>NC_041387.1:504560267-504604311 GCF_002162155.2 Triticum dicoccoides | reverse complement strand
CGCCGCCTCCCGCCGGACCCGCGTCGTCCCGCGCCTCCGCCGCCTCCTCCGGCGAACCCCGACCCCGCCGTCGCCGAATCCGGCCTCCCTGGCCCCGTCCCCGACTTCTCTGGCCGCCGGCGCCTCAGATCCGGCGAGATCCGCCGCCGCATCGAATCCCGTGCAGATCCGAGGTTGACTTTTCCCCCTTCCCCTATTCTGCTAAGTCCCCGATATTTTGCAATAATCATGCCATGTTCATCATGCCGTATCTCTGTACATGTAGCCCCGTTTCGTGCGTGTAATATGTCAAATTGTTCGCCTCAACGAGTACATCATTTCATTCCATTGCACCATATTCATTTGAGCTCATCTTGATGCCTGAATCGTCGTTGCAAGAGTGCTTCATGATGTTGTCTGCTGTCTGTTAACAGAACTAGCTCTTTTGTCATTTTTGCCATGATTGATGTGTGCATCCTATGTACTTGATCCCTACATGTGTTTTGTACTATGCCATGTCTTCTTTACAGAGGTGCTTACCATGTCTTTTTGTGATCAATGTGGTGACTAGAACAAGCATGCAAACTAGGCTTCGTGATATTGCTGATTTTAGTCCATGTTCTGCTGTTATTTTGATGCCATGTAAACTTGATGCTACAGGGAGATCCATGCATATTTTGAGATACTTCAGTAAGGATGTTTTGAATATGTGGTTATTGTCTATCCATTCATGCCCCTGTTTGTAATTATGGAGTAGTCTAGCATGTCATTTTCGTGCTCTACTTTTGCTTCAAAATGTTTCCTGGCAGATTGTTTACATGTTATTCAATTTTGCCAAGGTTGTTGTAGTTGATCCTTGCATGCTATGGACTTGTTCTTGCCTTTGTTTGTTTCATAAACATGCCTTCTTACTGTTGGTTGCGTTTCCATGCCATGTATTGCTTTGTGGTGAGTGGTACAAGCTCACAAACATGCCTTCATAATTGTTGTTCCTGCCATGTCCTGTTTGCTGAATCTGTTATCGAAACTTGCTATATTTACATGGGTGCCATCATATATTCTGATCCTTTTTGGCTCATGGTCAGTAAGGGACTTTTGATCTATGCATTTAGTAGATTCATGACATGCCTTTGTTTGACATGATAAGTTCCTGTAACATGTTGTTTGTTAGCTCTAAACATTGCAACCTGATGTTATTTTCTACAAAGTCTGAACTGGTATTATTTGCAATCTTGTCATGTGTGTTTGAGCATGTTCTAGTGATTTCTGGAGATAGCTCAGTGTTCATGTTTTATTATGCTTTACATGTACATCATGCCCATGCCTTTTGTTTTCTTGTTGAGGCCCTGTAGCATGTTGTTTTGATGCTTGCAATGCCTAGTTGCTGTTTTGGACAGCTTGTCCTTTAAACTTGTATAGAGTGTATGTGTTGCAACCGTTGCTCCGTTCTGAGTGTGCTCTATATGAAACTTGCTTGATTTTGCATGTAGCTTCATATTATCATGTTGCATCCTTGTTTTGAGGTGTTTGCTTGATGTTTGTATGCATTTTGCATCAATGCCATTTTTATCTTGTTTTGCTCATATCTTCTAGGCCGTAGCTCCGAACTAAATGAACTTTATATGTAACTTGACTAGAATGTCGTGTGGATCATCTTTGTGCATCTTAACTTGCTGTTTAAAAACTTGAACATAAGGTTTATTCAGATCTGGACCAATTTCGAAATATGCATATGAGGACTTACCGGAATTGTTATATGTTGTTCCCGGCCTCATTTAAACTTGCCTTGATGTGTTGCTCTTGTTTGCATCATATCTTGCCATGAGTAGCCTCATGTAGCTTTGTCATGCATCATGCTTGTTTTTGCATCATGTCATGTTCATGTGTGGTGTGTTTACCATGTTGTGTGCTTCTTTTCGATAGTTCCTGTTCCGTTGCGATCGTGGGGATTCGTTCGTCTACGCTTGGTTCAGCTTCATCCGTTCGTCTTCTTCATGGACTCGTTCTTCTTCCTTGCGGGATTTAAGGCAAGATGACCGCTACCCTGGATCTCACTACTATCATTGCTATGCTAGTTGCTTCGTTCTATCGCTTTGCTGCCTTACCTATCTTTTGCTCTTCAAGCCTCCCAAATTGCCATGAACCTCTAACCTTTGACACCTTTCCTACGCAAACTGTTGGTTGGCTATGTTACCGCTTTTGCTCAGCCCTCTTATAGCGTTGCTAGTTGCAGGTGAAGTTGAAGATTGCTCCATGGTGGACATGATTTTGGTTGGGATATCACAATATCTCTTATATTATTAATGCATCTATATACTTGGTAAAGGGTGGAAGACTCGGCCTTATGCCTGGTGTTTTGTTCCACTCTTGCCGCCCTAGTTTCCGTCATACCGGTGTTATGTTCCCGGATTTTGCGTTCCTTACGCGGTCGGGTGATTTATGGGACCCCCTTGACAATTCCCTTTGAATAAAACTCCTCCAGCAAGGCCCAACCTTGGTTTTACCATTTGCCTCACCTACCCCTTTTTCCCTTGGGAGTCGCGCATCCCGAGGGTCATCTTTATTATAGCCCCCCCGGGGCAGTGCTTGTCTAAGTGTTGGTCCAAACTAGAGCCCTTTGCAGCGCCCCCTCAGGGAAACTTGAGGTCTGATTTTAGTTGTATGGATTGCTCATCCGGTGTTGCCCTGAGAACGAGATATGTGCAGCTCCTATCGGGATTGTCGGCGCATCGGGCGGTCTTGCTGGTCTTGTTTTACCATTGTCGAAATGTCTTGTAAACCGGGATTCCGAGTCTGATCGGGTCTTCCTGGGAGAAGGTATATCCTTCGTTGATCACGAGAGCTTATCATGGGCTAAGTTGGGACACCCCTACAGGGTATAATATTTCGAAAGCCGTGCCTGCGGTTATTGGCAGATGGGAATTTGTTAATGTCCGGTTGTAGATAACTTGACACCAGATCCGAATAAAAACGCATCAACCGCGTGTGTAGCCGTGATGGTCTCTTTTCGGCGGAGTCCGGAAGTGAACAGGGTTTCTGGGTTATGCTTGACGTAGGTAGGAGTTTAGGATCACTTCTTGATCATTGCTAGCTTCACGACCGTTCCGCTTGTTCTCTTCTCGCTCTTATTTGCGTATGTTAGCCACCATATATGCTTAGTCGCTACTGCAGCCTCACCACTTTACCCCTTCCTTTCCCTTTAAGCTTTGCTAGTCTTGATACCCATGGTAATGGGATTGCTGAGTCCTCGTGGCTCACAAATTACTACAACAACAGTTGCAGGTATAGGTTGTGCGATGATCATGACGCGAGAGCGATGCTTGCTTTGCGTTGAGTTCTTCTTCTGCTTCTTCGATCAGGGGATAGGTTCCAGGTCGGCAGCCTGGGCTAGCAAGGTGGATGTTGTTTGAGTTTCTGTTTGTGTTTCATCCGTAGTCGGATGTTGCTCTTCTGTAAGATGATGTTGTATTTGTGCGGCATTGTATGCCTCTTGTATGTATCCCCATCTTTTATGTAATGTTGATGTAATGATATCCACCTTGCAAAAGCGTTTCAATATGCGGGTCTATCCTTGGTGGGACCTTCGAGTTCCTTTTGGATAGGGTCACATATTGGGCATGACATCTTCATCGGGAGGCGTGTGGCGTACCGCAAAACGGGACTCCACGGGATACTGTTCATCTCCACCATAGACCTCCTCCAGCCTCCACGGGCTACTATTCATCCACCATCGACCTCCTGCAACCTACAACTGCGACTGTTCATCCACGGGCTCATGTTCATCCAGCCTCCACCGCGTGCTACTCCACCAACTACTGTTCAACCAGCCCTCTCCATGGGGTCCTGTTCAACCAACCCTCCACGGGCTACTGTTCATCCAGCCCTCCCGCATCTACTGTTCATCCTGCCCTCCATGGGATCGTCCTATTCATGCAGCCCTCCACGGGGTCCTGTTCATCCAGCCCCAACCGGCTCGATCGATCGGGGTCATGTTCATCCGAAGGCAACACCACGGGTCATGTTCATCCACCCCCACCAGGAACTGTTCATCCAAACCGCCCAGCAAAGCTCACTGTTTATCCAGAGGCAGCATCGATCGGCTTCAGTTAGCAGCAGTAGCGAAGGAAGCGCTCGATCGGGTTCAGTTAATAGCCATTGATCGATCACTCGGGTTCAGTAACGTGTAGCCTGCAGTGCAATCGCTCGGGTTCAGTTAGGCGATGCCTCGCTCGGATTTAGTTAGAGCCCAACACCTCGCACCCACGCACGTATGGTACGAGAGAAACACGCATCGCTCGGCCCTCGACCACCCACAGTAACCGGGAACTCCCTGATATTTTCTTCGCCCTCACTTCTACCACGATTTTTCCGTCATGGGCGGCCCAAAGAATGTCATGCTGGTGCATCTCCGGCCCGCCTAGGATGAAAAGCCCATTTTCTATCATGATTTTTTGTCATAGAAGTAGGAGCCCACCACATCTATGATGATACCGGGTTTTTTCACAATTATCATCATAGAAGTGTCATAAGTATGACAGAAAAAAAAATTCGTTCGGCCCAAAATGTCACGGATGTGTCTTTTTTTGTAGTGTAGTGAATTCGATCTTACGGTGCTTGATCCCAGTGACAGAAAGGGAACCAACACACATGTATCGTTGCTACTAAGGATAAAAAGACAGGATCCATATCTGCCGCAATAGATAAACGGATCTTGTCTACATCATGTCATCGTTCTTATTGCATTACTCTGTCCTTCCATGAACTTAATACACTAGATGCATGCTGGATAGCGGTCGATGTGTGGAGTAGTAGTAGTAGATGCAGGCAGAAGTCGGTCTACTAATCTTGGACGTGATGCCTATGTAATGATCATTGCCTAGATATCGTCATGATTATTTGAAGTTCTATCAATTGCCCAACAGTAATTTGTTCACCCACCATTTGCTATTTTTATTGAGAGAAGCCACTAGTGAAACCTATGACCCCCGGGTCTTCTTTCTCATATTTGCCTTGCGATCTAATTTTTCCTTGAGTTTATTTTTAGATCTATTAAACAAAAAAATACAAAAATATCTTGCTGCAATTTATTTGTTCTGCGATATATTTATCCCATCTACAAATTTACCTCACGTCCTTTGCCTATCTTGAGGCGCCGTACCCTGAAAGGGATTGACAACCCCTTTAACACGTCGGGTTGCAAGGTGTTGTTCTTTGTGTGCAGGGGCTGTTTACGTTGTGTTGCTTGGTTCTCCTACTAGTTCGATAGCCTTGGTTTCATATCTGAGGGAAATACCTACCACCGCTATGCTGCATCATCCCTTCCTCTTTGGGGAAATACCAGGGTAGCTTCAACCGACATCAGATGGTAGTTCCTCACCTCCCCTCGCCTTAGAGGAAAATATCTTAGTCTTAGCATCCTTCAGATTCTTCATAGTGATAATATTATAATAATCCCAAGTGACTCAACAAATACAGCTATGCTCCCTGGCAACGGCGCCAAAAAAAGGTCTTGATAACCCACAAGTATATGGGATCGCAACAGTTTTCGAGGGTAGAGTATTCAACCCAAATTTAGAGATTCGACACAAGCGGAGCCAAAGAATATTTGCAAGTATTACAATTGAGTTGTAAATTCAACCACACCTGGAGATTAATTATCTGCAACAATGTGATCAATCGCACAGGAATATGATAGTTTTGATAGTAGTAGCAACAACAATAGTAACAGTAACAATGATAGCAGTGATTTTGGAGCAGTAATGATAGCAGTAGTAACTTAGCAAGAACAATATAAGGTAAATTCGTAGGCACTGGATCATTGATTCGTTGGATGATATTCATCATGAGACAGTCATAACCTAGGGCGATACGGCACTAGCTCCAGTTCATAAATGTAATGTAGGTATGTATTCCATAAATAGTCATACGTGCTTATGGAAAGAACTTGCATGCCATCTTTTGTCCTACCCACCCGCGGCAGCGGGGTCCTATTGGAAACTAAGGGGTATTAAGGCCTCCTTTTAATAGAGAACCGGAACAAAGCATTAACGCACAGTGAATACATGAACTCCTCAAACTAAGGTCATCGCCGGGAGTGGTCCCAACTATTGTCACTCCGAGGTTGCCGAATCATAACGCATAGTAGGGACTATAACTTCCAAGATCGGATCTAGACCATGGATATAATGGTGATAACATAAACGGTTCAGATCTGAAATCATGGCACCCGGGCCCAAACTGACAAGCATTAAGCATGGCAAAGTCATAGCAACATCAATCTCAGAACATAATGGATACTAGGGATCATGCCCTAACGAAACTAACTCAATTACATGATGAATCTGATCCAACTCTTCACCGACCAGCGAGCCTACGAAGGAATTACTCACTCCCGGTGGGGAGCATCATGGAATTGGCGATGGAGAAGGGTTGGTGATGACGAAGATCGAAGATCCCTCTATCCGGAGCCCCAAACGGACTCTAGATCTGGCCTCCCGATGAAGAACAGGATACGGCGATGACTCCGTCTCGTGAAATGCGATAATTCTTTCTCCCTGGGTTTTTTTCCTGGAAATATAGGATTTTATAGCGTCGGTTTAAGGGTCCGAAGGGCCACCACATGGGGACAACCCACCTGGGCGCACCTGGAGGGGGTGGCGCGCCCTGGTGGGTTGTGCCCACCCAGGTGCCCCCCTCCGGTGGTTCTTGGCTCCATAGATTCTCTTTTATTATATAAAAAATCATCGATAGTTTCGTTCCATTCCGAGAACTTTTATTTCTGCACAAAAACAACACCATGGTAGTTCTGCTGAAAACAACATCAGTCCGGGTTAGTTTCATTCAAATCATGCAAATTAGAGTAAAAAACAAGAGGAAAAGCGTTAGGAAAAGTAGATACGACAGAGACATATCAGTGTGTCTCCGCTAGATCTTCCGAGATCCGGATGGCTTAGGTTTCTGGTGGATCCATTTGGATTTGGCCAGCTTTCGTGGTCTTCGAAGTTTCTACACTGTATTCTTATTGGCATTTTCTTCTCCAGGGCAATGATTTGCTTAGCAGATCGTGCCAGCCGGCGTCTCCTGGCCTGCATCGATGACTTCCCGGCTGCTTAGCCCAGGCATAAAAACTGAAGGCTAGAACCAAAAAGACCAAGCTAGAAAAGACCGAAGAAAAAATGGTCTGCACAAATAGAAGACCGAATTAGTTACGGTCCGATCGATCCTGCTGTCTTTAGGAGCGAATAGACTGTATAGACCGAATAGGCTATATGCAAGAGGCCCATCTGGCAAGCCCAATGGTCACATACAACACGAGTGCACATCCTCCTCCTCACCTCATGATTCACAAGATCACATCCAATGGCCAATTCACTCCCATTCCTCTTTTTCTCTCCCACTACGAACCATAGCCACCGCTTGCCGCCCGTCAATGTGGCCTGATGGCCCATGCCCGTGAGATGTGTGCCGGTGACTCATACATCTCCAACGTATCTATAATTTTTTATTGTTACATGCTATTATATTACCTATTTTGGATGTTTATGGGCTTTACTTTACACTTTTATATCATTTTTGGGACTAACCTACTAACCGGAGGCCCAGCCCGTATTGCTGTATTTTTGCCTATTTTAGTATATTGAAGAAAAGGAATATCAAACGGAGTCCAAACGGAATGAAACCTTAGGGAGCGTGATTTTTGGAACGAACGTGATCCAGAGGACTTGGAGTGCAAGTCAAGAAACAATCGAGGAAGCCAAGAGGGTGGAAGGCGCCCCACCTATAGGGCATGCCCCCCTCTCTCGTGCGCCCCTCAGGCATCCACCGACGTACTTCTTCCTCCTATATATACCCATATACCCCGAAACCATCAAGGGAGCCACCGAAGAAATATTTCCGCCACCATAGCCTTCTGTATTCGCGAGATCCCATCTTGGAGCCATCGTCGGCACTCTGCTGGAGGGGGAATCCACCACGGAGGGCGTCTAAAACAACACCATAGCCCTTCCGATGAGTTGTGAGTAGTTTACCACAGACCTTCGGGTCCATAGTTATTAGCAAGATGGCTTCTTCTCTCTTTTTGGATCTCAATACCATGTTCTCCCCCTCTCTTGTGGAGATCTATTATGTAACTCTTTTTGCGGTGTGTTTGTTGAGATCCGATGAATTGTGGGTTTATGATCAAGTTTATCTATGAGAAATATTTGAATCTCCTCTAAATTCTTTTATGTGCGATTGAGTTATCTTTGCAAGTCTCTTTGAATTATCGGTTTGGTTTGGCCTACTAGATTGATATTTCTTGCCATGGGAGAAGTGCTTAGCTTTGGGTTCAATCTTGCGGTGTCCTTTCCAAGTGACAGCAGGGGCAGCAAGGCACGTATTGTATTGTTGCCATCGAGGATAAAAATATGGGGTTTATATCATATTGCATGAGTTTATCCCTCTACATCATGTCATCTTTCTTAATGCGTTACTCTGTTCTTATGAACTTAATACTCTAGATGCATGTTGGATAGCGGTCGGTGTGTGGAATAATAGTAGTAGATGCAGGCAGGAGTCGGTCTACTTGTCACGGACGTGATGCCTATATACATGATCATGCCTAGTTAATCTCATAATTATTCGCTTTTCTATCAATTGCTCGACAGTAATTTGTTCACCCACCGTAATACTTATGCTATCTTGAGAGAAGCCTCTAGTGAAACCTATGGCCCCCGGGTCTATATTTTATCATATACGCTTTCAATCTACTTTTATTTGCATTTTTACTTTTCCAATCTATATCACAAAATACCAAAAAATATTTATCTTATCATATTATTTCTATCAGATCTCACTTCCACAAGTGGCCGTGAAGGGATTTACAACCCCTTTATCGCGTTGGTTGTGAGTTCTTTGTTTGTTTGTGTAGGTTCGTGGGACTTGTGAGGAGCCTCCTACTGGATTGATACCTTGGTTCTCAAAATTTGAGGGAAATACTTACGCTACTGTGCTGCATCACCCTTTCCTCTTCAAGGAAAACCAACGCAAGCTCAAGACGTAGCAAGAAGGATTTCTGGCACCGTTGCCGGGGAGGTCTTCGCTCAAGTCAAGACATACCAAGTACCCATCACAAACTCATCTCCCTCGCATTTACATTATTTTCCATTTGCCTCTCGTTTTCCTCTCCCCCACTTCACCCTTGCCGTTTTATTCGCCCTCTCTTTCCCAATCTCCTCTCTTTTCCGCTTGCCTTCTTCACCCTCTCTTTTGCTTGCCCTTTTTCTATTTGCTCATGTGTTAGATCATTTATCTTGTCTTAATGGCTAGTCCTCCTATCCTTGTTGTTACTCCCGAACATAAAATTCTTAATTTTAAACAAAGGGAGGGAGAAAAATTAAAAGATGCTTGGCATAGAATTTGCAATGCTCAAAATAAATCTACTAGGAAGCTTTCTACTTCCGTTCTTCTTCGCAATTTTTATGTAGGCATTACTCCATGGAATAGATGCATTCTGGATACCATTACCGGAGGGGATTTCTTGAGTAGCCATACTTTTGATGCTTATAGTGCTATGTTAGACTCTTTTGGCCCACCACCTCTTTTGGTTAATGGAACTGTTTTAACTTTAGAACATGTGATGCAAAGGCTTGAGATTATTGAAAATAAAATTGCCACTGTTGAGTTAATTGAAAATTTGGATAAAAAGATCCACAACCAAATTACCCAATATGGATCTAAGGTTGGGACTACTCTGAAAAATCTTAAAGAAAGGAACCTATAGTTAATGAAAGAATAGAACAGGATTCTACAAGACTTGATAAACTTGAGGATATAATTACTAATTTAGGGTATGCCTTTTCATCTATTAAAAATACTCCAACTCCTCCCATTAAATTTGGCAAATTAATGTATGTTCCTAAAAATAAGGGTGAATCTTCTAGTAAGGAAAATGAGGATCTCAAATCCATAAGTGTTCACCCCAAGGAACCCTTTGCTACAAGTAAATATTTTGATTCCTTGCCTAGAAGTTTAATCATTACTAAAAAGAAAGAAGTTCTTAAGGATTGCAAGTGCTCTACTTAAGAATCAAGTGCCAAAGATGGCACTAGTTAGATATATCCTTGCTTTTATGCCTAGCTTGGGGCGTTAAACAATAGCGCTAGTTGGGAGGCAACCCAATTTTATTTGTGTTCTTTGTTTTTGTTCCTGTTTAGTAATAAATTTTGCATCTACTTTCTGTTTTGATGTGTTTTCTTGTTTTATTTAGTGTTTGTGCCAAGTAGAACCTATAGGATAACCTATGATATGAGTTAATTTGATTCTGCTGAAAAACAGAAACTTTGCGCTCACGAGAAACAATTCAATAAATCACAGAAAGGTGATTTTGCGTTGATTCTTTTTGTTGTAGATCAACAGACAAATTGTTTAGGACATCCTATTTTTGTAGGATTTTTGGAGTTCCATAAGTAACCGAAAGTTACAGATTTCTATAGACTGTTCTGTTTTTGACAGATTCTGCCTTTCGTGTGTTGTTTGCTTATTTTGATGCATCTATGGTTATGTAAGGGTATGAACCATAGATAACTTGGAATACAGTAGGTTTAACACCAATATAAATAAATAATGAGTTCATTACAGTACCTTATGTGGTGGTTTTTCTTTATTTCACTATCGGAGCTTATGAGATTTCCTGTTGAGTTTTGTGTTGTGAAGTTTTCAAGTTTTGGGTAAAGATTTGATGGACTATGGAATAAGGAGTGGCAAGAGCCTAAGCTTGGGGATGCCCAAGGCACCCCAAGACATTCAATAATAGACAAAAGCCTAAGCATGGGGACGCTCCCGTAAGGCATCCCCTCTTTCGTCTTCGTTCATTGGTAACTTTACTTGGAGCTATATTTTTATTCGCTACATGATATGTGTTTTGCTTGGAGCGTCGTGTATTACATGAGTCTTTGCTTGTTAGTTTACCAAAATCATCCTTGATGTACACACCTTTTGGAAGAAGCCTACTTGATTGGAAATTATTAGAATATTCTATGTGCTTCACTTATATCTTTTTGAGCTAGATAACTTTTGCTCTAGTGCTTCACTTATATCTTTTAGAGCACAGCGGTGGCTTAATTTTAAAGAAATTGTTGATCTCTCATGCTTCACTTATATTATTTTGAGAGTCTTTTAGAACAGCATGGTATTTGCCATGGTTATAAATTTGGTCCTAGAATGATGAGCATCCAAGTTGGGTATAATAAAAACTATCATAGAAAGTGAATTGGATGCTATGATCAATTTGATACTTGATAATTGTTTTGAGATATAGAGGTGGTGATATTAGAGTAATTCTAGTTGGGTAATTGTGAATTTAAAGAATACTTGTGTTAAAGATTGTGATTCCCGTAGCATGCACGTATGGTGAACCTCTTTATGATGAAGTTGGAGCACAATTTTATTTATTGATCGTCTTCCTTATGAGTGGCGGTCGGGGATGAGCGATGGTCTTTTCCTACCAATCTATCCCCCTAGGAGCATGCGTGTAGTACTTTGTTTTCAATGACTTGTAGATTTTTGCAATAAGTATATGAGTTCTTTATGACTAATGTTGAGTCCATGGATTATACGCAGTCTCACCCTTCCACTATTGCTAGACTATCTTGTGCCACGCAACCTTCGCCGGTGCCAGCCACCCACCATAATCCTCCCTCAAAAACAGCCACCGTACCTACCTATTATGGCATTTCCATAGCCATTCCGAGATATATTGCCATGCAACATTCCACCGTTCCGTTTATTATGACATGCATCATCATTGTCGTATTGCTCTTTGCATGATCATGTAGTTGACATCGTATTTGTGGCAAGGCCACCTCATAATTTTTCATACATGTCACTCTTGATTCATTGCATATCCCGGTACACCGCCGGAGGCATCTATATAGAGTCATATCTTGTTCTAAGTATCGAGTTGTAATCATGAGTTGTAGATAAATAAAAGTGTGATGATCTTCATTATTAAACCATTGTCCCGGTGAGGAAAGGATGATGAAGACTATGCCCACCCTTTTTCTTCTCGGAGCCAGAGTCCATAATCGAGTATCCATCCTACTCGTACGAAGTCTCCACATTCTTTCTCAATTATTTCAATTCTTCAAGTTATTCATCGATTTCTCGTTCCAAGTTGCCTTTGTTTTTCCCGCCCTCACACCCGGTTCTTCCCGAAGCCCGAGTCTTTTTCGACCATCAATTTTCATTTGTGTGGAGCCTCTTCAGTCTTTCGCCAATTGTTTCAAACGGTGAATTCTCATTTTGTTTGACATTATTCATCTCTTTGTCTTCTTCGGTGGTTTCAATTCTAGTTTTTTCGGGTTGATCTCATTCTTTTCCTGGGATCAAGTGTTTTCCCTGCTCGTTCGCCTCTCGCCAGTTTATCCTTTCGGAGTGCTCAAGACATCTTAGGAGATTTGTCTGTGCTTGAATTAATTCGAGGTTGTCACCTCATTCAAATATTTTAAGTGTTCTGGTGCATCATTTATGTCTTCAACAATCTTTTTTCTATGGTGTTTTCTTTTAGTGGGCCCTAACCCACAGGTCTTTTCCCAGGATCTTACCTGACTCTTCCAATTATTCCGGAGTTATTCTTAAACTCTTTCAAGTGTGACGTAAGAATGGATCCCATCAGTCACATGCCTTCTCCAAGATCAATTTCAAATCATTTTCATTGTTGGCTCAACCTCTCTCGCTTTTCATTCTTCCGGAGTGTCTCAACAATTTTTGGTGGTGTTCCTCGTTGCCATTCTCAACTTTGAAGACCGAAGAAGAGTTTCCCTAAAATCTTGCCCATTCTCTCGGAGATTCGCGGTGCTAGCTCAATGTCATCCTATCAAATTGTTTCAATTGTGAAAATTCTTATCAATCATTCGATGCATTTCGGGAGTTGCTTTCTTTCTCGAACATCCGAAGGCCATCATTTCGTAAGATTTCTTTGTTCTCAGTTTTTAGCTTCATTCTCCGATTATTCTAAATTCTTGCCACTTCATTCGTTTCCATATTCTTCCGGTGATTCATTCAAGTAGTCTTCAATCAGTTCGCGATCTCCTCATTCTCTTGTTTCAAAACTCCCTCAAGTATCTTCGTGCTTGCTCTAATTCTTTCCGGCGATTCATTTTCATTTTCACGGGAGTTCGTTGAAGATTCCTTTTCCGTTCTTATCATATCAATTCATTCGTTCTTTCCAATCCTACCGGTGGTTCATGAAGACCTTCTCAAGTTCGCGATATGTCACTTCTCAATCCTTTTCAACAAGAATAAGTAGTATGCAAAATCCATTGATTGTCATCAATTTAATTTGACGAAGGATAAGCATACAATAAATCTTATTCTTATTTCCTCAAAGTGATTAATCCCTTTCTTCGGAGTTTGTTCTTGATGAATAAATTCTAGTTCCAAGTGTTTTCCATCTTTTCTTTTCCGGAGTTCAAATTTTCCTCGGCCATTTCGTCGGAACCTCCATCTAAATCACCACAAGCTTTCATCTTATTCTTTCATCCTTGATTCTATCTCATCATCTTTTTTTCACCGGAGTTCTTCACGGTGGTTCTTCATGAATTAATTCATTCTTCACGAGTTCATCAAGATTTTGTTGGTGGAGTTCAAGTATCTTTTCTTCTCACGTCTCGAAGTGCAATTAATTCTCCGTATTCTTCTAAAGTGGAGTTTTGCATTTTCTTTTTTCTTCTCAGCTATTCAGACATTGGTTGTGGTATAATTTCACCTCAAGTTTTGAGTTGTTGTTGATAAGTCCACTACAAGCTTATTCTTTCATTGTTGATTCTCTCAAGAACTCCGTTCAATCCTTCCTTCTAAGTTCTTTTCATTCCACGATTTCAACTCTTCCGGAGGCATTGGGTTGTTCATCTCATCAAGTTCCATCCCATCTTGTGAAGTTCATGTTCTATTCCTTCCATTTTCAGTCGGAGTGCTGCCCAAATTCTTTTGTTCATTCCTTTTCGATCTTGTTCTAACCGGAGTGCTTTCAGAGTCTATCCTATTCACTGAGCTTTTGAGTCTTGTCATATTTGTCATTCTTCTTTTCTACCCAAGTACTCTTGACTTTGTTCATCTTCTCTCTTGCATTCTTACTTCACCTCTTCCTCTTTCTCTTCCGTCTCGTTCCTAAGATCTCGGGACGAGATCTCTTGTTAGTGGAGGAGAGTTGTAACGCCCCGATGCGCTAGGTGTCTTCCAGTTATTCGTCGTTGTTACCATTTCACTTGCTTGCGTGTTGCATTTTGCCATGTCATCATCTGCATCTCATTTGCATGTTTTTTAAAACTTGCATCCATTTGGGTTCCACCGTTTCTCTCCATTGTCCATTCTGAGCCCAACCACACTCGCACGCGCCCATCGCCCCTCTCAGACCTTGTTTTGTGAGCCACTGAAAAACATTCTCGGAAAGGACCGCGATTTGCCGAGTGGCCTTGGTATACCACCGGTAGACCGCCCGTCAAATTTCGTTCCATTTGGAGGTCGTTTGATGCCCCAACGGTTAACCGAGTTAATCGAAAGCCCCTTCTCTTTGCAGCCTAGCACCTATTCATACAGCCCACCTACCCCACCAAACTCCCCTCCATGCTCTCCGTCGTTTGATCACGATCGTGTCGTCCATCGCCGGACCCCGCCGCCCCGCAAGTCGCCGCCCAGCGCCGCTCGCACCTTGCCGACCCGCCGCCCGAGACCCGCAGCACCAGATCAGGTCGGGCCGGACCCGATCCGGTTAACCCTCGCCGGCGCCGCTCCCCCGCACTCCGCCTTCGCCCGTTCCGCCGTCCCGCTCTCCAAGCTCCGCCGGAGCCGCGCCGCTCCTCCTCCGGCACCCTGATCCGGCCGGCATCCGGGGCCCGCCGACCCTGTCCCGTCGTCCCGGCCCCGCCGGACCTCGCCGGCACCGCCATGGCCGCCGAGCCGCTCTGGCCTCGCCCGATCTGCATCACACCATCCCGGAACAGCCTCATCCCCTGATCCAAACAGTACACCTGCACGGCTCTGTCCCGATTTCGCGAGGTGGTTAATTTCTTCCAAGTCCCTGTAATTCATCATTTTGTGTCCATGTTCATCACATCATAACTTCATGCATGTTGCTCTGTTTTGTGTGTGTAATATGTCAAAATGTTCCTTGTGAGATGCTCTTTATTTAATTCCACTGTGCCTTGCTTATTTGAGTTCATCTTGATGCCCTAATCATCGTTGCAAGAGTGTAATATGATGTTAACTGCTGTCTATAACAGAACTTGCTGATTTGTCTTTTTCATTGCATTTTGTGTGTGCATCCTATGAGCTTGATGTCTATATGAGTTTTGAGCTACATCGTGCCATATTTACAGTGGTGCAATCCATGTATTTGTGTGAGTCTTTTAGTAAGTGCATCAAGCTCGTGAAGTGGGCTACATGCTGTTACTGTTTTGCTAGGCTGAATCTGTTATATCATGATGCTATGTAAACCTGCTGCTACAAATCATTCTATGCATAATATGGAGATGTTCAGTAAGGATGTCTTGTTACAAATGTCATGCTCTATCCATCCATGCCCCTGGTTGCATTTATAGTATTTTGTAGCTTGTTGTAATATTTCTCTCAATTTGCTAAATAATGTTGTTGACAGCCCGTTAACATGAACTTCAGTTTTGCCATGAGTTTTGCTAGTGATCCATGCACCCTATGACTATGCTATTGCCATGTTTATCTCCATAAATGTGTATTCTTACTGTTTGTCGCCTTGTCATGCCATGTATTGCTCTGTGGTGAGTTGCACAAGATCACCAACATGCCTACTTATTGTCGTTCCTGCCATGTACTGTTATTCTGAATCTGTCACATCACTTGCCATGTTTGCATGGATCCTACCATCTTTTATGTTGATCTTTGGAATTAGTTCAGTAAGGTAGTTTTGTTCTTTGTATTTAGTATTAGCATGCCATGCCTTTGTTTGCCATGATAAGTCCCTGTAGCATGTTGTTTGATAGCTCTAAATATTGCAACCTGATGTTATTTCTGCAATGCTCAGTGATTTCTGCTGTCTGTGAAACTGGTATTATTTGCAATCTTGCCATGTCCTTTTGAGCATGTTCTACTGATTTCTGGAGATAGCTCATTGTTCATGTTTTGTTATGCTTCATCTGTACATCATGTCCATGCCTTTTGTTTTCATGTTGAGGTGCTGTAGCATATTGTTTTGATGCTTGCTAGATGCCTAGTTGCTGTTTTGGAGAGATTGTTGTTATATCTTGTTTGGAGTATGTGTTGCACCGTTGCTCCGTTTTGAGCATGCTCTATATGAAACTTGCGTGATTTTGCATGTAGTTTCATATTATCATCTTGCATTCATGTTTTGAGAGTGTTTTCTTGATGTTTGTATGCCTTTTGCATCAATGCCATGTTTAACTTGTTTTGCTCATATCTTCTAGGCCTTAGCTCCGAACTAAATGAACTTTATATGCAACTTGACTAGAATTTCGTGTAGATCATCTTGGTGCATTTTAACTTGTTGTTTAACAACTTGAACATAAGGTTTATTCAGATCTGGACCAATTTCGAAATTTGCATATGAGGACTTACCGGAATTGTTATATGTTGTTCCCGGCCTCATTTAAACTTGTTTGGCTATGTTGTTCTTGTATGCATCATCTCTTGTCATGAGTAGCTTCATCTAACCTTGTCATCCATCATGTTTGGTTGTGCATCATGTCATGTCTATGTGTTTTGTGTTTACCTTGTTGTTTGCTTTTTTCTGATTGTGCTCCTTCTCGTTAGTTCCTGTTTCATTGCAATCGTGAGGGTTCGTTCGTCTACGCTTGGTTCGTCTTCGTGGCTTCATCTTCTCCATGGAATCGTTCTTCTTCCTAGCAGGATTTCAGGCAAGATGACCGTCACGTATGCTAGTTGCTTTGCTCTATCGCTATGTCGCGCTACTATCAATTGCTCTTCAAGCCTCCCACATTGCCATGTCAGCCTCTAACCTCTTCACCCTTCCTAGCAAACCGTTGCTTGGCTATGTTACCGCTTTGCTCAGCCCCTCTTATAGCGTTGTTAGTTGCAGGTGAAGTTGAAGATTGCTCCATGGTGGATAGGATTATGTTGGGATATCACACTATCTCTTATTTAATTAATGCATCTATATACTTGGTAAAGGGTGGAAGGCTCGGCCTTATGCCTGGTGTTTTGTTCCACTCTTGTCGCCCTAGTTTCCATCATACCGGTGTTATGTTCCTTGATTTTGCGTTCCTTACGCGGTTGGGTGATTTATGGGACCCCCTTGACAGTTCGCTTTGAATAAAACTCCTCCAGCAAGGCCCAACCTTGGTTTTACCATTTGCCTACCTAAGAATTTTTCCCTTGGGTTTCCGGAGCCCGAGGGTCATCTTTATTTAACCCCTCCCCCCCCCCCGGGCCAGTGCTCCTCCGAGTGTTGGTCCGAACTAGAGCCACTTGCAGCGCCACCTCGGGGAAACTTGAGGGCTGGTTTTAGCTGTACGTAGTGTTCATCCGGTGTGCCCTGAGAACGAGATATGTGCAGCTCCTATCAGGATTTGTCGGCACATCCGGGCGGTTTTGCTGGTTTTGTTTTACCATTGTCGAAATGTCTTGTAACCGGGATTCCGAGTCTGGTCGGGTCTTCCTGGGAGAATGAATATCCTTTGTTGACCGTGAGAGCTTGTATGGGCTAAGTTGGGACACCCCTGCAGGGTTTAAACTTTCGAAAGATGTGCCCGCGGTTATGTGGCAGATGGGAATTTGTTAATGTCCGGTTGTAGAGAACTTGACACCAGATTCGAATTAAAACGCATCAACCGTGTGTGTAGCCGTGATGGTCTCTTTTCGGTGGAGTCCGGGAAGTGAACATGGTTTTGGGTTATGTATGTACGTAAGTAGTTTAGGATCACTTCTTGATTACTTGTAGCTTCTCGACCGTTCCGTTTGCTTCTCTTCTCGCTCTTATTTGTGTATGTTAGCCACCATATATGCTTAGACGCTGCTGCAACCTCACCACTTATCCATTCTTTTACCCATTAAGCTTTGCTAGTCTTGATACCCATGGTAATGGGATTGCTGAGTCCTCGTGGCTCACAGATTACTACAACAACAGTTGCAGGTGCAGATTATGCGACGATCATGACGTGAGAGCGATGTTTACTTGTTTTGGAGTTTTTCTTCTGCTTCTTCTTTGATCAGGGGATAGGTTCAAGGTCGGCAGCCTGGGCTAGCAGGGTGGATGTCGTTTGAGTTCCTGTTTGTGTTTCATCAGTAGTCGGATGATGCTCTTATGTATGATGTTGTTGTATTCGTGTGGCATTGCATGCCTCTTGTATGTATCCCCAACTATTATGTAATGGTATGATGTACTGATATCCAACTTGCAAAAGCGTCTCCAATATGCGCTTCTATCCTTGGTGGGACCTTCGAGTTCCTTTAGGATAGGGTCGCATATTGGGCGTGACAAGTGCATCCGTTGCATGACAATCCCTACTCACTCACATTGATATCTATTAATGGGCATCTCCATAGCCCGTTGATATGCCTAGTTGATGTGAGACTATCTTCTCCGTTTTGTCTTCTCCACAACCACCCTTCTATTCCACATATAGTGTTATGTCCATGGCTCATGCTCATCTATTGCGTGAAAAAATGAAAAAGTTTGAGATTACTAAAGTATGAAACAATTGCTTGGCTTGTCATCGGGGTTGTGCATGATTAAATACTTTGTGTGATGAAGATAGAGCAACAACCAGACTATATGATTTTGTAGGGATAACTTTCTCTAGCCATGTTATTTTGAGAAGACATGATTGCTTTATTAGTATGCTTGAAGTATTACTATTTCTTATGTCAATATGAACTTTTATTTTGAATCATTTGGATCTGAACATTCATGCCACAATAAAGAGAAATACAATGAATTATGCTAGGTAGCATTCCACATCAAAAATTCTGTTTTTATCATTTACCTACTCGAGGACGAGCAGGAATTAAGCTTGGGGATGCTTGATACGTCTCCAACGTATCTATAATTTTTTATTGTTCCTTGCTATTATATTACCTGTTTTGGATGTTTATGGCTTTACTTTACACTTTTATATAATTTTTGGGACTAACCTACAAACCGGAGGCTCAGCCCGTATTGCTGTTTTTTGCCTATTTCAGTATATTGAGGAAAAGGAATATCAAACAGAGTCCAAACGGAATGAAACCTTCGGGAGCGTGATTTTTGGAACGAACGTGATCCAGAGGACTTGGAGTGCAAGTCAAGAAACAATCGAGGAAGCCACGAGGGTGGAGGGTGCCCCCCTATAGGGCGCGCCCCCTGTCTCGTGGGCCCCTCGGGCATCCACCGACGTACTGCTTCCTCCTATATATACCCATATACCGCAAAACCATCAAGGGAGCCACCGAAGAAATATTTCCGCCACCGTAACCTTCTGTATCCGTGAGATCCCATCTTGGAGCCGTCACCGGCACTCTGCCGGAGGGGGAATCCACACTGGAGGGCTTCTACATCAACACCATAGCCCTTCCGATGAGTTGTGAGTAGTTTACCACAGACCTTCGGGTCCATAGTTATTAGCTAGATGGCTTCTTCTCTATTTTTGGATCTCAATACCATGTTCTCCCCCTCTCTTGTGGAGATCTATTCAATGTAACTCTTTTTGCGGTGTCTTTGTCGAGATCCGATGAATTGTGGGTTCATGATCAAGTTTATCTATGAGAAATATTTGAATCTCCTCTGAATTCTTTTATGTGTGATTGAGTTATCTATGCAAGTCTCTTTGAATTATCGGTTTGGTTTGGCCTACTAGATTGATCTTTCTTGCCATGGGAGAAGTGCTTAGCTTTGGGTTCAATCTTGTGGTGTCCTTTCCCAGTGACAGCAGGGGCAGCAAGGCACGTATTGTATTGTTGCCATCGAGGATAAAAATATGGGGTTTATATCATATTGCATGAGTTTATCCCTCTACATCATGTCATCTTTCTTAATGCGTTACTCTATTCTTATGAACTTAATACTCTAGATGCATGCTGGATAGCGGTCGATGTGTGGAGTAATAGTAGTAGATGTAGGTAGGAGTCGGTCTACTTGTCACGGATGTGATGCCTATATACATGATCATGCCTAGATAATCTCATAATTATTCGCTTTTCTATCAGTTGCTCGACAGTAATTTGTTCACCCACCGTAATACTTATGCTATCTTGAGAGAAGCCTCTAGTGAAACCTATGGCCCCGGGTCTATCTTTTATCATATACGCTTTCAATCTACTTTTAATTGCATTTTTTACTTTTCCAATCTATATCACAAAATACCAAAAATATATTTATCTTATCATATTATCTCTATCAGATCTCACTTTCGCAAGTGGCCGTGAAGGGATTGACAACCCCTTTATCGCGTTGGTTGCGAGTTCTTTGTTTGTTTGTGTAGGTTCGTGGGACTTGTGAGGAGCCTCCTACTGGATTGATACCTTGGTTCTCAAAAACTGAGGGAAATACTTACGCTACTGTGCTGCATCACCCTTTCCTCTTCAAGGAAAACCAACTCAAGCTCAAGACGTAGCAGTGACGACCCCCGCATTGAGGCACACCGCATGCCACTGACCGGTGAAGATCGGTTCCCTGAGCCCCGGCCCCGACCGGTGAAGACCGGCGCCACATGCTGCCATCCCTGGCCCCTCGCCAGTCACTCCACTGCCCGCGACATGGCCATCCGCTGTCGGTGCTCCATCCCCCGACGACTGGTTAGTTATATACCTTCCAATGTTAACAGCAGCTATTTTGTCATCTCTCATCAGATCACAAATATCCTTCTTGTAGTGAAACTAATAATGTGAGGACATCCAGCATAATATCCATCTAAATGCATGTCATATTATGTTTATTAGCTAGTTCATTTTGGTTTTTATCATTGTCAAATTGTATTACTGCTATCTGCTCTAGTAACGAGTATCTTTTTAATGCTTTTTAGATGTTATATCTATAAATGTATCTGAATATGAACATCATGATGCAGACATAGAAATTTCTTTGATTGTTTGTTCCTCAACTTGTAGTAATATTAAAGACTGTACTAGGTACTGATTGCATTTGTCATCAACCAAACACACTCCAACACTCTCCTAGCATGCTGGAAATCAGCCAACTTTTCCATCAACTAGCACAAGATGTTACTGATGGCCCACAAGTATAGGGGATCAATCGTAGACCTTTCGATAAGTAAGAGTGTCGAACCCAATGAGGAGCATAACGAAATGACAAGTGGTTTTCAGCAAGGTAATCTCTACAAGCACTGAAATTGTCGGTAACGAGTAGTTTGATAACAAGGTAATTTGTAATGAGCAAGTAATGGTGACGGTAAATAAAGTGCAGCAAGGTAGCCCAATCCTTTTGTGGCAAAGGACATGCCGAAACAGCTTCTTATAATAAGCAAAGCGTTCTTGAAGATTATAAGAAACCGTTTCGGCATGTCCTTTCCAACAAAAGGATTGGGCTACCTTGAACAAACCTCCTACTTATGATTAACCCCTCGCAAACATCCGCAACTACGAGAAAAGTATTAAGATAAAATCTAACCATAGTGTTGGGGATATAACTATTAGGTATGACCCGCCCAGGAGGGGCCGGGTCACACCTACGATGAAGCCCACGAAGACACTTGAAGATGGTGGCTCATTTAAAGGCCCAAGGCCCAGAGGCGATTTAAGGCCTGTAGAGATAAACCGCCTTGTATGCTTAACTTGTATTGTAAGAAAGGAATAGAGAGAGACTGAGCCGGACACTGTTTATGAACCGGCCGGGACTCTATGAGCCGCTTGGCGTCGACCTCTATATATAAAGGGATGACCCGGCGGTGGTTCAAGGCAAGTAACATTAGATCGAGAACTAGGTCAAGCGGATTCGCTCCCTGATTATCGACTCATAATCAATCCCACCCAAAACTGGATCGTAGGCTTTTACCTTCACCGCAAGGGGCCGAACCAGTATAAACCTCGTGTCCTTTGTCCCGTTTAACCCCTTTAAGCTTCCTAGTTGCGATGGCTCCATGACTAAGTCCTTACGCTAGGACATCTGACATGACAATTCCATGAAAGTTGGCACCCACCGTGGGGGCAATGCACGGTGGATTTGAGTTCTTGAAGGGCAGCTTCGAAGGGCTCAAGGGATACGTTGTGGGCCGGATGACCAAGAGTCGTCGAGGCAAGCTCTACATCGACGATGCAGGCTGGGGCCTCGATGCTGGCTCAATCGAGTATAGGTGCCGGGTCCCCTTCGGCGGAATCAACGTCTTCATCGACAAGATCGGCGAGCCGGGACCTGAGCCGGACATCTGCACCGACATCATCGAGATGGCTCAGCGTGCGAGACCCGCCCGGGCTCAACCCGTCGTGAGGCGTGCCTTCGTGGGATGCATCCATGGAGGGGGATTTTCTGAAGGATCTGTTTACGACGGTGAGATGGCCATCTACTCGGATGGTGAGTCGTCCACAGGTAGGACGGATTCGTTCTATCAACTGCAAGACTGCGGGCTTGGGGGTTGTTCAGATGGCAGCAGTATTCCGAACCCCTTTGAGCCACAGAGCAAAGTCGAAATCTTCATGGTAGGTACCCAACCTGCGTTAAATTCATCAACTGCGGTGGCATGACCTCCAGGACAGTGGCAGCCAGGGCAGGAGGCCCTGTGCACTCGCCAACTCGGGTGTTGATGGATCTCATGGACAAGTTAACGACCCTGTTAACCTCTGTGGTCAACCCGGCGGATCAGGCTCAACATGATGCGGAGGTGGCACAGTTGAAGCTTGATATAGCACAAGCTAAAGAAGACCTGGTTGTGGAAGACGTCAGGATGACCGCTAAGCGAGCAGCTCTGGATGCCCGAGCACAGCAGATTCAGTCACAGGCTTTCCAGCTCATGATGGAGCAGAATGCGCCAAATGAGGTTATGAGGAGAAGATATCAGAAGGCTCAATCTCGGCTGCCTCCGGTTTATGATCCTAGGAACCTTTTCCAGACACCCGAAGTAGGACCCAGTAACCCGCCGGGAGTAAACCGAGTCGCAGTACCTGAGACCAACAAGCCGATTCAGCCACAGGTTCTGGGACCCCCGCGTCTGAGTACCGCTCCACCTCCTTATGTGCCAACACCACCGAGTCATTATTCTAACCCGCTGGAGAACATGATTGCGGCGGCAGCACGACTGGTAGCTCTCCCAACTAATGGTGATTCACCAACGGCGGTTGAAACACGAAGGGTCAAAGCTCTTCTTCAGACAGCCTTAGCATAGCAGGAGGCATACTCTTATAGTAGAGACATGATTCATTCAACCCCACGTCCGAGCCGGAGCAAGAGTTATAGCAGGCTTCTAGACTCGCCGGCCGTTCCAAGCAACACCCAGCGCCGCGATCAGCCGCTCGGGTCCGATCCGGCTCAGGGTGGGGCTCCTAATGTGCATAATCAGGACAGAGTGTGCCAGCAAATTGAGCAGGCGGCTCAGCAGGCAGCACAGCTAGCGGCTCAACAGGCAGCAGAAATAACAGCTCAGCAGGCGGCTTAACAGCCCCTGCCGGTTTATCCGATGGTGTCAGTTAAGGCAGGTGTGGTCACCAGGACCGGGGGTGTGCCTTGTTTGGTGCCGGATCTGCGTAACGAGCGTTTGCCCAAGGATTTTAAGGGGGCTCGTAAGGTACCTAATTACACAGCCGGTTTACAGCCTGCGGCGTTGATCGAGAGTTATGAGATGGCCATGGAATTACTGGAAGTTAGTGATGCTGCAATGGCCAAGTACTTCACCATGATGCTGGATGGAACGGCTCGTAACTGGTTGAAGGCGTTGCCACCTAATTCCATTAGTTCTTGGGCAGAGTTAAAGGAGAAGTTTATCCAGAACTTTAAAGATACGTGTAAGCAACCCATGTCGGTTGTGGACTTGACTAGTTGCAAGCAACAGGAGGGTGAGTCCACGAACCATTGGGTGCACCGGGTTAAGGAGATAATGCATTCCTCTGATAAGATGGACGCCGGTTCTGCAGTATTAATGTTAGAGCAAAATTGCCATTTTGAGCCTCTGAAGATGAAGCTGGGGTGACTCAAGCGCGAGTGTTCTGACATGGGCCAGCTAATGGCGGCTCTCGTCTAATATGCTGACTCTAATAGTACCAAGGATCCCGAGTCTGACGATGAGAAGGCAGGGAAGGGAAAGAAGAGCAGCAATGCTAAGGTTCCTCAGCCTAGCCCGGCAAATCAAGGTAGCAACAATAAACGTAAGGCAGATGGTAGCTCAGAGTTTGTGGCTAACACCAATGCACAGGGCAACAATCAGCGGCGTAAGGGGAGGCCACCTCCTCGATCTGGCGGGTTAGGTCCTACTCTTGAACAGTTGTTAAATGAACCCTGCCCGAAGCACGACACTGAAGAGAAGTCGGCTACTCACCTCTGGAAGGATTGCACTATCATGAAGGCTTTCAAGAATTCCAACATATTCAATGGTAATCACGGGCCGGGTGGCGGTTCAGGAGGTGGCGGCTTTCATAGCCCGAACAATGGAGGTGGCGGTTCTGGTTCCGGCTTTCAGGGCCACCAGAATAATCAAGGTGATTTCAATCAAGGTGGTCAAGGCAGCTACAATCAACAATCTGGTCAGGAGGGTCAGCAGCAGCAGCAGCTGTCTGGCTATCAGAGTCATCCAAAACAATTGAACAGTGGGCAGTATCATGTTTTCACCACAAGTTTATGTAAGAGGGACCAGAAGCTTCACAAGAGGGCAGTGAACGCCGTTGAGCCGGCAGTTCCTCGATACTTGCGATGGTCTGAGCAGCCCATTATGTTGAGTCGGGAGGATCACCCGCCTCGGGTTGACAACCCGGGTCACTTGGCTTTGGTGGTAGCACCTCAAGTTGGGGGGGTACAAGTTGACGAAGGTACTCATGGATGGAGGCAGCAGCATCAATATCCTTTATTATGAGACCTTCCGTCGTATGGGGTTAACAGATAAAAATCTTAAGCAGCCCAATACTGTTTTTCACGGCGTAGTTCCTGGTAAATCGGCATACCTAGTGGACAAGATCGAGCTGGAGGTAGCCTTTGGAGATGAGTATGATTCCAGGGCCGAGAAATTAACTTTTGAGGTGGTCAAGATCAGGAGCCCGTATCATGCTCTATTTGGGCGACCGGCTTACGCCAAGTTTATGGCACGGCCGTGTTATGTTTATCTGCAGCTGAAGATGCTGGGTCATAAAGGGAACATTACGGTTCATGGCAGTCGAAAGGTGGCTCTGGAGTGTGAGGAATGCAACGCGGCTTATGTTGAGTCGGTCTGTGCTGCGGAAGAGTTAAAGTATTATAAGGACGATGTTAACCTGGCCGACATGACATCCTTGAAGAAGCCCACCACTGAGTTTAAATTGGCTGAGGACACCAAGATGGTCGATTTTGTTCCTGGCGATTCATCTAAACAATTCAGTATCAGTGCCAATCTGGATCCCAAATAGGAAAGCATGCTCATCGAGTTCATCCGTGAGAATTGGGACATCTTCGCATGGAAGCCTTCTAACATGCTAGGTGTACCGAGAGAACTCGCTGAGCACACTCTCAAAATTGATCCTATGTATAAGCCGGTCAAGCAGTTTCTTCGACGGTTTAACGAGGAGAGGCGCAAGGCCATTGGTGAGGAGGTGGCCCGGCTCTTGGCAGCCGGGTTCATTATTGAGCTATTCCATCCTGAATGGTTGGCTAACCCGGTGCTAGTGCTCAAGAAGAATGGCACTTGGCGCATGTGTGTGGATTACATGGACTTGAACAAGCCTTGTCCGGCTGATCCCTTTGCTCTCCCGCGTATTGATCAAATCATTGATGCTATGGCAGGATGTGAGCATCTGAGTTTTTTCGATGCTTATTCTGGATATCATCATATCAAGATGGCGGTTAAGGACCAGGAGAAGACGGCGTTCATTACTCCCTTTGGAGCCTTCTGTTATGTTTCTATGCCTTTTGGGCTCAAGAGTGCCCAGCGACTTATCAGCGTTGCGTGCAGAATTGCCTTCATACTCAGATTGGCCGCAATGTGCATGCTTATGTGGATGATATTGTGGTGAAGTCCGGAGAGAAGGAAACTTATAGATGATCTCAAGGAGACCTTTGATAACCTCTGGGTCTACAATATGATGCTTAACCCAGCAAAGTTTGTCTTTGGTGTGCCAGCAGGCAAACTTTTGGGATTTCTGGTTTCTAACAGAGGCATTGAGGCTAACCCGGAGAAGATCAAGGCTATCACCTCTTTGGCAAAAGCCAAGTGTATCAATGATGTTCAGTGTTTGGCGGGTCGTATTGCTGCTTTAAGCCGGTTCATAAGCCGGTTAGGTGAGAAGGCCATACCGCTGTATCAGATGTTAAAGAAGACAGATGACTTTATCTGGAGTGATGCTGCTAACGTTGCCTTTGAGGATTTTAAGAGACAATTGGCTGAGCCGCCAGTTCTTGTTGCTCCCATTGATAAGGAGCCATTGCTGTTATATGTGGTTGCTAATGCACATGTTGTCAGTGTGCCCATTGTGGTGGAGCGCAAGGAGTCTGGTAAGGAATATCCGGTTCAACAGCCGGTTTACTACATCAATGAGGTGCTTATTGAGTCCAAACAGAGGTATCCACATTGGCAGAAGCTTGTTTATGGGGTGTTCATGGCCAGCCGGAAGCTTAAGCAGTATTTCCTAGGTCATCCCATCATTGTGGTCAGTTCTGCTCCTTTGGGGGATATCATCCAGAACAGAGAGGCTACAGGATGAGTCGCCAAGTGGGCTATTGAGCTTGGGCCTCATGGTTTAAAATATGTGCCGTGTACTGCTATCAAGTCTCAAGCACTGGTGGATTTCATCAACGATTGGATAGAGTTGCAGGCGCCTGAAGAGAAGCCGGATAACACATACTGGACTATTCACTTTGATAGATCCAGGCAGTTGGAAGGCTCGGGCGTTGGAGTTGTTTTGGCTTCCCCCCCAAGGTGACAAATTTTGTTATGTGCTAAGGTTGATGTTTCCCTGTACTAACAATGCAGCTGAGTATGAGGCCTTGCTCCATGGTATTCGGATGGCTAAGGAGATGAACTTAAGCCGGGTAAGGTGCTTCGGCGACTCTTATGGCGGCTTACCGCCGCGAGGTTGATGCTGTGGCTGGACACTTCAAGGGTTATCAGGTGGAGCACATCGATCGCAAGAAGAATGAGGCGGCCGGCTTGGATCTTAGCGTAAATTGGTACCCTTGAATACTTTCTTGGATGTTTTGCATAATCCTTCTGTGAAGTTACCTACAGAGGAAGACTTGGTTGTGCCTGACCCGGAGGCACAGTTGGTGGTGGCTCTTCACGTCATCCCATATTGGACAGTGCCATACTTGGCTTACATGACCCGGGGAGAATTGCCTGAGGATGAAACCTTGGCTAGACAGATAATCCGGCGGTCTAAGTCAATGACGATTGCCCTATGGCGAGTTACATCATCGCCGTGTCACTGGGGCATTTCAACAATGTGTTTCTCTTGAAGAAAGCCAATATATTCTTCGTGAGATTCATGAAGGAGATTGCAGCCATCACGCCGGTTCAAAGTCCCTTGTGGCCAAAGCTTCTCGTCATGGATTTTATTGGCTAACGGCTCATGTTGATGCAGAAGATCTGGTCAGTAAATGTGACGAGTGTCAGAACTTTTCAAGGTGAGCTCATGTGCCGGCTCAAGAGTTGAGGATGATACCAATTACTTGGTGGTTTTCTGTGTGGGGGCTTGACATGGTTGGGCCTTTCAAAAGATACAAGGATAAAAAGACTCACCTTTTGGTGGCAGTGGATAAATTCACAAAGTGGGTAGAAGTAGAGCCGGTCAGCAAATGTGATGCGGCGACGGCGGTTCAATTCATGAAAAAGGTGATTTTCCGTTTTGGTTTCCCCCATAGCATCATAACTGATAATGGCACTAACTTGTCCAAGGGGGATATGGAGGAGTTCTGTCAAGGTGAGCATATCCGGCTTGATGTCTCATCAGTGGCTCACCCCATTCCAATGGTCAAGCAGAAAGAGCCAATCGGGAGATTTTGAAGGGTATCAAGCCCCGGCTTTTAGTTCCTTTGCAACGAATGCCGGGTTGTTGGGTGGAGGAGTTACCATCAGTGTTATGGAGCATCAATACTACCTCCAACAGATCTACGGGTTATACCCCTTTCTTCATGGTTTATGGAGCAGAGGCGGTTCTTCCTAGTGACATCCGCCATGACTCACCCCGAGTAGCGGCTTACGTGGAAGCTAACAATGAGCAAGCACGTCGGAAGGCACTTGACCTGTCGGATGAAAAAGTGTGACTTGGCAGCAGCCCGCTCGGCGATTTACCAACAGGACTTGCGGTGTTATCGCAGCCGCCGGGTTAAATCCAGAACCTTTCAAGAAAGCGACTTGGTGCTTTGGCTCATCCAGGATCACACTGACGCACACAAGTTATCCCTACCTTGGGAAGGGCCCTTTGTGGTCAGCAAGAATTTAAATAACAGGCCATACTATCTTATCGATGTTCGAGAGCACAAAGACTCACGTAAGTCGGAGGAGGAGACCCGCCGGTCGTGGAATATAGCTCATCTTCGGCCTTACTACCACCGGCTCTCATGATGTACATATCTTGGTGATGTATATATTATCAATAATAAAGCAGACCCTCTGTCCTTTTCGTCCCCAAAGATCATATGTCTTCATTGTCATAATTTCAAAAAGACCATTGGGGGCTGATCGTATTCGAATCTAGCTTAACTCCTTTGGCATAGCTTCCTGATCGTATTCGAATCATAGCTGTTCAAACAAACTTGATCATTTGGTGGTTGGATCATATTCGCATCATAGCTTAACCCCTTTTGGTCCGACCCTGATCGTATTCGAATCAAAGTCATTAAATATTCTCAAGGTCACTTGGGGGCTTCCTGTTCAAACATAGGTCATATTCGAACCAAAGAGGACATAGCTGTCGGTACCCACTTGATCAGCGCAATGCCAAAACCCACTTGGGGGCCTCTTGATCGTATTTGAATCATAGCTTAAACCCCTCTTGGGTCCGACCCAGATCGCATTCGAATCAGAGTCGTTAAATATTCTCAAGGTCATTTGGGGGCTTCCTGTTCAAACATAGGTCGTATTCGAATCAAAGAGAACATAGCTGTCGGTACCCTCTTGATCGATGCAATGCCGCCACTGGGGGCTACATGGTCGTATTCGAACCCTAGCTTAACCCCTTTGGGACGGTTTACTGATCATATTTGAATCAGAAGCCTTAAATTTGTCTTTCTATTCTTTTTGTTTAAGTCTTTTTTGAAAGCACTCTTTGGATTTGTCTTGAGACCTTTTTTGGTGTCCATGATTTAAGACATATAAGGTTTTTGTTTGAGCCGGCTTAACTTTGAGCAATCAGTCGCCCGGCGTGTGACAAACTCTAAGTGAAGTCATGATTTCTAAACTGGGTCATCACCCTTACTGTACAGGTCATTTAAACCGGCAGTGGAAATTTGATATCTCAGGTATGATGTTATCACAGTTATATTGAAAGTTCTGATTCTCATCAGAATTATTTATAACTCATGTTTCACATTTATAATTATGTGGGATAGTTATGACCCGCCCTGCAGTAAGCCGCCGAGGGTCTCTATGATCTACCTCTCTGTGCAGGACAGATTACAGATTTCTTATGCGCAAGGAAAATAGAAAAGCGTAAGAGGGAGTAAACATATGATGGCGGCTTAAACAGTGTTAAGGCATCAAAACGTGCATGACAGCACGGCACAGCAATGTCATTTCTACTCCTATTACATGACTCCCCAAGTCAAAATGATTAAACATTGTTTTTCAGCAAGGCTACAAATATGAGCCGCCCAACGGATTAGTTCTCTTGAAGGCCTGAAGCTTCCAGATCAACCCTTTCCACTTCTTCGTCCTGTTCCTGGGCCTGGAAGGTTGATGACGACCAGTCAATGCCACTCAAAGCTTTAAATTCAGCTTCGTCATCAACTACCCCGGCCGGATCAATCTCAGGGGCGAAGGTATGTTTACGAGTTGGTGGAATCAGACTTGTCAGGGTATATTGTGGTGTTGGGATTCTCCGGTTCTCTGCATCATAACCCGCCTGGTACTTGGAGAGATCCGCTTCTTCAGCAAACAAAGTGTCCACAGGGCGTATTGCCTTCACACAGGCAGCGAAATCTTCCTTTTCAAAGGGTGCAACGTCTTCTTTTAAGCTCGGATACCCAATAGCAATGTCAGCCGGGTATAGTTCCGGAAGCCAAGCTTTGGCCCGGCTCAACGCAGCTACAGCTCCGGCTCTTGCAGACGATCGCTTCAGTTCAGTAATCCATTGGGGTAGCACAGAAAGCTTCCTTAGCACATCCACCAAAAGTGTGGGAACTTCATTGGACAGGGCCATGGTGGCTAAGGCGCGCTGAGACCCAGTGTAGAGTTGCTCCACCGGTGTATAAACTCCCTTCAGCTTTATCCAAATGTCCTGGTTCAGATTTGAGATCCTAGGGCCTGCATAGCAATGTCAGGTGTGTTAAAGAACAAATTTATATGATCATTGAAAAGTATACATTATTTATAACTTGCAGGGCGACTTACCAAAGATTGCAGTAACCATCTGGGTCACATGGCATTTCAAGCCAGACAATTCATTGGTTGCCTTTTCAAGAGCTGCCTCTGAATTGTCAGCTTGTTGGGTTAAGGCATTCTTTTCATTAGCCCAAGTCTTTCTCTCCGCCTCAAAGTCGGCCTTCAATTTCTCTTGTTCAGATACACTGAATTCAAACTTGGAGTTGGCCCTTTGGGTTTCTGTTTCTTGTGATTGCAGGCGGTTCTTTAAATCGGCGATTTCTAATTGCAATTGCCTGGTGGTAACTTGCGCAAATACCGGATCAAAGTCATGATTATTAGCATATCATATTCAAGTCCCAAGCACCTTGCAAGCAAGACTACTTGGCACTTGGGGGCTAATGTCTACCGTGGAAGTCTATTTATAGTGGCGGTTCATAAGGTTGGCGATTCACAAAATTAAAGTCCCAAGCACTTTGCAAGCAAGACTACTTGGCACTTGGGGGCTAATGCATATTGCAGTTCAAACTATGCAGTTAATATGTTCTACACAAGCATGTGAAGGACCGGCTCGTTCACTTTGATTAAACCGGCCCTTGGGGGCTACGGATTAAGCTAGATTTTTACAGGTTTTTTTAATCTAAAGACATTGTTAATACTTGTCTAACGTTTTCTAAGTCCACAGCATATTCATCATAAGCAATAGACTTGGGGGATGGCGTAATAAGAATGATTCAGGGGAAAGAGGAGATCATACCTCAAACTTATGGTGCATCTGCTTCACCATGTCGATTTCAACGTCGCAGCTAATGTGCACTTGGTGAGATAGCCAGATAAAACATCTCCGGCACTCATGTGAGAGTAATCTGTAAGGTCAAATCTGACCTTATAGTGTTCCAGGAGTTCTTCTTTGGCAGTGCATTTGGCAAGCATAGTAGGCCTTCCCAGCTCAGTGTAACTCGTCTTGGTAATCTCAACTTCAGCTTCTTGAGGGTCATTTGTCTTAACTGGGCTTGAGACTTCAGGATTGTCAGACCCATCAAGAGCTTGTTCAGCAGGCAGGTCAGCGGCTGATGTAGGAGGTTCATGCGCTGGCTCAGGCGGCTACTCAGTAGCAGAGGTTTCTGGTATGACCGTCTGAAGCGCCGGTTCTTTGAGAGTTGGCTCATCAACCGGCTTGTCCTTCTTGGCCTTCTTGCTAACCTTTTCTTTGCTGCTACATAAAGATCAAAAGGTTAGTATAAGCATAAGAATTCAAAGTACAAGATGATTAAAGGCATCATTACCCTGGAGAAGTCTTGAAAGCCGGCAAGTTGGATTGGATTGAGTTGCCAGAAGAAGGAGAGGTTTCCTGATAATTCGAGTCAGAAGGGTTCAGTGGCTAACGAGTGAGACCAGCCAAAGGATAAGAGGAATATAAGATGGAGATGACCTCATTCCGACACTTTCTTGGTGTATTGGGTAGACCGGAGGAGAGTTCCGCATCTTTGGTGGTCTGGGTCTGCCTCCGGTTCTCATGAATCTGTCGCTTCAAAAGAAATTGAGGATCTTGATAAGCTAAGGGATGTGAAAATCTTACTTTCGGGGTTACTTGGCGGATTTTTTGGCATGGCAAAGGTTCTGAGTGGGAGGAAATGATAGTTACCTCTTCATCCATCCCTCGGCTCGTACCCGTGTCATCCTGATCATAATCAGTATCAATAAGGTGATTAAAAAATAATCCAAGGGAGTCAAGGACTACCTCTGACTCAGAAGAATCATCCAACCGAAGATGCTCAGAAGCGTTGGGTTTCTTTGCGCGTCTCTTTGCGGCGGCTCTCCTAGCGGCTCTCTTGGCCTTCCTGTCCCTTTTTTCGGCCTCATGGTCATATTTAACTTTCCAAAACTTATTATTAGCCTGTGAAAATCAGCAAAAGTTTGAGTACAGATAAAAGCATCAATATTGGAAATGATTTGTTCGGCTTGGCGACTTACCGCTGGAGCCGGATTGGTTTTGCAGAAAGGGCGTAAGCCCACCTAGCCGCAGTCTATTAAGCTTTCATTAAGAAGACTCTTGGTCATATCATTGACGACATGATCAGGCAGATTGTCATGGCTGTGTCGCTGAGGGTCATCTTTCTTGCCTGAGTAATTGCACATTAGACCGGGGCAGTGGCTTAATGGAATGATCCGCCAGGCGTGCCAGACCTAGACCAAGTCAATACCATTCAGTCCGTTCCCCAGAAGAGCTTTGATTTTGGCCAAGTAGAGGGCGAGTGTTTTGCGTTCGGCAGGTGATATCTTGTCATGCAGTGGATGATTCGAATCGAGGCGCAAGGCGCGAAAACTGGGCAGAGGATTCTCATCAGCCGGGGAAGTGTCTTGGCAATAAAACCACGTCTGATTCTAGTCTTTAGGGTGGCTTGGCGGATTAGTGTAAGGAAAAATGACGTCTCTCCGATGTTGGGTTGAGACGCCGCCAAGTTCCAAGCTTTGTCCACTGGCACATTCATTCTGGCGGTTCAAGTAAAATAACTCCCTGAAGAGTAATAGATTGGGTTCTTCTCCAAGATTCACCTCGCTGAACACTTGAAAATTGCAGATATTAGACACGGAATTGGGTCCGATGTCTTGAGGGCGAAGATCGAAGAAGTGCAGGACGTCTCTAAAGAATTTTGAGCCGAGTGGTGAAAAATCCTGGTTCATATGATCCAAGAAAACAATCACCTCCCCTTCCTTGGGTTGAGGTCTCTCTTCTGTCAGGTCAGGAGCACGATATGACATGACATCCCTTTTTGGCACATAACCAACTTTCACAAAGTCTTCGAGAGTCTGCTCGGTGATGATGGATAACCAACTTTCACAAAGTCTTCGAGAGTCTGCTCGGTGATGATGGATGGGACCCAGTTACATGAGGTGCTTGTCTTAGGTGCCATGGTGATGAAAGCCTAGGAAAGGATAAAATTTCTGGTTCAAATTTAAGCCGGAGGAAATGTCAATATTCAAGATGGCGGCTTATCTAGGGCACTAATGGTATGAGGATAATTGTGACAGATTCTTTAAGTCGCCATAAGCATCATTGACAGTTCAATTATTTAAACCGCCATGGGCGGTCAAGATTATCAACTAAAGCATTATCTTTTAAGCCGGTGATAAGAGTCGCCATGGTTAGGGGAACCTAACAGATACAGATTTTTGCCTAAGTGTGGATAAACAAGTTTCACAAAATGCAGTTACTATTTTGGATCAAACGGCTATTCAGAAAAGAAAATATTCTAGACCTAAAAACAGAGTACAGATGAGTCCATCAGTTCTAAGAAGGCCTCTTTGCAATATAAATGGATCTACTAATATCAAAAATGAGTGAGAAACAGTTATCGCATAAGTTTTGTACTATTCTTGGATCAGAGGAGGCTGCAGTGTTAGAACTACGGAGAACCGAGATCAATAGCGACGAACACAGGAAGAACCTACGAACCCTAATGCAGATCTGGAGCAGGGGAAGAAGAAAGCTTACGGCTGCAGGGTTGTTGCGGACGCTTGCTGCCGTTTCTTGGACAGATTCATGTCGATGCAGCGGCCGAGGTCGACAAAGAAGAGAGGCGCGGCGGCGGCGGCGGAGTTCGAGCATGAGTAGGTGCGCGAGGAAGAAGATGCGGAAAGGAGAAGAATGAGAAAGGACCTAGTCGGGTCTATTTATAAGAAAAAACCGATGAGTGGGCGCGAAAAACGAGGAGGCTAGAGACATTAGTTATCTAACTACAAGGACGCCTCAATTTTCGGGATGGTCTTTAAGATAAGGATCCGTTGAGATATATTGGATAAAGCATAAATTGATGACAGATGACGTCTCGGCGGGTTATCCCAAATCCGGAGGATGACGTCCCGGCGGGTTAAGTTACCACACAAGCAGGGAGCACAAGATTTTTTCTTAAGTGTTGAAGATTGACATGAACCAGTTCAAATCAATCTGGGGCCTAATGTTGGGGATATAATTATTAGGTATGACCCACCCAGGAGGGGCCATGTCACACCTACGATGAAGCCCACGAAGACACTTGAAGATGGCTGCTCATTTAAAGGCCCAAGGCCCAGAGGCGATTTAAGGCCTGTAGAGATAAACCGCCATGTATGCATAACTTGTATTGTAAGAAAGGAATAGAGAGAGACCGAGCCGGACACTGTTTATGAACCGGCCGGGACTCTATGAGCCGCTGGGTGTCGACCTCTGTATATAAAGGGACGACCCGACGACGGTTCAGGGCAAGTAACATTAGATCGAGAACTAGGTCAAGCGGATTTGCCCCTTGGTTATTGACTCATAATCAATCCCACCCAAAACTGGATCGTAGGCTTTTACCTTCACCGCAAGGGGCCAAACCAGTATAAACCCCGTGTCATTTGTCCCATTTAACCCCTTTAAGCTTCCTAGTTGTGATGTCCACGACTAAGTCCTTACGCTTGGACATCTGACGTGACAATTCCATGACACATAGCATTAAACTTTTGGATCCAAATCGGTCCCTTACGAAGTAGCGCATAAACTAGGGTTTAAGCTTCTGTCAATCTAGAAACCCATCATCTAATAACTACTCCACAATGCATTCCCTTAGGCCGAAATATGGTGAAGTTTCATGTAGTTGACGTTCACATGACACCACTAAGGGAATCAGAACATACATATCATCAAAATATCGAACACATATGAAGTTCACATGATTACTTGCAAAAAGATTTCTCCCGTGACCTCAAGAACAAAAGTAACTACTCACAAATGATAATCATGCTCAAGATCAGAGGGGTATTAAATAGCATAATGGATCTAAACATATAATCTTCCACCAAATAAACCATATAGTAATCAACTACAAGATGTAATCAACACTACTAGTCACCCACAAGAACCAATTTGCGGTTCCGATAGGAAGATTGAACACAAGAGATGAACTAGGGTTTGAGTGGAGATGGTGTTGTAGAAGATGTTGATGAAGATTACCCTCCCCAAGATGGGAGAGCTGTTGGTGATGATGATGACAATGATTTCCCCCTCCAGGAGGGAAGTTACCCCGGCAGAATTTCCCGCTTTTGGATTCTTTTGTCATGCCATCTTTTAACCTTTTCTTTGAATAGTTTGGCATTTTCAAAAGCTTGGGTTCTCCATTCATCTAATGAGCTAATATCAAATAACCTCTTTTCACCGGCAAGTATGAAATCATAGTTGAGTTATTTAATTGCCCAATATGCTTTATGTTCTAACTCAAGAGGCAAATGACAAGCTTTTCCATAAACCATTTTATAGGGAGTCGTACCCATAGGATTTTTATAAGCAGTTATATAGGCCCAAAGTGCATCGTCTAATTTCTTAGACCAATTCTTTCGAGGCCTATTAACAGTTTTTTTGTAATATTAATTTTATTTCTCTATTGCTATGTTCAACTTGACCAGTAGATTGAGGATGATAGGGTGATGCAATCTATGGTTAACATCATATAGCAAGCATTTTACGGAAAGCACCATGAATAAAGTGTGAAGCACCATCAGTCATTAAATATCTAGGGACTCCAAACCTTGGGAAAATAACTTCTTTAAGCATTTTAATGGAAGTGTTATGATCAGCGCTACTAGTTGGAATAACTTCTACCCACTTAGTAACATAATCAACAACCCCAAACATCAAATGGTTCAACAGCAAGTGAATAATTCATAGGCATTTCCTGACGCTTACAGATATTGACAATTCTTTGACATTCATCACAAGATAAAACAAACTTACGAGCATCCTTGAAGAAAGTAGGCCAATAAAAAACATATTGCAATACCTTGTGAGCAGTTCTATATCCCGCATGAAGTCCTCCATAAGCTTCAGAATGACATTTCCGTAGGATTTGTCCATGTTCATGCTCAGGTACATAACGTCTAATGATACCGTCTACTCCTTCTTTATAAATATGTGGGTTATCCCAAAAGTAATGTCTTAAATCATAGAAGATTTTTTTCTTTTGTTGGTATGTGAAACTAGGTGGTATATATTTAGCAACAATGTAATTAGCATAGTCAACATACTGATGCCTACTTGAACTACGTCGGTATTTCCCCAAAGAGGAAGGGATGATGCAGCACATCGACGGTATGTATTTCCCTAAGTGATGAGACCAAGATTATCGAACCAGTACGAGAACCAAGCAACACAACCACTACTGCAGGATGCTGCAAACACGACACTACAATCAGAGACCCTTCGATGAAACTGTGTGCGATACAATAATCGCAAACGGTGGTGTAAAAAACGTCAAAAAAGTGCAAAATGTTGGCATGATGGATGCATCAAACACGGTTCAAATTTTAGTTGCGTGTGCGATGTAGGGCATACGGTTCAGTTCAATGAACTATTTGCAATGAGGAAGAAGAACGGAAATGGGCAGCCAGGTGAAGGTGTGTGCGATATACGACATACAGTTCAATCGGAGTAACTGTTTGTGATGAGGCAGAACAACAGAAACAGACAACTAGATAAAGGTGTGTGCGATTGAGGGCATACGCTTTAGAAGGATTAACTGTTTGCTATTAGGCAACAGAATAGAAACAGTCAGCCAGATCAAAGGTGTGTGCGATTGACGACATACATTTCACACGGATGAACTGTTTATGATTAGCCACAACAAACACAAACAGATAGACAGATCAACGTGTGTGCGCTAGATGGGCACACATTCTAATTAAAAGAAGCATGCGCGATGGTAATACCGAGCGCGCACGGTTCTTGGAACAAGACATGTGTTGACATTGCCTATTGCGGTGCACCCTATGGTGTAAACGCCACGTACGCGTCCGAGAATGCGTGCCCACGTACGCGTCAATAAATTTTGAGTCTGCGTCCCGTCATATTCCAAATTGCAAACATGTTCACACCAATCAAAACCTAAACGGTTTCCCATTTAGGAGCATATTAGTACTCGGTTATAAATACTACTACTCCAAGATGACTGCACATTCCTCCTCAACTCCTCATCCAAAAAAACAAGCAAGTCATTCATCATCGTTCCCTTGCGTCTGCCATGGCCAGCGTGAGTTCTGGCTCGAGAGATTGCCACCAGGGAGAGGCGATCATGGAAGCGGAAGCACGAGAGATGTCCCGCCTCACCGTGAAAGTAGCCGACATGTCCCGCTGTGCGGCTCTAGCAGCACAGAGGTCCCACTGCGCCACCGAGGCACCACGGAGATCCCGCCACGCCGTCGATGTAGCAGACTGGTGCGGCCGCACCGCAGAAGCACCAGAGATGTCCGGCTATGCCGCGGAAGCAGCACAGATGTCCTCCCGCTCCGCGGGGGCCTGGGAAAATGTCTCACAGGCAGGCAAGGACTTTTACACGCGCATTCATGCAATCGTTCATAGCCAGATGGATCAGGTCTCTGGCTTGGCGAGGTTGCAGGACGACTTGAAAGCCTCGTTTGAAAAGGCTACCGGCGTCATCCGGCAACTAAGGGAGAGCAACGAGAAGCTCCAGGACGAACGCAACCTGCTGAGGGCGAAGATCATCGGAAGTGCGGAGCAATAGGAGGAGACCACTACCTTGTTGAAAAGGACCAACATCATCGTCGAGAAACTTACGGACGAGAATGTTGTGCCGCACATGAAGCGCAAAAGGCTGGTGGAGGAATCCGTGGATACTCTCAAGCAGCATATTGAAGATAGGAAAGATCTCATCACCGCTCGCCGCGGAGACTAGTTCCCGTGGCTTGCAGCAACGCATCACGAAAATAGAGATCAGCAAGCCAGATCATTGTCTTCCTTCTTCTTTTGCCCTTGTGTATTTCAGGCGTTGTCGCATGTGGCTTTTTTAATTACGTTCCTAAATATGTAAGACAATTATTATCCACTGTCATTGTCCTTATATTCATCATGCTTGCTATAAGTCGTGGTCGATGCTATATAAGTCTGTGGAACTTACATCAAGATCCGTGCAAAACTTTCTTGTCAGATTTTCATTTTTCTCTCTTAAATCTCAGTCTAGTGCGACATAGCCACGTCGTGAAACAGGGTCTTGATGACCCACAAGTATAGGGGATCTATCATAGTCCTTTCGATAAGTAAGAGTGTTGAACCCAATGAGGAGCAGAAGGAAATGACAAGCGGTTTTCAGTAAGGTATTCTCTGCAAGCACTGAAATTATCGGTAACAGATAGTTTTGTGATAAGGTAATTCATAACGGGTAACAAGTAATAAAAGTAAACAAGGTGCAGCAAGGTGGCCCAATCCTTTTTGTAGCAAAGGACAAGCCTGGACAAACTCTTATATAAAGCAAAGCGCTCCCGAGGACACATGGGAATTTCTGTCAAGCTAGTTTTCATCTTGCTCATATGATTCGCGTTCCTTACTTTGATAATTTGATATGTGGGTGGACCGGTGCTTGGGTACTGCCCTTCCTTGGACAAGCATCCCACTTATGATTAACCCCTCTCGCAAGCATCCGCAACTACGAAAGAAGAATTAAGGTAAACCTTACCGTAGCATGAAACATATGGATCCAAATCAGCCCCTTACGAAGCAACGCATAAACTAGGGTTTAAGCTTATGTCACTCTAGCAACCCATCATCTACTTATTACTTCCCAATGCCTTCCCCTAGGCCCAAATCATGGTGAAGTGTTATGTAGTCGACGTTCACATAACACCACTAGAGGAGAGACAACATACATCTCATCAAAATATGGAACGAATACCAAATTCACATGATTACTTATAACAAGACTTCTCCCATGTCCTCAGGAAAAAATGTAACTACTCACAAATCATATTCATGTTCATAATCAGAGGGGTATTAATTTGCATAAAGGTGTCGGCGTTCTAGGAACGGGGGTCCCCAGACTTGCCTGCCTGCGGCCTGCGGCGTGGCTCAAAGGGGGCCCAGCACGGCCCATCTTCATCAACACAAGCTCAAGACCCTCGCGAGGGGCCAAGCCTCGCGGGGCGGACGACAAGGAGCTTCCTCAGGCACGGCCTCATCAGGCTGGCTCACGAGGAGGCGGAGAGTTCAAGGCGGGGTACCTCACGAGGTGCCAATGACGCAAGCCATGACGACCAAGGGCGCCAGTCGGGCGCCAGCCCGCACAGTGTCCTTCTTTCCTCTTAGGTGCAAGGGGAGCAAGCGCAGGCGAGAGCATCAAGCAAAGGCATCCATTTCGGTGTAACAAGACCAAGACCAGACCAACGGCAGGATGGAGGTCACCATGGAGCCCAAGCCGGCGTCACCACCAGAGCCTTTGACAGGCGAGGACCAACTTTAGTCATGATAAGTGTACTAGATGTTCCCCTTCAAAATGGCCAATTGTTGGCGCCCTTCCCGCTCAATATTTGGGAAGAGGCCCGGGGCCTTTGCCTATAAATAGGACTAGCCACCCACAGGGTAGAGGGATCAGGAGAGGAATCTGGATAGGAATCTGGAGATAGGATAGGCATCTAGAATCAACCCCTCCAAAGGGACAACACCACCATAAGAACAGACCCTCGCGAGGCTGTTCTTCCTTGTATTGTTCATCATCAGCCCAAGAGGCAATCCACCACACCGCACACTGGAGTAGGGTATTACACCACAATGGTGGCCTGAACCAGTATAAACCCTGTGTCTCTTGTGTTGTTCTTCTTGTAGTTTAGATCCTAGCGACTCGGCGAGGAACAGGTAGGTAGAAGGCGAAACCTCCGCGTGCACCCCAGTGTTTGAACCTCAAGGGTCTGCCGGAATCCTAAATCCGACATTTGGCGCACCAGGTAGGGGTGCTCCGGAATTCGTCTTCCTTCGCCCTGTTCTTCTCCGACCGTCGCGTCCATGTCTGACGCACGCCGGGTTCGCGCCGAGCGCCGAGCCGCCCTCGCTTCCCGCGTCGCCCAGACGGCTCCCGTCAGCGGGCGCCCCCGTCATTCCCCGTCTCCTGCCGTCAACGCCGCCACCGGCCTGGCGGGGAACGAGCAGCAAGCATCGTCCCAGCACCCGTCCATGAGGCGAGACGGCCGCACCGCTACGCCCTCGCTCATCCCCGCTGGTTCTTCGTACCGCGCTCCCCGCGCGGCCATGGAGGCTCGAGCTGCACTCATCGCGGCAAACGAGCTCCTGCGCTACCGCCCAGTCGACAACGTCTATGAAGAATGGCTCGACCGAGTCGCCAAACTCGTCCGCGCCGCCGGGGGCTCCCCGCGCCATCTTTCTCGCTGCACCGCGCCCTGCCATGCGCGGGCAATGAAGCTCCTGGGGTGCCTCAGCCACCTCCCCCTCAAGAAGGCGCCCTGGCTCCAAGGCGCGCGGCCCCTGGGCGGAACCCGCCCCGTCAGGAACCGGCGCGGCAGGAGCAGAGCTGCCAAGAGGTCCCTCGCCCTCGAGAAGCTGCCCGAGCGCTCCCTGCTCCGGCTCGTCCCGACCATGCTCCTGCTCCAGCACGTCAAGACCCCACGCTGCACCCAGCTGCGTCGCACGGGGACCCGCAGGACCGAGCCCTTCGTCCTCCAAGGCCTCCTGTGGCCACAGCGGGCTGCCTGCGCCTTCACCACCGAGCTACGCACCGTCGCGTGGCCCGGCAAGTTCAAGCCAGACCTGCCTCCTCCCTACGACGGCATGGCTGACCCTGCAGAGTTCCTCCAGCTCTACGAGCTGGGCATTGAGGCTGCCAACGGAGACGAGAAGGTCATGGCGAACTGGTTTCCCATGGCTCTCAAGGACGGGGCCCGCACCTGGCTTCTGAACCTGGCCCTAGGCACGATCTCCTCCTGGGACGAGATGCGCACCCGCTTCATCGCCAACTTCCAGGGTACCCGCGACCGGCCACCCTCCGTGAGCGACATGCGCCGCATCAAGCAGCAACCAGGGGAAACCCTGCAGAAGTACATCCAGCGCTTCAACAACGCGCGCCTCAAGATTCCCAAGGTGACCAAGGAGGCCATCATCTCAGCCTTCTCCGACGGCGTGCGTGACGTCAAAATGAAGGAGGAGCTCGCAATGCATGAAGATCTTGCACTTCCTTGGAGCTGTTCAACCTGGCGACCAAGTGCGCCAGGGCTGAGGAAGGGCGTCTCTCCCTCCTCGAGTTGCCTGCCGCAGACCTTGAAGAGAAGAAGCCCAAGGCCAAGGACGTGAAGCGCAAAGGGTCTGCCATGCTCGCGGCAGAACCAGACACCAAGCGGGGCAGAGATCAGCCCGAATCCTCCAAGGGCAGTCGGTAATGCGTGTACCACGACCTCCACACCCGTAACACCAATGAATGCCAAGAGCTCCGGGCCGTGCGTGAAGGACGGACTGGCCGGCGTCCCGACCACAGCAACCATGGCTATGGACGAGGAGGAGGAAGGAACACAGGGCGCTGGGAAGACCGTGGCTAACGTCAAGGGTGGCGCGACCAACCTCGCGAGGATCGCTGGCAGGACCCGCCTCGCGAGGGAGGCTGGAGAGATCAGCCTCGCGAGGATCGCCCGCAAGGTAACGTAGGCCTCCCTCCGCTACCGCCGCGGCCAAGGAGAAATGAGGACCGTCATCAGGACGAAGGGGCTGGGGGCTTCCAGGAACCACGTGTGATCGCCTGCATCCAAGGCGAAGCTCAAGCCCCAGCCTCTCAGCGCATCTTCAAGCAGTTCGCCCGCGAAGTGAATGCAGTCCTCCCCAAGCTCGAGGCCACGCTCCCTCTCAGGTGGTCGGCGTGTACCATCACGTTCAGCTCAGCGGATTAGCTCAAGTGCGCGGCCACAGCCGGAGTCCTCCCGATGCTTTGTTCCCCAATCATCAGCAATGTGCTAGTCACCAGGACCCTCATCGATGGTGGGGCAGGGCTCAATGTCCTGTCCGTGGAAACATTCAACAATCTCCAAGTACCCTACAGTCAGCTTCAGCCAACCAAGCCTTTCTCCGGAGTCACCAACGGCTCCACGGTCCTGATTGGGCAGGTCCGCCTCCCTGTCACCTTCAGGGCACGCGACAACTACCGCACCGAGCTCATCGACTTCGACGTCGCCCACATTCGCCTGCCGTACAACGCCATCCTCGGGTACCTAGAACTAGCCAAGTTCATGGTCGTAACCCACCACGGCTACAATGTCCTCAATATGCCAGGAAGTGGCAGAGTCATCACGGTGCCCTGCGAAGAGAGAGACGCAGTGTGCTCCCTGGAGAGAGCCTTTCAGGCTGCATCACTGGAAGACCCGGATCGCGGAAACAGGAGGCTTCCCGAGGCCACCCCCAAGAAGAAGAAGACATCGACCGGCCTGGCCCCTCAAGAGGCAGGTCCCTCAGGACCCGCGCCTGCTCAGGGGGAACCTCCTTCCATCACATAGGGAAGTGCGCCCGGTGCCCTTCTCAGGCAGGGCTCGGGGGCTCTCCCTTGGAGGGCCGTCGACCTCGCCAAGGTCATGAGGGAGGCGCTTGGGCACCACGTGGAGGCGTGTTTCGAAGCACGTTTCCATCAAGAAGGAGCAAGGCAAGGAGGGCCAAACCCTCAGGAGTTCGTCAGCAAGGCCATTCAGGAACTACAGCAGTCAAGAGTCATGAGAGTCAGCCGCCGCTTACCCGTTGTGGCCCCCCATCCAGGCGAGGATGGTGGGCTGCGCGTCTGCATCGACATACCAGGGCTCAACCAAGCCGCGTCTCAGGAGCGCCTCTGGCCTTCGCGAGTGGGACGCTGTGAGGGTCCATCTCACAGCTACGTTCGCATGCCTTACGGCTCGCCGAACACGGCTGCTGCGTCCCAGCGCATCATGAGGGCCATCCTGGAGGCTCAAGAGGTCAGGCATTCCGCAGCCCTGGTGGAGATGGAGACGGTCCGCGAGGAGCCACCAGTGCCTCCGGAGCCTCCCGAGGCCCCAGGGCCTGGGGGCTCGTGAGGATTTGCTCCCGCAGCCCACCGAGTCTGCTGCATCAACACCCCTTCGTCTTCAGCGTCATCAGGTGACATCTTTCTAGTTTCATTTCCAGCTGGGAGCGCCCTCACGGCTGCATTATTCCCAGGCCGCGTGGGTCCGTCCCTGTGGCGTGTATCTCTTTTATTTCATGTTCTTAGCTTACTCTGCTGGGGGCGCCCCTCGGGCTGCATTATCCCCAAGCCGCTCGGGTCAGACCCAGTGGCATGTACCACTCTTGCATTTATCTTAGGGCCATGTTTTTGACCCATCATGCTTGTTGTTTGGTGCCTGTTCATGGTACCTTTTTATTCTTGGATGTCGCAAGCTTGCGCGTTAAAGGGGGGGGTGCCTGAGCATCGCGACTCAGGGCTCCTACCGGCTCTCCGGCCCTCACCCTCTGGTCTGCCCACGGCATCGCGCCCCGGCATACCAGCGACGGCTGAGACCAGCCCGAGAGCCGGGACCCGAGGACGTAGAGTGTCGACATCTAACCCAGCTTGCGCGTTAAAGGGGGGGTGCCTGAGCATCGCGACTCAGGGTTCCTACCGGCTCTTCGGCCCTCACCCTCTGGTCTGCCCACGGCATCGCGCCCCGGCATACCAGCAATG
>NC_041387.1:504525704-504559985 GCF_002162155.2 Triticum dicoccoides | reverse complement strand
ACCAGCAATGGCTAAGACCAGCCCGAGAGCCGGGACCCGAGGACGTAGAGTTTCGACATCTAACCCAGCTTGCGCGTTAAAGGGGGGGTGCCTGAGCATCGCGACTCAGGGCTCCTACCGGCTCTCCGGCCCTCACCCTCTGGTCTGCCCACGGCATCGCGCCCCGGCATACCAGCGACGGCTGAGACCGGCCCGAGAGCCAGGACCCGAGGACGTAGAGCATCGGCATCTAGCCAAATTTGCAGGAACACACTCCAAGATAAGGCCCAGAGCCAGGCGCAACCCGCCTTGAGGTAGGGCCCCGTGAGTCCCGTGCTGGCTCACGGGTGCCCAGATACACCTCGTCAAGCCCTACCGTGCCAGCCACGTGTCAGGGCGGGGCTGTACACGCCCCGAGGGCTCCTCCCGGAGGGGAGCCCCCTCCCACGCACCAGTGGAAGCACCATGCTCCGCACTGGCTGACGACACTGCCGAGGAGCGGCTATGCCCGTACACATACGGAAGTGCTATGCTCCGCGCTGGTGATAAACAACTGAGGGTGGCCCCCGGGCCGCATCAACCTCAGGGAGCCTAGAGCTCAGTGTCTAGCCTCATCGCAACGCCTCCCCTCGGCAGTGCCGCGCGAGGGGGCTGGGCACGGGGGCTACGCCTGGGTCACGCCCAGACGCACGCCACCCAGCCAGGCCCCCCTGGCCTGGTTCGTCGCACGTCCCTCCCCGAGCGGAGCCAAGGTATGAAGGCCGTTTGAGCGTCAAGGGGGACTCCTGAGCATCTCGACTCAGGAGCCTAACTGGTCACGTAGCCCCTCACTCCTTGGTCCCGTCCTGGTTTCCGGTCGGGGCTAACGGCGGTTGAGGTATGCGCGGGGCCGGGCTCTGCAGACATAGAATGGTAGATCCACCCCCACATCTCACCTCCCTACTTACTGTTCGAGCGCCAAGGGGGACTCCTGAGCATCGCGACTCAGGAGCCTAACTTGTCACGTAGCCCCTCACTCCTTGGTCCCGTCCTGGTTTCCGGTCGGGGCTAACGGCGGCTGAGGTATGCGCGGGGCCGGGCTGTGTCGGCGTAGGACACAAGCAAGTAGGAAGGAAATAGCGCAAATTTCAAGGAATTCAAAAGCAAATATTACAGTCCATACTGTTATCACAGCACCAAATGCAAATTTTAACGCCTCCCCGAGGCCTGATACATGTGCAGAAACTAAAAGCAGGGCGAGAGCCACAACGGAGTCACTTGCCGGCCGTGGAGTTGCGTGGAGCGGGTTCGCCTTGTGGAGCTGTCGGGCTGGCAGCGCTCCGCTTCGGCCTGGTGCTGAAGGCCCGGAACTTCCCCAGCAAAGCCTCCGCACGACCCCTCACGGCCTCAGCAGCGGCAGCGGCATGCTCGCCGCTCGCTGGCTCCAGCAGGCTGTCAAGGTCGACGTTGGGGTCGCAAAGATAGATGTGGGTGAAGACCCGCATCAGCGCCGCAGAAGACAAGACGCGTGCCTCGGCCTCAGCCGTAGGGCCAAGGCCAAGGGCGACATCTTCAAGAGCACGAACCAGGAAAGGAAGCAGCTTGGCGGGGCCGTCCTCCTCGCCGGCCAGTGGGCTCTCTAGGACGCTCTCATAAAGCATCTTCAGTGAAGTGCAGGCCTTCTCCTCCATCTCCGCAAAGGCCACACGATCCTCGGCAAGAACCCGTGCCTTGCCGTCCAACTCAGCCTTCCTCGCCTCCAGCTTTTGCTCCAGCGCGCCTAGGCGGTCACGGCGCTTCTTGAGCTTGGCGTCCCGGTCCTTGACGGCAGCCTCGCGAGCCTTCATGCTGTCCTCCTGCTCTTGGCGAAGGCGGGTCTCCTCGGCGAGCCGGTCCTGCAGGCCCTTCAGCTCGCTCTCCAGCACCTCGCAACGACCTCGGGCATTAGCCACCTCCCCCAAGGCGGCGTCGCGGGCAGCCTTCACCCCAAGGACGGCCTGCTTCTCCTCGTCACAGGTCATCGAGGCCTGGACCAGCGCCGCCCGAATCGAAGCATTGGAGCGAATCCAGCCAGAGGCTAGCTCCAAGCGCCCGGCCACCAAACGAGGGTCGGCGCTCAGAAGATCCTGCCGCAGACGGTCCAGTTCAGTAGCAGCACGATCCAGGACAGTAGGAGGAGTCGGGGAAGTAGCAGTCGGCGGAGTAGGAGGAGAAGACGGCAGCGTGACCACGGTGTCCTGATGCGGAGCCTGCTGCGCCCCAGCGGCTGTGGTGGCGGCGTCAGGCGGGGGCGCCTCGGGAGTCGCCTGGGCCATGGGAGCCGAGCTCACCCCAGCCGGCTCGGCAGGGCCTCGCAAGGACGCCCGGGCAGGAGAGGCCTGCGCGTCACATCCATCTTCTTTCGCGAGCAGAGGCGCTGCCGCGGACGGAGTCTCAGGAGCCCCCTTCGGCTTCTTTACCATGGGCGCCAGCCTAGCCGGGAGATACGAACGTCAAGCCTCAACGATGAAACAAGAAACAAGACAGGGATCAAGCACTTATAGGTCATCGCCCGCGGGCTCAAGCAGCCTCCGGTCATACTTGAAGCCCGAGAGCCGGTTGTAACGATCAGCCTCAAGGAGCACGGGTGCAGGTGGAGCGCCTGCGGATCGCCTCGGGGCTGGGGCGGACCCGCGGGGGATCAGCCCGGTCCGGTCCTTCTTCGGGACCAGGGGCAGGCTCCCGCCGCCCTGCTCGTCATCACCCTCGTTGTCATCACTCAGAGAGAGGCGGAGAGTGCGGGACTTGCGCCGAAGAGGTGGAGCCCTTGACTCTGCCTCGGAGTCAGACCCCTTTTTCCGCTCCCCTTCCTCCCTCTCTTTGCCGGATTCGCCGGAGGATATGTCCACCAGGTCCTCGGGAGCTTCCGCAGGCACAGCCCGTCCCCGTTGAAGACGGGCATGGACCCCACAACCTACTCCCAGTCCTCACGAAGGAACAGGGGCGTCGGAGCGCCTTCCAACCTTGCCACGTTGCCCCTGACCAAAGACTGGAGGACCGCGGCTAGATCCTCGTCGGCCAGGACCGCGGGGCTCGGGTGGGGCCTCCACATCGGAAGCGAGTACTAACGAAGCGGAGCCAGCTGATGCTCCAGGAACTCCCTCAGCAGCGAGGCGCCAGTCAGCTTTGCCGCCGCCATGCTGGACGGCCTCAGATCCGCGTCCATCTTCTCCAACACCAGCCTTGCGCGGGAATCCACAAGCTCTACTCAAGACCAGTCGTCGGAGCTCGAGGGGTGCCCCGTGGGCAAGACCAGCCGGGGGGGACGCGCCCAGCATCAACCAAGACCCACTTGCTCCTGAAGCCCTCAATCCTTTTCCCGGGGTTCGAAATGGCGATGGAGTTGCCGTACGCGACGAAGCTCGCACACGCAGAGACGGAACCACGAGAGGGCCGGAGGGAGAAGTAGTGGCGCAGCAAGGCCACTGAGGGCTTCACCCCCACGTGAGCCTCGCAATAGTAGGCGAAGATTGCCAGAAGGAGGACAGGGTTGGGGTGGAGGTGCAGAGCTTGAAGGTTATAATGGCAAAGGACAGAAAAGAAGAACTCAGAGAAGGGGGCACCAGACCGGCGACAATGGCACTCACGAAGAGCGGATAGAAGGTGCTCCCCTGGCCCTCAGGGAGGGCAGAGCTGGCCTTGAACACATTTGCCCCATCGACGCTCCGCGCCGCCGCCATCTGGCGCACCCGGGCAAGGCTCGCCTCCGACACGTTCGGCGAGTCCAAGGCGGATGAATACCAAGCTCCGGCCGGGGCCTGGCGAGGCGCCATGTCTGGCTAGGGCACGCGGGTGGAGTAGATCTGGAGATTTCGAAGGCAGGAAGGAGAGGCGCAAGAAAGGGGATCTGAGCAGCAAGTGTAGAGAGCAAAGGAGGCAGAGGGCAGATGCCGCTCCTTATCAACTCGCGTGGTTGCTGAGACGCCCACCTCCAATCAACCGCCACGCGGCACCCAAGGCCGCAGGCTGTTAGGGCCCGCGACGCTTCGCACTTGCCCTTTTGCCTCTCTGCTTGGCCAAGTCCGGGCGCGCCTTGGGCCCGGGGGCTACTGTCGGTGTTCTGGGAATGGGGGTCCCCAGACTTGCCTGCCTGTGGCCTGCGGCGTGGCTCAAAGGGGGCCCAGCACGGCCCACCTTCATCAACACAAGCTTAAGACCCTCACGAGGGGCCAAGCCTCGCCGGGCGGACGACAAGGAGCTTCCTCAGGCACGGCCTCATCAGGCTGGCTCACGAGTAGGCGGAGAGTTCAAGGCGGGGTACCTCGCGAGGTGCCCATGACGCAAGCCATGACGACCAAGGGCGCCAGCCAGGCGCCAGCCCACGCAGTGTCCTTCTTTCCTCTTTGGTGCAAGGGGAGCAAGCGCAGGCGAGAGCATCGAGCAAAGGCATCCATTTTGGTGCAACAAGACCAAGACCAGTCCAACAGCAGGATGGAGGTCACCGTGGAGCCCAAGCCGGTGTCACCACCAGAGCCTTTGACAGGCGAGGACCAACTTTAGTCAGGATAAGTGTACTAGATGTTCCCCTTCAAAATGGCCAATTGTTGGCGCCCTTCCCGCTCAATATTTCGAAGAGGCCCAGGGCCTTTGCCTATAAATAGGACTAGCCACCCACAGGGTAGAGGGATCAGGAGAGGAATCTGGAGAGGAATCTGGATAGGAATCTGGAGATAGGATAGGCATCTAGAATCAACCCCTCCAAAGGGACAACACCACCATAAGAACAGACCCTCGTGAGGCTGTTCTTCCTTGTATTGTTCATCATCAGCCCAAGAGGCAATCCACCACACCGCACACTGAAGTAGGGTATTACACCACAATGGTGGCCTGAACCAGTATAAACCCTGTGTCTCTTGTGTTGTTCTTCTCGTAGTTTAGATCCTAGCGATTCAGCGAGGAACAGGTAGGTAGAAGGCGAAATCTCCGCACGCACCCTAGTGTTCGAACCTCAAGGGTCTGCCGGAACCCTAAATCCGACAAAAGGATCTGAGCATATGATCTTCCACCGAATAAACCAACTAGCATCACCTACAAGGAGTAATCGACACTACTAGCAACCCACATGTACCAATATGAGGTTTTGAGACAAAGATCGGATACAAGAGATGAACTAGGGTTTGAGAGGAGATGGTGCTAGTGAAGATGTTGATGGAGATTGAACCCCTCACAATGAGAGGATCGATGGTGATGACGATGGCTATGATATCCCCCTCCCGGAGGGATGTTTCCCCGGCAGAATAGCTCCGCCGGAGCCTTAGATTGGTTTCGCCAAGGTTCCGCCTCGAGACGGTGGCACTTCGTCCCGAAAGCTTCCTTATGATTGTTTCCAGGGCAAAAGACACCATATAGCAGAAGATGGGCATCAGGGGCCTGCCTGGTGGCCCACGAGGCAGGGGGCACGTCCAGGGGGTAGGGTGCCCTCCACCCTTGTGGCTGCTGAGTGGCCCCCCTCTGGTGCTTTCTTTGCCCAATATTTTTAATATATTCCAAAACTGACTTTCGAGTTTCATAACTTTTGGAGTTGTGCAGAATATGTCTCTAATATTTGCTCCTTTTCCAGCCCAGAATTCCAGCTGCCAGCATTCTCCCTCTTCATGTAAACCTTGCAAAATAAGAGAGAAAAGGCATAAGTATTGTAACATAATGTATAGTAACAGCCCATAATGCAATAAATATTGATATAAGAGCATGATGCAAAATGGACGTATCAACTGCCCCAAGCTTAGACCTCGCTTGTCCTCAAGCGAAAGCCGATATCAAAAAATATGTCCACATGTTTAGAGATAGAGGTGTCGATAAAATAAAATACGGACATGAGGGCATCATGATCATTCTTAGTAAAGAAACATATATATTGTCATATGATTTCTTATGCTAAAGTAACAATCTATTCACAATGTAAAGTATGAAGCAGAAACTTCATTGAAAACTAGCAAACTATAATCTCAGTCATTGAAGCAATTGCAATTTATCATAACATCGGAAAGAAGTCAATATAAGAGCTTTTCAGCAAGTCCACATACTCAACTATCATTTAGTCTTTCAAAATTTCTAACACTCACGCGATACTTATGGGTATGAAGTTTCAATCAGACATAGAGAAATATAGGGGCTTATAGTTTCGCCTCCCAATCTTTTACCTCAAGGGTAATGTCAACAATAATAATTTATGAAAACCTACATCCAAGTGGATATATATATCAGGATCTTTCCAACACATAGTGCTTGCAAAAGGATAAAGTGTAAAAAGGAAAGGTGAAGATCACCACGACTCTATATAAGGGTAGAAGGAAAAAAAATAAAAGATAGACCCTTCGCAGAGGGAAGCAGAGGTTGTCATGCGCTTTTATGGTTGGATGCAAAAAATCTTAATGCAAAAGAACGTCACTTTATATTGCCACTTGTGATAAGGACCTTTATTATGCAGTCCGTCACTTTTATTTCTTCCATATCACAAGCTCATATAAAGCTTATTTTCTTCACACTAATAGATCAGACATATTTAGAGAGCAATTTTTATTGCTTGCACCGATGACAACTTACTTGAGGGACCTTACTCAATCCATAGGTAGGTATGGTGGACTCTCATGGCAAAACTGGGTTTAGGGATGTTTGGAAGCACAAGTAGTATCTCTACTTGGTGCAAAGAATTTGGCTAGCATTAGCGGGAAAGGCAATACTAGGTTCAACTTTAATTTGCTCAGGGGGCGTAGGTGTTTTAGCATTACTCTTACGAACCACAGTTGAAGCTTTAGCATGATCCTTTATTCTAACAGGGAAAGGTGGTTTCTCAATATAAGCAGTAGGAACAATAGGATCAACATTACAAGTAATAGTCTTTTCTTCAACTTTAATAGGTTCTACTACTTTCACTTCAATGGGAGGATGATATTTAAACCACTTCTCCTTAGGGAGATCAACATGAATAACAAATGATTCACGGAAATAAGCTACTATCTCAGAGTCAAGTCAATATTTAGTGCTAAATTCATGAAAACCATCGGTATCCATAAAAGATTTAACACAATCAAACTTAGGTATTATACCTGACTCCTTACCTTCATCGAGTTCCCAATATTCAGAGTTGCGTTTAATTCTTTCCAATAAATCCCATCTGAATTCAATAGTCTTCATCATAAAAGAACCAGCAGAAGAAGTATCGAGCATGGAGCGATCATTAAGAGAAAGCCGAGCATAAATTTTTTGAATAATAATTTCTCTTGAGAGCTCATGATTGGGGCATGAATATAACATTGAATTAGGCCTCCCCCAAGCTTGAGCGATACTTTCTCCTTCACGAGGCCAAATATTATATACATAATTATGATCACGATGAACCAGATGCATAGGATAAAACTTTTGATGAAATTCCAATTTCAATCGGTTGTAGTTCCATGATCCAATATCATCACATAGCCTAAACCATGTCAATGCCTTTCCCTTCAAAGATAAAGGGAAGACTTTCTTCTTGATAACATCCTCGGGCATACCTGCAAGCTTAAATAATCCACAAACTCCATCCACATAGATTAGGTGCAAATCGGGATGTAATGTTCCAACTCCTGTATAGGGATTAGCTAGCAGTTTCTCTATCATACCCAAAGGAATTTCAAAATAAATATTTTCAGTAGGTTCAGTAGGTTGAGGAGAAACTCTTTGCACTTCTTGTCGGGGTGAAGATACCTGGAATAAGCCCCTGAAAGGATTATTTTCCATGGTAACAAGTGACAGTAAATTTCAGCACACTATATAAATGTTTCCTTACAGAATTCCACCTACCAAAGGCGCTTCACTCCCCAACGACGGTGCCAGAAAAGAGTCTCGATGACCCACAAGTATAGGGCATCTATCGTAGTCCTTTCGATAAGTAAGAGTGTCGAACCCAACGAGGAGCAGAAGGAAATGAAAAGCGGTTTTCACTAAGGTATTCTCTGCAAGCACTGAAATTATCGGTAACAGATAGTTTTGTGATAAGGTAATTCGTAATGGGTAACAAGTAACAAAAGTAAACAAGGTGCAGCAAGGTGGCCCAATCCTTTTTGTAGCAAATGAAAAGCCTGGATAAACTCTTATATAAAGCAAAGCGCTCCCGAGGACACATGGGAATTTCTGTCAAGCTACTTTTCATCATGCTCATATGATTCGCGTTCGTTACTTTGATAATTTGATATGTGGGTGGACCGGTGCTTGGGTACTGCCCTTCCTTGGACAAGAATCCCACTTATGATTAACCTCTCTCGCAAGCATCCGCCACTACGAAATAAGAATTAAGGTAAACCTAACCATAGCATGAAACATATGGATCCAAATCAGCCCTTACGAAGCAAGGCATAAACTAGGGTTTAAGCTTCTGTCACTCTAGCAACCCATCATCTACTTATTACCTCCCAATGCCTTCCCCTAGGCCCAAATCATGGTAAAGTGTCATGTAGTCGACGTTCACATAACATCACTAGAGGAGAGATAACATACATCTCATCAAAACATCGAACGAATACCAAATTCACATGATTACTTATAACAAGACTTCTCCCATGTCCTCAGGAACAAACATAACTACTCAAAAATCATATTAATGTTCATAATCAAAGGGGTATTAATATGCATAAAGGATCTAAACATATGATCTTCCACCGAATAAACCAACTAGCATCAACTATAAGGAGTAATCAACACTACTAGCAACCCACATGTACCAATCTGAGGTTTTGAAACAAAGATCGGATGCATGAGTTGAATTAGGGTTTCAGAGGAGATGGTGCTTGTGAATATGTTGATGGAGATTGACCCCCTCTCAATGAGAGGATCGATGGTGACGACCATGGCTACGATTTCCCCCTCCCGGAGGGATGTTTCCCCGGCAGAATAGCTCCGCCAGAGCCCTAGATTGGTTCCGCCAAGGTTACGCTTCGAGACGGCGGCGCTTCGTCCCGAAAGCTTCCTTATGATTTTTTCCAAGGCAAAAGACACCATATAGCAGAAGATGGGCATCGGGGGCCTGCCTGGTGGCCCACGAGGCAGGGGCGCGCCCAGGGGGGTAGGGCGTGCCCTCCACCCTCGTGGCTGCTGGGTGGCCCCCCTCTGGTGCTTTCTTCGCCCAATATGTTTAATATATTCCAAAACTGACTTTTGTGGAGTTTCAGGACTTTTGGAGTTGTGAAGAATAGGTCTCTAATATTTGCTCCTTTTCCAGCCTAGAATTCCAGCTGCCGGCATTCTCCCTCTTCATGTAAACCTTGCAAAATAAGAGAGAAAAGGCATAAGTATTGTAACATAATGTGTAGTAACAGCCCATAATGCAATAAATATTGATATAGAAGCATGATGCAAAATGGATGTATGAGGGCTCGGGCGCCATTAATGGAGACGTTGGGAGGAGGTGCGCGGCGGATAGAGGTCAAAGGGCTCTCCTCCCGATGTGGACGCGCAAGGGTCTGATCGCACGCCTCCCTTACTCAAATAGCTACCCCGCACGGCACCTCCTAGCCAATAAAAAAGGGGACGCGTGGCGGCACGTAATTGGTAAGTAGAACGCCCACAGTTTCAATAATAGTTGTGTTTCCGATTTGTAACGTGACAACACTTGTTCCAAAATGACTTTGTTCATTGTTATGTGTGCGCCTTCGCAAATTGGACAGAAAAATTACCACAGCATGTTGGTGCCGTGTCATGACACCATGCCAAGTATCATGATTTCCAGGCGTGTTTTGGATTTACAGGAATTAAAAAACGAAGTTCCTCATTCTTTTCGGCCGATCCACAACGCCCAGATGTTTGAATTTCATTTCCATTTCTTGCATGGGACCTAGAAATTCACCCAAGGATACACATGTTGTTTTTCAACCAACTTTGGTGCACTGGAGCATGTGCTTGTAGTTCAAATTTGAATTATGCACATTAAATGCCCAGAAATTCAGTTAATGTATAAAAAAGGCTAAATGATCACAGAATATTTCCATAATTTAGCATGATACTTCTATTTGGTCTAATCTGCCTGTGTAAAAAAATTAAGGCGGGAGAAGGCAGTGTACGTATGTCTTTTCGCACACGGAGGTGACACGTTCCCTCTCGGAACCACGAGCCTTCTTGAGGGAAGCTCTGGTTCGCAAGAAGCTTATACCAAAGCTTGTCCCAATTCGGCCAAAAAAATTACCGCGACATGTTGGTGCCATGTCATGACACCATGCCAAGTTTCATGATTTTCAGGCGTGTTTTGGACTTACATGAATTAAAAAACAAGTTTCTCCATCTTTCCGGTCGAGCCACGGTGCCCAGATATTTGAATTTCATTCCCATTTCTTGCATGGGACCTAGAAATTCACCCAAGGACACACATGTGATTTTTCAACCAACTTTGGTGCACTGGAGCATGTGTTTGTAGTTCAAATTTGAATTATGCACATTAAATGACCAGAAATTCAATTAATGTATAAAAAAGGCCAAACGAACCCGGAATAATTCCAAAACTTAGCATGATACTTCTATTTGGTCTAATCTGCCTGTGTAAAAAATTAAGGCGGAGAAGGTAGTGTATGTATGTCTTTTCACACACAGAGGTGACACGTTCTCTCGGAACCACGAGTCTTCTTGAGGGAAGCTCCGGGTCGTAAGAAGCAAACCAAAGCTTGTCCCAATTAGGTCAAAAAATTTACCGCGGCATGTTGGTGCCATGTCATGACACCATGCCAAGTTTCATGATTTCCACGCATGTTTTGGATTTACATGAATTAAAAAAACAAGTTTCTCCATCTTTCCGATCGAGCCACGACGCCCAGATGTTTGAATTTCATTCCCATTTCTTGCATGTGACCTAGAAATTCACCCAAGGACACACATGTGATTTTTCAACCAACTTTGGTGCACTGGAGCATGTGCTTGTAGTTCAGATTTGAATTATGCACATTAAATGCCCAGAAATACAATTAATGTATAAAAAGGCATGACAAACCCGGAATAATTCCAAAATTTAGCATGATACTTCTATTTGGTCTAATCTGCATGTGTAGAAAAAATAAGGCGGGAGAAGGAAGTGAACGTATGTCGTTTCGCACACGGAGGTGACACGTTCCCTCTCGGAACCACGAGCCTTCTTGAGAGAAGCTTCGGTTTGCAAGAAGCTTATACCAAAGCTTGTCCCAGTTCGGCCAAAAAAATTACTGCAGCATGTTGGTGCCATGTCATGACACCATGCCAAGTTTCTTGATTTTCAGGTGTGTTTTGGATTTACATGAATTAAAAAACCAAGTTTCTCAATCTTTCCGACCGAGCCACGATGCCCAGATGTTTGAATTTCATTTCCATTTCTTGCATGGGACCTAGAAATTCACCCAAGGAGACACATCTGATTTTCCAACCAACTTTGGTGCATTGGAGCATGTGCTTGTAGTTCAAATTTGAATTATACACATTAAATGACCAGAAATTCAATTAATGTATAAGAAAGTCCAAACGAACCTGGAATAATTCCAAATTTTAACACATCACTCATTAAGTTCTATGTTTCCTCTGTTGAAAAACAAGGGAGGGGGAGGCAACGTATATCGTTTCAAACACAAAGGTGACACGTCCCCCCTCGGGAAACACATGTCTTCTTGAGAGAAGCTCCGGTTTGCAAGAAGCTTATACCAAAAACTTGTCCAAATGTGGCCAGTTTTTTTACCATAGCATGTTGGTGCCATAAAATGGCACCATGCCAAGTTTCATGATTTTCAGGCGAGTTTTGAATTTCCAGGAATTTAAAAACCAAGTTTCTCAATGTTCCCGACCGAGCCACGATGCCTAGATGTTTGAATTTCATTCCCATTTCTTGCATGGGACCTATAAATTCACCCAAAGACACACATGTGATTTTTCAGCAAACTTTGGTGCACTAGAGCATGTGCTTGTAGTTCAAATTTGAATTATACGAGAAACTCAATTAATCCATAAAAATGCCAAAGGAACCCAGAATAATTCCAAATTTAAACACGACACTCATTTAGTTGCATGTTCACTGTACATAAATGTTCTAGCAATTCAAACACCATCCTTTCCCTCCATAACACCATTTTCTCTTTCAAAACATAATGAAAAAAACAGGTATACCACAAACAATTTACTAGAAAGAATTGTGTGGGATGCGATATAAAATATCTTCGTGCACCATCTTGTCTGGCTTATGCAGGAAGCTTCGTTGTCTACAGTCCATCGCCCCTGCTTGAACCACACTAGCACGCCAGTTTCTGGCGGCACCGAGCGAAATTTTTTTGCCACCGTGGAAATATCTATCTCCCCGCCCCCTCCCTCCCACCAAAAGCCACATTTCCACCGTTCCTCCTTGCTTTCCAAGTTCAAACCTTCACTACTGCTTACTGGCAGCTCAGCCTCCTCACCGGTGACCCTTCTTCTTGCAGCACTGCCTCCTTGCCGGCGACCCTTCTTCTTGCAGTGTCGACTCCTCGTCGTCGACCCTTCTTCTTGCAGCGTCGCCTCCTCGCCGGTGACCCTTCTTCTTGATGCGCGGCCTCCTCGCCGCCGACCCTTCTTCTTGTTGCACGGCCTTGTTGATATGGTCAGGTAATCCACACCCCACCCACACCATCCTCCCCCTTTCCTGTCCCACATGCCCCGGCCGATAGCGCGACACCTTCCGCCGAAATCACTGCCCTCCTCCTCCAATTAAGCCCCGCCCACAGCCAATTTTCACGCACTATAACATGGAGCTCAGTAGCATCTAGCAGCGGAGAAGAAAATCGCGGCCACACGCGCTCACGAGGTAGCTATGGCTGCCATGCGTGCCGACCGCCAGATCTTGGTGGAGCACCTCATCTTCGAGGCCACCGTCGACACCGCCACGTGGTTGTCTACTTTAAAATATAGTCCATGATGTTTTCTTGAGGCCACAGCCAATTCCTTCTAGTGATTTGTCCTCTGTAATGTTAATATGCAATCTGATGTCCAGTTTATAGTTTGGTCCTCTGAAATGTAATGTTCAGTTAACACTTTGGTCCTCTGAAATGTAATGTTCAGTTAACAGTTTGGTCCAAGAATTGCTACATTTCGTAGTAGTGTTCTCAAGCATTCTTTGTTTTTTTTAACTCTCTTAACTGCTAGTACATGTTTCTATTCTGCAATGCCATGCTCAGTTAACTATTTTGGTTCATTTGGTGTGTTGTCCATTTAACTGTTTGGTCCAGTTCTGCAATTTGATTTTCATTTGCTGTGGGTACAATTTTGTATTGTTACACATGTGAAATAAATCGAATTTGGTTCTACTAAATACATATTCTACTAACAGTATGACAACTCTCAGTTAACCTGATCAAGATCTTCCTTATGTGTGTTGCAGGGAAACAATGGGAGACACTGTGGTTTACCATCGAGGTTTGTTCAAGCATTGTCCTTTGGCTACTAGCACATTATTGTGCAGTTGCAGGAATCATTCTAATATTTAGGTTTCTTACAATTGGTCTAGCACATGTAGGTCCTGCTGTCAGATGCTTAGACCCACTGTTCGACCCATTTTGCATATGGGGAAATGAGATGTCCATGAATATCAGTCAAGTTAAGAAACTCAGAAAGATTGTTAGGATGAAGAAACTTGCGATGAATAACAGCAATATCTTTGTTTGCACAATGAAGAAGACATCTATCAACTATAGGATGGTACTAGACATCTGTCAACTATAGGATGGTACTAACTCTTTTACCTTGTTTTTACCCCTTGCGCCATTTCAAAATTTATAGCAGCGAATTATGCATATCATTGTTTTCAGTACTTTTCAAAGGAGTTCACCGATGATTACCTCTCAAATCACCTGCATGGTCAAGAGGCAAGGAAGGTATTCATTCAACACCCAAGGTACAATATTGAAGTCTTGCTGAATAGGACGAAGGTTGGGCGGGCAATTATCCATAGCCACTAGCCTAAAGTTGCAAGGACATTCAACATCATTGAAGGCTCAATATTTTCCTTCCGCTTTAGCAGTTTCCCAGATGAGATTCATCTGTCTATTTACCATGTATGATGCTACTTTCTAAAGGTTTTTGATGTTGCATGTGAAACTTGGTGCTGTTGTGTAATGGCGGAACTGAGTGCCAAAGCTATCTGATGTAATTTGATTATGAAATCATGGTTGCTGTTATATGGATATGAAATATCTTATGTGTTTTATAAGAAATATCAATTTTATTAGTACATGGATTATCAATAATAGGCTAATTACCCTGCTTATTGGGGTTATCTATTGCAGACGGTTACTCAGATAGCACCATGGGCGATGAAATCACACAACCCGCATGGTTTCTAGAAAGTAGGCGTGTTCGATCAACAAACAAGCACACACGGCTTCCGGCAGAGAACTGTTTGCGTTAGGCCACCTTGCACAAACGTTTCCACACAAAAAACTGTGTGTGATATACATACGAACGGAAATGTTTTTCTAGGATTCACCATGTGGGATGTACATACGAACGGAAACAATTGGGTTTTGATGCCCCGCCAGATCGCACACGAGCTCATTTTGCCCCAGCCTGTGTCCCAGGAGGGCCTATCCCCGACGGTTTCTGGGTCGTGTGGGAAGGACCCCCCCCCATCGCCCACACTCACTTAGCGACGGTTCCAAACGCCGTTGCGGAAAGAGATTAAAAAGTTTGTATAGCGGGTCTCTGCACCAGTGAACATAAGTAGCCCCTGCACACAAATAACAAATACTCGCGACCCGACGTGTTAAAGGGGTTGTCAATCCCTTTCGGGTAACGATGCCTCAAATTGGTGAGAAGACGTGATAAAGTTGTATAGATAGGATAAATAGATTGCAAAATAAATAAAGTGGAGCAAGGTATTTTTGTATTTTATGTTTAATAGATCTAAAAATAAAAGCAAAGGAAAATAGATCGCAAAGGCAAATATGATAAAAAGAGACATGCGGCCGTAGGTTTCACCAGTGGCTTCTCTCAAGAAAAATAGCAAACGGTGGGAAAACAATTATTGCTGGGCAATTGATAGAACTTCAAATAATCATGACGATATCCAGGCAATGATCATTATATAGGCATCACGTCCAAGATTAGTAGACCGACTCCTGCCTGCATCTACTACTATTACTCCACACATCGACCGCTATCCAACATGCATCTAGTGTATTAAGTTCATGGAGAAATGGAGTAATGCAATAAGAAAGCTAACATGATGTAGACAAGATCTATTTATGTAGAAATACACCCCATCTTGTTGTCCTTAATAGCAACAATGCATACATGTCGTTTTCCCTTCTATCACTGGGATCAAGCACCGTAAGATCGAACCCATCACAAAGCACCTCTGCCCATTGCAAGATAAATAGATCAAGTTGGCCAAAAAAACCAAATATCGGAGAAGAAATATGAGGCTATAATCAATCATGCATATAAGAGGTCAAAGAAGACTCAAACAACTGTCATGGATAAAAACATAATCTGATGATAAACTCAAAGTTCATCTGATCCCAACAAACACACGCAAAAAGACATACATCATCTGGATCTCCAAGTGACCATTGTATTGATAATCAAGAGAGAGAGAGAGAGAGGAAGCCATCTAGCTACTAACTACGGACCCGTAGGTCTACAAAGAACTACTGACGCATCATCGGAGAGGCACCAATGGACATGATGAACCCCTCCGAGATGGTGTCTAGATTGGATCTGGTGCTTCTAGAACTTGCGCCGGCTGGAATTGATTTTCGTCGACTCCCCTAGGGTTTCTGGAATATTTTGGTATTTATAGAGCTAGGAGGCGGTGCGGGAGGCCACCGAGGTGGGCACAACCCCCCAGGCGCGCCCTGGTGTGTTGTGCTCCCCTCGGAGCTCCCCTCAGCTACTTTCTTGGCCCACTGGATGTCTTCTGGTCCAAAAAAATCCACAAAAAGCTTCGCTGCGTTTTGATACGTTCATTTTGTATCATGCTTTTATATCAATATTTATTGCATTATGGGCAGTTATTACACGTTATGTCACAATACTTATGGCTATTCTCTCTTATTTTGCAAGGTTTACCATGAAGAGGGGGAATGCCGTCAGCTGGGATTCTGGCTGGAAAAGGAGCAAACATTGGAAACCTATTCTGCACAGCTCCAAAAGTCCTGCAACTCCACGAAAGTAATTTTTGGAATTAATAAGAATTATTGGGCAAAGAAAGTACCTCAGGGAGCCCACACCCAGGCCAGGAGGGTGCCCCCCCCCCTACAGGGCGTGCCCCCTGTCTCATGGGCCCCCTGGTGGCCCTCCGGTGCCCATCTTCTCCTATATGAGGTCTTTTGTCCTGGAAAAAATCATAAGGAAGCTCACGGGACGAAACTCCGCCGCCAGGAGGCGGAACCTTGGCGGAACCAATCTAGGGCTCCGGCAGAGCTGTTCTCCCGGGGACACTTCCCGCCGGGAGGGGGAAATCATCACCATCATCATCACCAACGATCCTCTCATCGGGAGGGGGTCAATCTCCATCAACATCTTCACCAGCACCATCTCCTCTCCAAACCCTAGTTCATCTCTTGTATCCAATCTTGTATCAAAACCACAAATTGGTACCTGTGGGTTGCTAGTAGTGTTGATTACTCCTTGTAGTTGATGATAATTGGTTTACTTGGTGGAAGATCATATGTTCAGGTCCTTAATGTGTATTAATACCCCTCTTATTATGAACATGAATATGATTTGTGAGTTTTTACGTTTGTTCCTGAGGACATGGGTGAAGTCTTGCTATTAGTAGTCATGTGAATTTGGTATTCGTTCGATATTTTGATGAGATGTATGTTGTCTCTCCTCTAGTGGTGTTATGTGAACGTCGACTACATGACACTTCACCATTATTTGGGCCTAGAGGAAGGCATTGGGAAGTAATAAGTAATGATGGGTTGCTAGAGTGACAGAAGCTTAAACCCTAGTTTATGCGTTGCTTCGTAAGGGGCTGATTTGGATCCATATGTTTCATGCTATGGTTAGGTTTACCTTAATACTTCTTTTGTAGTTGCGGATGCTTGCAATAGGGGTTAATCATAAGTGGGATGCTTGTCCAAGTAAGGGCAGTACCCAAGCACGGGTCCTCCCACATATCAAATTATCAAAGTACCGAACGCGAATCATATGAGCGTGATGAAACTAGCTTGATGATAATTACCGTGTGTCCTCGGGAGTGCTTTTCTCATTATAAGAAATTGTCCAGGCTTGTCCTTTGCTACAAAAAGGATTGGGCCACCTTGCCGCACCTTATTTACTTTCATTGCTTGTTACCCGTTACAACTTATCTTATCACAAAACTATCTATTACCTACAATTTTAGTGCTTGCAGAGAATACCTTACTGAAAACCGCTTGTCATTTCCTTCTGCTCCTCGTTGGGTTCGACACTCTTACTTATCGAAAGGACTATGATGGATCCCCTATACTTGTGGGTCATCACGTTTGGACTCTGTTTGGTATTGATTTCCCGTGATGTAAAAAACAAGCAGAAAATAACAATTGGCACTGGGCACTATGTCAATAGGTTAGTACCAAAAAATGATATAAAATGACTATAAAATGATTGTAAAACATCCAAGAATGATAATATAATAGCATGGAACAATCAAAAATTATAGATACATTGGAGACGTATCACATACCAAGGTGTGTTATGAGAAACATTTATTGCAGCTAATTGTTCATCAGGAAAACTATCATCAATAGGTAGTGGGCCATCAAGAATATTTTCTAACCTAGACAAGTTATCAGTTGCGGGGTTCTCGACTCCTTTCCTATCAATGATATGTAAATCAAATTCTTGTAGCAAGAGAACCCACCTAATGAGTCTAGGTTTAGCATCTTTCTTTTCCATAAGATATTTTATAGCAGCATGATGGGTGTGAACGATTACTTTGGAATCAACAATATAGGATCTGAATTTATCACAAGCAAACATAACTGCTAAAAAATCTTTTTCAGTAGTAGCATAATTTCTTTGAGCATTGTCTAGAGTTTTACTAGCATAACGGATAACATTTAATTTCTTATCAACTCTTTGCCTTAGAACAACACCAACAACATAATCACTAGCATCACACATAATTTCAAAATGCAAGTTTCAATCAGGTGGTTGAACAATAGGTGCGGAAGTTAAGGCTTTCTTAAGTGTTTCAAAGGCTTATACACAATCATCACCAAAAACAAATGGAACATCCTTTTGTAAAAGATTTGTAAGAGGTCTAGAAATTTTAGAGAAGTCTTTAATAAACCTCCTATAGAAACCAACATGACCGAGAAAACTATGAATACCTTTAATATATCTAGGACATGGCATTTTCTCAATTGCATCAACTTTAGCTTTATCCACCTCAATACCTCGTTCAGAAATTTTATGTCCTAAGATAATACCTTCATTAACCATAAAGTAGCCCTTCTCCCAATTCAAGACCAGATTAGTTTGCTCACATCTCCACAAAACTCGATCAAGGGTGCTTAAGCAATCATCAAAAGAAGTTCCATAAACGGAAAAATCATACATAAAATCTCAACAATCTTTTCACAAAAATCAGAGAATATAGCAGTCATACATCTTTGCAAGGTAGCAGCTGCATTGCATAGACCAAAAGGCATACGTCTATAAGCATAAGTTCCAAAAGGACAAGTAAAGGTGGTTTTATCTTGATCAGGTTGTGAAACACGTATTTGAGAAAACCCAGAATATTCGTCAAGAAAACAAAAGTGTGTATGCTTAGATAGTCTTTCTAGCATTTGATCAATGAAAGGCAAAGGGTAATGATCTTTTCTATTTGCTTTATTTAATTTTCTAAAATCAATTACCATTCTATAGCCAGTGACAATTATTTTCGGAATAAGCTCATTTTTATCATTGGGAACAACAGTAATACCTCCCTTCTTAGGGACACAATGAATGGGACTTACCCATCTACTATCAGCTATGGGATAGATTATACCTGCTTTCGGAAGCTTTAGTATTTTAGGTCTTACCACTTCTTTCATCTCAGGATTTAAATGTTGTTGATGTTCAACAATGGGTTTAGCATCAGGTTCCATATTAATCTTGTGTGACAGAGAGTGGGACTAATGCCCTTAAGATCATCAAGAGTATAACCAATAGCAGCTTGGTGCTTCTTCAGAATTTTCAATAATCTTTCTTCTTCATGTTCTGAAAATCTAGCACTAATAATAACAGGATATATCTTTTTCTCATCAAGATAAGCATATTTCAAAGTGTCGGGCAATTGTTTTAACTCAAACACAGGATCACCTTTAGGTGAAGGAGGACCTCATAGAGTTTCAATAGGAAAATTGTGTTTAAGCATAGGTCGTTGTTCAAAGAAGATTGTATCTATTTCATTTCTTTCATGCATATGCATATCATTTTCATGGTCTAGCAAATATTATTATAGTGGATCAGTAGGAGGCACCACAATAGAAGCAAGACCAATTATTTCATCTTCATTAGGTAGTTCTTTCTTATGATGTTTTCTACTAAACTTAGAAAAAATAAACTCATGAGACCCATCACCAAAACTAACACCGATAGTTTGTTTCTCACAATCTATTTTAGCATTAACAGTGTTCAAGAAAGGTCTACCAAAAATAATGGGACAAAATTAATCTTGTGGGGAACCAAGAACTAGAAAATCAGTAGGGTATTTTGTTTTCCCACACAAGACTTCAACATCTCTAACAATCGCAAGTGGTGTGATGGTGTCTCTATTAGCAAGTTTAATAGTAACATCTATATCTTCTATTTCAGTGGGTGCTATGTCATCCATAATTTCTTGATATAAGGTAAAAGTAATAGCACTCACGCTAGCACCCAAGTCACATAAACCATGATAACAATGATCTCCTATTTTAACTGAGACAACATGCATTGATGCGTCTCCGTCGTATCTATAATTTTTGATTGTTTCATGCCAATATTATACAACTTTTATACACTTTTGGCAACAATTTATATGATTTATTTGGACTAACATATTGATCCAGTGCCCAGTGCCAGTTCTTGTTTGTTGCATGTTTTTTGTTTCGCAGAACATCCATATCAAACAAAGTCCAAACAAAATAAAAATTTACAGAGAATTATTTTGGAATATATGTGATTTTTGGGACTTGGAATCAACGCAAACGGTGGCCCATAGTGATCACAACCCACCAGGGTGCGCCGGGCACCCCCTGGCGCGCCGAGGTGTCTTATGCTCTCCTTGAAAGTCGGTTTTGGCCTTTCTTCCGGCACAAGAAAGATAGTTTATGGAAAAAATCATGTAAACATTTCAGCACAATCGGAGTTAAGGATCTCCGAGAATTTAAGAAACCGTGAAGGGCCACATCTGGGGTACCGGAAACATAAGGGAACAGAGAGACAGATCCAATCTCGGAGGGCTCCTGCCCCTCCACCGCCATGTAGGCCATGGACCAGAGGGGGAACCCTCCTCCCATCTAGGGGGAGGCAAAGGAATAATAAGAAGGAGGGGACCTCTCTCCCAGTGGCGCTAGAGTGCCGCCGGGGCTAGGATTGTGACGACAATCTACATCAACAATCTTGCTGCCGTCAACACCAACTCCCTCCCCTCTATGCAGCAGTGTAACACCCCTTCTTCTCGCTGTAATTTCTACTTAAACATGGTGCTCAACTCCATATATTATTTCCCAATGATATTTGGCTATCCTATGATGTTTGAGTAGATCCATTTTGTCCTGTGGGTTAATCGTGATCTTGGTTGGTATGATTGTGTATTTTATTTATGGTGTTGTCCTACGGTACCCTTCGTCTCACGCAAATGCAAGGGATCCCCGCTGCGGGGTGTTGCAATACGTTCATGATTCGCTTATGGTGGGTTGCGAGAATGACAGAAGCTTAAACCCGAGTATGTGGGTTGTTGCATATGGGATAAAAAGGACTTGATACTTAATGCTATGGTTGGATTTCACGACCTTAATGATAGTTAGTACTTGTGGATGCTTGCTAGGGGTCCAATCATAAGTGCATATGATCCAAGTAGAGAAAGTATGTTAGCTCATGCCTCTCCCTCATATAAAATTGCAAGAATGATTACCGGTACTTGTTATCGATTGCCAAGGGACAAATGACTTTCTTATTGTCAAAAGCTATCCACTTTTATTATCTTGCAATTTATTCATAGTTTTATTCTCGCAAAGTACTTGTAGTTTTATTCTCGCGAAATAGTTTCATAGTGGTTATAGGTAAAGCAAACGATAATTGTGCGTAGTGTTGTATCGGTGGTCGATAGAACATGAGGAAATATTTGTTCTACCTTTAGCTCCTCGTTGGGTTCGACACTTTTATTTATCGACGAATGCTACAAACGATCCGCTATACTTGTGGGTTATCAGGCATGCCAACAACAGGTCTATGTTTGTCTTTTTCATCAGGTTTGGCAATTCTAGCAGCTTCATCACAGAAATAAATAACATGCCCATCAATATTTTCTACCAGGAGATCTTTAACCATAGCAACACTAGGTTCTACTTTGATTTGTTCAGCAGGTTTAGGTGCTCTAATATTACTTTTGCGAACCATAGTTGAAACTTTAGCATGTTCCTTTATCCTAACAGGGAAGGATGGTTTTTCAATATAAGTAGTAGGCACAACTGGATCAAAAATGTAAATAACAGTTTCATCTTTAACTACGACTAATTCTTTAATTTCTTCTCTAATAGGGGGGATTATATTTGAACCACTTCTCCATAGGGTGATCAACATGAGTAGCAAATGATTCACAAAAAGAAGCTACTATCTCGGAGTCAAGCCCATATTTAGTGCTAAACTTTTGAAATGAATCGGTATTCATAAAAGATTTAACACAATCAAACTCAAGCTTAATACCTGACTCTTTACCTTCGTTGAGTTACCAATCTTCATAGTTGCATTGAATTATTTCTAAAAGATCCCACCTGGATTCAATAGTCGTCTTCATAAAAGAACCAGTACAAGAAGTATCGAGCATGGATTGATCATCACGAGAAAGCCGAGCATAAAAGTTCTGAATTATAATTTCTCTCGAGAGATCATGATTGGGGCATGAATATAACATTGACTTAAGCCTCCCCCAAGCTAGAGCGTTACTTTCTCCTTCACGAGGCCAAAAATTATATATGTAGTTCCGATCACGATGAACTAGATACATAGGATATTTTTTGGGGTGAAATTCCAATTTCAATCGATTCCAATTCCAAGATCCAATATCATTGCATAGCCTATACCATGTGAATGCTTTTCCCTTCAAAGAAAAAGGGAAAACCTTCTTCTTAGCTTCATCCCCAGATAAACCTGCAAGCTTAAATAATCCAGAAATTTCATCCACATATATTAAATGCATATCAGGATGTTCAGTTCCATCTCCTGCATAAGGATTAGCTAGCAGTTGTTCTATCATACCCGAAAGAATTTCATAACCAATATTTTCAGTAGGTGCAGTAGGTTGAGGGGCAACTAGTTGTGGTTCCTGTTGAGGTGAAGATACCCTGAAAAAGCCCCTCAAAGGATGCTTCTCCATAGTAACAAGTGACAATAAATTTCAACACGTAGTAATAATTTTCCTTACCGATTTCCACTTACCAAGAGCGCTTCACTCCCCGGCAATGGCGCCAGAAAAGAGTCTTGATGACCCACAAGTATAGGAGATCAATCGTAGTCCTTTTGATAAGTAAGAGCGTCAAACCCAATAAGGAGCAAAAAGAAATGACAAGTGGTTTTCAGCAAGGTAAGCTCTGTAAGCACTAAAATTGTCGGTAACGAGTAGTTTGATAGCAAGGTAATTTGTAACGAGCAAGTAATGGTAATGGTAAATAAAGTGCAGCAAGGTAGCCCAATCCTTTTGTGGGAAAGTACAGGCCGAAATGGTTTCTTATAATAAGCAAAGCCTTCTTGAGGGTATACGGGAATTTCATCTAGTCACTTTTATCATGTTGGTTCAATTGGTGTTCGCTACTTTGATAGTTTGATATGTGGGTGGACCGATGCTTAGGTGTTGTTCTTACTTGAGCAAACCTCCTACTTATGATTAACCCCTTCGCAAGCATCCGCAACTACGAGAAAAGTATTATGATAAAATCTAACCATAGCATTAAACTTTTGGATCCAAATCGGTCCCTTGCGAAGTAGAGCATAAACTAGGGTTTAAGCTTATGTCACTCTAGCAACCCATCATCTAATAACTACTCCACAATGCATTCCCTTAGGCCCAAATATGGTGAAATGTCATGTAGTTGACGTTCACATGACACCACTAAGGGAATCACAACATACATATCATCAAAATATTGAACACATATCAAGTTCACATGATTACTTGCAACAAGATTTCTCCAGTGACCTCAAGAACAAAAGTAACTACTCACAAATGATAATCACGCTCAAGATCAGAGGGGTATTAAATAGCATAATGGATCTGAACATATAATGTTCCACCAAATAAACCATATAGTAATCAACTACAAGATGTAATCAACACTACTGGTCACCCACAAGTACCAATCTGAGGTTCCGATACAAAGATTGAACACAAGAGATGAACTAGAGTTTGAGTGGAGATGGTGCGGTTGAATATGTTGATGATGGTTGCCCTCTCCAAGATAGGAGAGTTGTTGGTGATGATGATGACAATGATTTCCCCCTCCGGGAGGGAAGTTCCCTCGGCGGAATCGCTCTGTCGGAGGGCAAAAGTGCTCCTGCCCAAGTTCTGCTTCGAGACGACGGTGCTCTGTCCCGGAAGTCCTCTCCTTATTATTTTTCTAGGTCAAAATGACTTATATACCAGTAGAGGGGCACCGGAGGTGGGCTGAGGAGGGCAGAACCCACCAGGGCGCGCCTGGGCTGCCTGGCACGCCCAGGTGGGTTGTGCCCACCTGGTGGGCCCCCTCTGGTAGTTATTTGCTTCAATATTCTTCGTATATTCCAAAATAATTCTCTGTAAATTTTCAGCTCATTTGGAGTTGTGCAAAATAGGTAACTCCGACGTAGCTTTTTCTGGTCCAGAATTCCAACTGCCGGCATTCTCCCTCTTTGTGTAAATCTTGCATATTATGAGAGAGAAGGCATTTGAATTACTCCATAAAGCATTATTATGCATAAAAACATAGTAAATAATAGTAGGTAAACATGATGCAAAATGGACATGTCAGTTACCAACACTAAGATTATGAAATTTTGTTGAATACTTAACTTGTTGCAGAGATGATTGAAGAATTTGGGGACAAGGTGAAGGGAAAGCACAAGGTCAATGGTGGTGCTGAACTTGATTTGTTTGATGTCAAGTACTATGTTATCAAGTACTAAGTGGTGGTGGTCTTTGTTGTTTGCTGCTTGTCGAATCCAATATTCATGAGTTGTTGTTGCTTGTGAACTTCTTACTTTGTGTCAAATATAAATGTTGTTGCTTGTTATCTTCTTACATTTTGTAAAATATAAATGTTGTTGCTTGTTATCTTCTTACTTTCTGTCAAATATAAATGATATGCATACATGAATCTTGTTGTTGGACCATGAATCATGAATCTTCTTACTTTGTGTCAGATATGAATCTTGTTACTTCCTATCAAATCTAAACATGGAATTGTACTGGAAGTAACATGGAATTTATTTGGTCTGTTTGGTCGGGACCGAAGACCGAATTGTAAAGGCCGAAGACCGAATAGTGAAGAACCAAAAAGACCAAAATTATTTTGGTCTTCAATTATGGAAGACCGAATATTAGAAGACCGAAAAGAATGGACCGAACAAACCGAAAAGACTGAACGCCCGGGCTGACCGCCCGCTACTTTTACAAGCTCCTAGGTTTCAAAAAGTTTTCTATGTGAAGGCGTAGGCCCAGAGGCGGCATCGAGCTATGATCATGGCGCTTCATCGGTGGATGTAGGAGGAAGAGGATTTCCGCACCCTCAAAGGTTTTATTGTAATTTTCTATGTGTGTGTTTGTAGGTCGTGTGAATCTTAATATACGGCCTTAGGCCTTTCCGCAAAAAAAATGCACAAAAATAGTTTTACATATTTTTGTAGCTCTAACCTACTACCTACTTTTCCTAGTCATGCAACATTGCCAGCAACTCATGCATGCAATGCAGCCATATCATAAATTTATGCATGTTAATTATTCACAAGCTCTTTTTTCCATCAGATTTGTATTGATAATATATGTGTTAGGTGATTGCAACATATCTATGTAGTTGACTCTTCACCTTTTTTGAAAAAAAAAAGTGACATTCTTTTAACTGCAACCCACTTTTTATACGCTTTATGTCGGTGTACTAGAGTAGGGGTACCCTATTACCCCGAACTCGTGCACGGGCAGTTGCAGCGCCCCGCGGCAAGGCTTGCCGGGTGACCGCCAGGACTCTCCGTGGTTCCCTTGAAGACCATTCAAGGTCAAAGTACTCAAACCAAAGCCCCGGCAAGAGGAGCTTGCCGGGAAGGCCAATCAAGGACCCGGCAAGAGGAGCTTGCTGGGAACGCCAACCAAGGCCCCGGCAAGAGGATCTTGCCGGGAAGAGACAAGACCCCGGCAAGAGGAGCTTGCCGGGAGGACCGCACAAGACATACCAAGAAAGCTTGCCGCGACGCGCCCTGTGTCCCGGCAAGATCCGGCGAGCGACAAGCTTTCGGACGCGACAAGACGACAGCCACGGCAAGGAGCTTGCCGCGGGAAACCCCCACTTCATGCCCGCGCTCCAGCTCACCTGCTAACGTGTCGCTCTGGGACTCTCCCAAGCACACGTGGCGGGGGGCCGTGCAGCCAGGGGTACGTGGTGGCAAGCAGAGGTGAAAGGAAGCCCATCGTGGCAAACGGTGGCACTCCTAACGGTCACCCTTTGCACTGTTTAGGAGACTCAGACAGGCATTTAATGCCCTTGTCCCCTGCCGTCAGAGTTAGGTAGGGTGCACTGTATCCACAGTAGCGGTAGTTGCACCTACCGCGTCCTTTTCCATTTTTACCCTTCTAGTCTATGTTGCCACCTGTAGGTGACCCCTTGAAAGTATAAAAGGAGGCCCTAGCGCAACACAGAGGAGGTTCCGGATTTCGGGAGCTCAGAAGAACGCTCTCACGCTCAGTCTGGCAGCGTCCATCGCTCCTGAGCAAGAATCCAATATACACAAACAAGCAGCAGTAGGGTTTTACGCATCCGTGCGGCCCGAAGCTGGGTAAAAATCCCCCCCCATGTGCACTGCCTCGATCCGCTCTTTGTGCGCTCTCCGCCCCCCACCGAACCGAAAGGGGCCCTGTCCCCATAGGTGTTGGCGGGAATCAGCATCGCCCCCGACATCTCTGGCGCGCCAGGTAGGGGGGCGTCGAGATCGCGCGAACCCGATCCGGTGTGCACGCAAAGCTAGATCTTCATCGTCATGGCTCCCAAGGAGCGGGCGAGCAAAAGAATAGCGCCAGTGCGGCAACAGAAAAAGCTAAGTCATACAAATTTTAGATATTTCCTTTCTATATAAGGTTATCCGCCTCGGAGATCTTGTTCTTTGTACGAAAAACCTGTGCGCGGAGGAATCAACTCGTAGCTAGCCGCGCCCTTACTTTGTTTCGAGTCCGCTCAACAACTTAAGTGAGCTGCTAGCGCCCTTACTTTGCTTCGGGTCCGCTCAGCAACTTAAGTGAGCCGCTAGCGCCCTTACTTTGTTTTCGAGTCCGCTCAACAACTTAAGCGAGCTGCAGCTAGTTGCGACAAGATTGCTTTTCGGTAGCGACCCCGCCAGCAGGCTGCTAAAGTTCCGCACTCGGCGCTCGCGGCAAGGGTGCCTGCACCGGCAAGTTACCCTAGAAAGCGTAGGGTGGACGTACAAAGAGGGGTTGAATAGGAAAATAACATGCGTTATTTATTTAAGATTTCTGCATGGACCTGTATGCCGAGGAGCCTTCTCGGGGCTAGTTGCGCTCCATGATTGCCTCGAGTCCGCTCGGCAACTTGTGCGGTTGCGCTAGAACCAAGAAGGTAAACCTTTCCGGGAGGCGTTGTTCCCGAATAGCCGCTAAGGGCCCGTTCCCTCAAGCGCTATTGGCTGGATCGTACGCACCGGAAAGCATTCCAGCAGGCATAGGGAATATGCAGCAAAAGTCGAAATTCGCGAGCAAGTTGAGTGCACTTCGGATGCTAATCACTTGCTATGTTTGAATACAGTTATGGCCCGGGGGCTGGCAACGCCCTTAGGGCCAATATCTCCGGCGTCAAGAACGACGACGCTCTTCGCCATAAGCCTTTCCGGCAACGATCCTGCCGGGAGCCGGTGTCAAGAGCGACGAAGTTCTTCGCCCAAAGTCTTCCTGGCAACCAACTTGCCGGAAGCCGGCATCGAGAACGTCAAAGTTCTCTGCTGAAGATAAAAGTCTTCCTGGCAACCAGCTTGCCGGAAGCCGGCATCGAGAACGTCAAAAGTTCTCTGCTGAAGATAAAAGTCTTCCTGGCAACCAGCTTGCCGGAAGCCGGCATCGAGAACGTCAAAGTTCTCTGCTAAAGATAAAAGTCTTCCTGGCAACCAGCTTGCCGGAAGCCGGCATCGAGAACGTCAAAATTTCTCTGCTGAAGATAAAAGTCTTCCCAGCAACCAGCTTGCCGGAAGGCGGCATCGAGAATGTCAAAGTTCTCTGCTGAAGATAAAAGTCTTCCTGGCAACCAGCTTGCCGGAAGCCAGCATCGAGAACGTCAAAGTTCTCTGCTGAAGATAAAAGTCTTCCTGGCAACCAGCTTGCCGGAAGCCGGCATCGAGAACGTCAATGTTCTCTGCTAAAGATAAAAGTCTTCCTGGCAACCAGCTTGCCGGAAGCCGGCATCGAGAACGTCAAAGTTCTCTGCTGAAGATAAAAGTCTTCCTGGCAACCAGCTTGCCGGAAGCCGGCATCGAGAACGTCAAAGTTCTCTGCTAGAGATAAAAGCCTTCCTGGCAAGCCAGTATCGCTGGAGGCTATGAGTGCCAAGGATCGTCCACGGCAAATCAGAGTTGCCAGGGGCTGCACTATCAGATAAGTTTCTCGTCCCTCATCATGCATCCTCTTATGGACTGGGGAAAGAAAAACCACGTTCCTCCCCGGAAACTGCCGTGCTCCCCCGACTCTAGGCCCTGGGGCTCGTTCTCGGGGCCAAGTTTGGTCGTAGTCGCGGCAGCAAAGGGATGGAACGAGGATACCGCACCACCTCGTTCCTATCTCCGTCAAAAGCGTGAGAAAGGTCGAGCGACGTGGGAAGGCGGCAGGGTCTGTTGCCGGGAGAGAAATTGTCTGTCTGAGGGATACCAAGGATTTGCTCCTTGGCGTGGGTTTAACTCGCGAGACAAATAACCCGGTAAACATTCCCTTTTCATTAAAAACATCCCTCTCAGGAGGCAGGTCAAGGAGGCGAAAAGGGCAAAAGGAGTGCCTAGGCGAGCTACGGGTGCCAAAAGACAACAAGAGAACATCCCGGGGGCCGTCCGAAGGCTGAACGGCGACGGCGGAGAGTACCTTTGTGCGCGGATGTGCCCGCGTCTCCGTCGACCAGAAGAGATAGTACCACTCCCTCAGCTCCTCCGCGGAGAGCTCGGGGGGGAAGGTGGCCCGCTCCTTCCGCAGCGCCTCAAGCCGCTGCGCTTCGGTCGACTTCACAGCTTTCGCGGTCGCGGCCTTCGTGGCCTTCCCCTTCCCAGGCTTTGGAGGCATGGCGGAGGCGGTGGGGGAGATCGACGGCGCTGGTGGCGGTGGCGACGGGAGCGGAGCGCTGCTCACTTTCGACTTTAGAAGCGGAAGAGGGCGGCGGAGGTTTCTGAGATTGCAACAGCAGTTGGCGAAGACGGGGAAGTGCCCCTGTTCCCCCTGCTTATGAAGAGGGACGGGGCGGACATTTCGGCTTAACCCCACGCACGCCTCCCACGATCGCTCCCACGACGCCGCGTCTGATGCGTGCCGTTCGGGGCGTGCGCGGTGAGAGCGGAGTTAGGTTCGGCGTGACCTAGGCCGCGCGTGCCCGTGCACTGTTTTGGGCCTGGCCCAACAGCGCTCGGCACCGTGTATGGCCCAGGCCCGGGGGCTCCTGTCGGTGTACTAGAGTAGGGGTACCCTATTACCCCGAACTCGTGCACGGGCAGTTGCAGCGCCCCGCGGCAAGGCTTGCCGGGTGACCGCCAGGACTCTCCGTGGTTCCCTTGAAGACCATTCAAGGTCAAAGTACTCAAACCAAAGCCCCGGCAAGAGGAGCTTACCGGGAAGGCCAATCAAGGACCCGGCAAGAGGAGCTTGCTGGGAAGGCCAACCAAGGCTCCGGCAAGAGGATCTTGTCGGGAAGAGACAAGACCCCGGCAAGAGGAGCTTGCCGGGAGGACCGCACAAGACATACCAAGAAAGCTTGCCGCGACGCGCCCTGCGTCCCGGCAAGATCCGGCGAGCGACAAGCTTCCGGACGCGACAAGACGACAGCCACGGCAAGGAGCTTGCCGTGGGAAACCCCCACTTCGTGCCCGCGCTCCAGCTCACCTGCTAACGTGTCGCTCTGGGACTCTCCCAAGCACACGTGGCGGGGGGCCGTGCAGCCAGGGGTACGTGGTGGCAAGCAGAGATGAAAGGAAGCCCATCGTGGCAAACGGTGGCACTCCTAACGGTCACCCTTTGCACTGTTTAGGAGACTCAGACAGGCATTTAATGCCCTTGTCCCCTGCCGTCAGAGTTAGGTAGGGTGCACTGTATCCACAGTAGCGGTAGTTGCACCTACCGCGTCCTTTTCCATTTTTACCCTTCTAGTCTATGTTGCCACCTGTAGGTGACCCCTTGAAAGTATAAAAGGAGGCCCTAGCGCAACATAGAGGAGGTTCCGGCTTTCGGGAGCTCAGAAGAACGCTCTCACGCTCAGTCTGGCAGCGTCCATCGCTCCTGAGCAAGAATCCAATATACACAAACAAGCAGTAGTAGGGTTTTACGCATCCGTGCGGCCCGAAGCTGGGTAAAAATCCCCCCCGCGTGCACTGCCTCGATCCGCTCTTTGTGCGCTCTCCGCCCCCCACCGAACCGAAAGGGGCCCTGTCCCCATAGGTGTTGGCGGGAATCAGCATCGCCCCCGACACTTTATATTTTTTATTTATCCAAATCAACTTTTCCTTCCATTAGTTTTACATGTTTTTGTAAAAACTATTTATGCATTTATTTTAACAAGATTCCCGCAGCAACGCGTGGGGCATCATATAGTATCATAAGAAGTTGAAGCATGTAAATTATTTGAGACAAACATCTACCCTTGCGGGCCCAACACCTTCTCAGATTAAATGAAGCAGACCTCTTTATTATGCCATTTCTGAGGAGTCTTTGACTATCGCTGCAAATATTTCTCGTCAATTCGCGAGAAGCCTTATTCTCATGCCATTGCCGGGGAGATATTTGAGACAGCCATAGGGACTACACTACTTTATTTGCTCCCTTGCTAGATAACTTGCTTAGTTACCTTTTATTAGTTGTTATCTTACATTTTTCTTTGTGAAAAAACCCAAAAAAAACTCAAAAATAATTCAATTACAACAAATAGTTACTTTTGATTTAGACTTGAAATCATGTCTACTTATGTCCAAAATACCAAACTACATGAGTTTTCAAGTACTAATAATGATGATTTCATTAGTACACCTTTGCTCCATAGCTGCTAAATCTGAATCTTATGAAATCAAGCTCGCTTTATTGAATTGGTAATGAAACAACAATTATTTGGTTCTTATAATGCAAATGATGCATCTCACTTAAACAACATTGAAGACTCACAAACACCTAACTGATCTAGATGGCACACACCCTCCAAAAGTAATATGATTGAGACTGCTTGGTGATAAATCCCTTACTCATGTGCTTCAAAATATAATTAATCTCCTCAACACTTGAACTCTCTCAAGCCATGACTTTTGGATTGGAGAGATAGGAGCAGAAAGCAAGAAAGGTTAAATCTCAAATACTTGTCTTAATGGTTAGAGTAGAAAGCCCTTTGAAACCTGGAACAAGAGGTTGAGTTCGCTCTTAGAAGATATGAGTTGAGCCGAGTTTGCTTCGAGTGAACTGATGGGATAGGTAGGGGTATATATAGGCTGGACAAAAAATCTAGCCATTACACACTTTTTAACACAACTCGGAGGCTCTGGAATGACCGAGCAATGGTAAAGGTGAAAAAACTGTCGAACAACTCAGACAATCTAACTGAATAACATTTGGAGGCTCCAATAGGATTACCTCAATAGTGTCACACTATGTGTAACTAGTTTGGACATTCTAAGATGAGGCCTTCGAAATCCCGAGAGGCCAACAAAAGGTTTTCCATATGCCTTGGCAATTCTGAATGGAGGACCTTGCAGCTCTGAAGTTCTAGGGGTTGGAAATGCTATATGTGGATGAACTGGTCGATAGTTCCGACTGGTAGAGCTTGGCAACTCTGAGATGGGAAGTGTAGGATGATATACTGGAGAGAATAAAGGTCTTTTTTAGGGCATTGGGGTTTTATCTTTAAGCACACGAAGAAAGAAACACATCATCCTCATTCCCTTCTCGATAGTATTGGCAAGCCTAAGGACATATGGTCTTGGATTACTAAAAGGAAAAAAAGCTAATTCCTTGGTGTGTTCAACACTTGTCTTCATGATAATTTGTGGGGTTCAAGTTTCATCTTGCTTTTGCAACCCAAGGGATTTCCTGAGATGAGTTGTTTAAGGCATTAGTCCATTGAGATATTTTTGCATTAACTGCCAAAATCCACCAATGGATTAGTTGCATTTCGGCGCCTCTAATAATCTTAACTTATAAAGGCATTTATAGTAGTGTAGCACCCCGACCTCTCACCTAGATCGATAGTTGGTACTCATTGTGGGGTCTAGATTGGCCGAACAAACTAGCATTGATCTTTCTGGCACACATTGTCCTCACTCATGCGCATCCGAGAAGAACTTCGTGTCAGTCGCCCATCCCCAAATTGCTCCAAACCAACTATGCTTAACCGAGATGTTCTTTAGAGATGAGCTTCCGGATAATAAGATGCACCTTGTAGATATGAGTACTCTATTGTTCCATTTCTGCTAGGATGTCAAAACAATGGGGTGGGCTTGGATGGTTTGAGTTGATCCATATCCATGCTCATATCCACAAGCCCGCTATACCCGCGAAAGTACCCATGTGCCATGGATGTTGCCCATACCCATACTCGTTGGATATCCAACTATCCATCAACAACCATAGAAGATGTGTCGTGGATGTTGCCCATACTCATACTCGTTGGATGTCCAGTTATCCATGGATAGCTGTAACCTCATAGCAATCAGAACAACCATAGCATATATAGCAACAACAATGATAGGAATAAAACATCATATGACACAATCTACAATATATACATTCAATTCTACAAGCATCACAAGCATGAATGGGACAACATAATATCGTCAATACGAAATACAAGTTTGCAACAACATATAAGAGGTCTTGCGTAGTCACAATTTCTTATTAGAACTCAACAATTGATAAGTGAAAATAAGATAACAATATGGTATGTCAATGCAACACATCAGATTTGTTGAGTTAAATGCTTTAGCTAGGAACAACCTCCCTCGTCTTCGGTAACCTTGATTTGGTGGTAGCCTAATTCAGATTTAGGACATATTATATGACATGCTCCACTGTTACGTGAGTCCCACATGCTAGATAGGTATCCATGAAGCAAGTTCTGGATCCATGCTCAACCCGTGAGTTTGTGGGTACCCATATGCAGAAATCCATGGATAGAAAAGGTTCTCCACACCCTTCCTGCACGGGCTGGATATCCATGGATACTGGTATCTATGGATAATATTGCCATCCCTAGCTGTCAATCTACTCTGGTTCTTCACAAATTGGTTAAAGCCGAGAACAAAACTAGAAATTTTGGTTCTTGATCAGTTGTGACCCGATGAGTCTTCATTTTTTGAGAACCAAAATTCTTAAAGAGCCAATCGGCTCGGTTACACCAAACACCCCGTCCTAGCTACCCGAGGACGGAGATACGTTCTGGATCCCTTGCTCTCATAAGCCCGATTATGTGAAGAAGAGAAGTGATATTTTTCAATGAAAAATAACTTTTCATAAAAAGGCATGTACAAATTTGCATTGCTAGTTTTATATGAGTACACGAAAAGACACATTCGTAGAGCTGAAAATAGCGAGTAGCATGCGTCATATCTGCCATTGCAAAATCACATGATTGTCTTTTCAGTGTAGCTCACATGCAGTGGCGGAGCCAGAAAAAAATTATCGGGGGGCGAGGGATGTCAAAACTGGTTGGGAGGGCCAAATCATTCGAAAGTAGGTTTTTAGCAACAAATACTCATTAATTGTGCACTGTTCAGTAGCTAATTAGCAGCAAATATGAGATGTTGGGGGGGTGCCCCCCCCCCCCCTCCCCGCGTCTCCGCCATTGCTCACATGGTAGGTACTCACTCCGTCTCATATTAATTGTTGCTAAAATAAATGTATCTTGAAGTATTTCAATACTAGGTACATCTGTTTGAACGACAACTAATATGATACAAAATGAGTATCTCCTACGAACTTTTATACATATACATAATACATTCATATACATATGGGGAGATACTTTTAGAATTTTTCTCGAACCTTCGGATATAAATATTGGAAGTGTTTAAAAATACGGGCTGTGAGCCCGAGCTCCATCCAAATCGTCTCGCTCCAGGAGACCAAGCCAAAATCAAGCTCCAAAAATATCCGGTGGATAGAGAATGAGAGCGTGCGGGTACGTACATGTCTGGTCACTCGTGCGTCGCTTCTTGCGTATAGCAGTATGGCACCGCGGCCGCGGGAGTGCAACGCACGCCACGCGTGTCCATGCGTGCATGGGGGACAAAGCCTGAATGCTTGAGTTGACCATGGCACCGGGCACCTGCAGTTTGGCAAAGGAACGGACCAAATCGGGAAGAGCTGACGCCCGCGTTGCAGGCAGCGACAGAGGCTGATCCATCGATTCGCCGCGCGGGTGCGTAGGCACCTCGCATGCGCATGGCCTGAAGCAGCACGAAATTTGACAATTTTGATCTTAGGACAAAATCAATTCATAGAGTGAACTGCCCTCACGTCCCTGATTTTTTTGTGTAGCGCCCGCCACGAAAGCGCCACACCCTACAGTGCAGCGCCTACCTCTGGGGCGTTGCACACCTGTCCACCGTGGCAGCCCCTGGCCCCTCACCCAGCAATGCAGCGGCTAGGAATTAGGCGCCACACATTTAAAGTGCAGCGCCTGGCGCTCGGGGCGCTGCACTGTGACTTATCCAGCCACTCCGCTGCCCCCCCCCCCTCCTCCCTCCCCC
>NC_041387.1:504519576-504525470 GCF_002162155.2 Triticum dicoccoides | reverse complement strand
TCCTTTCCCAAATCTTGCAAATTTGACGAATTTGTTCGTGGATTTCGAAGTTAAACCCTCCCTCAAGGTAATCTTCTCCGATCCCCTTGTTTTGATCCAAGTAATGTTATCATTTTGCTCATTTGTTGCTAGTTTGGGGAAACCCTAGTTTTGTTTGGATCTAGAGATTTGCATGGAGATGCGAGATGTTTGTTTGCGAATTTCGATTATGCTTTGTTAGTATGTTAGGGTTATTCTTATGGGTGTTCTTATGTTGATGCTAGGGTTAGGTTTAGGGCTAGGGTTAGGGTTGTTGTTTGATATATATTTTAGGGTTTGTATTCCTTGTTAGTCCTTGGATTATTACTCATGGAAGCAATGTTACGTTGTGTTGTTTGAATGCTTATAGGGATGGGAAGAACATGTATGTTTGTTCATCATGGGGACAAAGACACCTTCTTGAGAGGCAATATTGAACCGGACCCGGATGAGCTTGACGTGGTGTTTGATAGTAGTCCTAGCTATGCGGAGTTGTTGCAACAAGTGAGGAAAGATTTGAATTGGATGGACCCTAGTGATATCCTTGAGTTGGAGGGAAGGCATAATGTAGGTTTTGGAATGCACATCCATTGGAAGACAATGCGTGTCAACTCGGAGCAACGTTGGGTTGCATACAAGGAAACGGTGGCCGAATCACTAGACAAGGCTCTTGAGTTATTTGCAACGAAGAAGGTTGATTCAAGGTTGCATTTGGACTTGAACCGGAACCCCTCCCCTTTGATTGCTAGTAGCCCCCCACCCTTGAAGCGAGATGAAATTGTTGAACCTCTTTTGACCCAAGAAGTGAGGCCAATATTGAGCCCGTTTACAAGCAACCAAGATGAAGCTTTGCAAGAGGAGAATGATGAGTATGCGGACGATGACAATGAAGTTGATCTCCATGAGAACAATGTGGGTAATCTCGACAAATATCATTTGCAAGAGACAATGGATCATTCCATCCCTTTTTCCCGTGCATATGCATCGGACTCAGATGACGATGGTCCTGACGAACAAGTTGATGCGGAGGGGTTCACGGTGAAGGAGGCCGAAGCTTTCGAGAAGGTATTCGGTCGGGATCATCGGACTACATTGTTGAAGGATGTTAGTCTCGCGGATGAAGCCGTGGTAGATGGTGGCCAATGTATATCTGTTGGGGTTAGGCCAAGCTCTCACCGTGATTTGGGAGATGACAAGAACCGGATTGCAAAAGGGTCTAAGTTCGAAACCTTCTTGAAATTGAAGATGTGGCTCGACAACTACTCGGTTACGCATTATCGTCCACACAAGGTGGTGCACTCGGATGTCAATGTGCGCTACACGGTTGCATGTGCATGTGAAGATGAAATATGTCTGTAGATTATGCGTGCAAGACCATGGAAAGGAGGTCCCACTTCGCACGTAGTGAGTTATGTGCCAACTCACATGTGCCGAGGCAAAAGGGTGGATGGCAAGATTGTGTCACAAGACCACAAACAACTCACGTCCGAGTTCATCGCTTACATGCTCTCCAACTCAATATCCCAACTTCCAACAATGAGCGTCCAACATCTCATTGACCTTGTGAAAGCCATCTTTCATTACAAGGTGAAGTACGGCAAGGTATGGAAGACGAAGCAAGCTGCATTTAAGATGGTGTATGGTACTTGGGAGGAAGCATACAACCGAATCCCTAGGTTGTTGTTAGCCATGGTCGTGACAAACCCGGGCATGGTTCATGTGGTCGAGCCTCATGGGCACCAAACAACAATTCATGAAGGAAGGAAAGTCCGAGTATTTGGCCGTGCATTTTGGGCATTCGAGCAATGCGTGAGGGCTTTCGAACACTGTAGGCCGGTCATCGCCATTGATGGCACGTTCTTGACCGGACAATACAGGGGCACCTTGTTGGTTGCAATATCAAGTGATGCCAATAACCGGGTGTTGCCATTGGCATTTGCTTTGGTTGAGGTGGAGAACAATGACAACTGGGAGTGGTTTTGCGTCTTTTGAGGACAAAGGTGTTACCCGCTCAAAGGAAAATTTGTGTCATATCGGATCGGCATCCAGGAATTCTTAATGCGCTGGAGATTGACATTCCCGGGCGTGCTCCGTTGCACCATCGATGGTGCATGAGGCACTTTTGTTCGAACTTCTATAGGGCATGTGACCTTAAGGAGTTGGCCGATGATCTTCAAGATTGTTGTCTCGTTTTCTCTGACAAGTGGTTCGCCACTTTGTACCACTAATTGCTCGCACACAAAAAACTAGATCCCGGGGGTCAAGACTTTCTCAATAGGCACATTCAATATCGGAACAAGTGGGCCCGTGCTTTTGATGAAGATGGCCGGAGATACGGTCAAATGACAAGCAATATGGCCGAATGCTTCAATAGGGTGCTCAAAGGTGCACGTGGATTACCCGTGACGGCAATAGTTCAATACACATTTGACAAGATGAATGCGTACTTTCTAAAGTACTCGATGGAAACGGATGCACAGATAGCGGGTGAGAACCCGCGCAAGTACAAGTATAAGTTCCCACCCAAGGTTGATGAATGGTTACAATTTCAATCACAGAAGGCGGACTCAGAAGAAGCTATATTATATGACAACGAAGAGTGGAAGTATGAAGTGAAAGAGCCAGGAGGAACCACAAACTATGGCCGCCAACATGGAGGTCGCGCTTTCAAGGTGTCGTTAACACAATGTGATTGCTCTTACGGGAGGCCATTGTTGCTTCATCTCCCATGCTCACACTTGTATACCGATGGTCGCGTTAGGAATGTGGACATCAATCACCCACGCACCATGAGGGAGTCGGAGTTCTCAATCATGACGGTCAAGAAAACATGGGCTCCCTGCTTTCACCCATATTTTGACCAACCACAATGGCCGGAGTACCATGGTGTTCAACTATGGCCGGATCCGGAGTTGAAGGTTGTTAAACGGGGTAAACGTAAGACAAAGCATCTTAGAGGCGGCATGAACGGATGGGGCCATGGTGGCCTCCGCAAAGCGGACAACGACCAATTCCAAGAGCCTCGTGAGAGATCCCGTTGTGGGGAGTGCAAAGGTCATGGCCACAACAAAAGAAAATGTACGAAACCAAGGAAAAGGTCCAAGAAAAATGATGCAAGCACAAGCCAACAAGAAGCTACAGAAGGAAGCCAACCAAGTGGTAGCCAACAAGTGCCAAGCCAACCAAGTGGTAGCCAACAAGTGCCAAGGCAACCAAGTGGTAGCCAACAAGTGCCAAGGCAACCAAGTGTTAGCCAAAGAGGATCTAGGCAACAAAGAGGTCGGCAATTAGGACTTACAAGAGGCCGTGGTGGTGGTAGAGCTCGTGGTGGTGGTGTAGGCCGTGGTGGTGGTAGAGCTCGTGGTGGTGGTGGTGTTGGCCGTGGTGGTGGTCTTGGCCGTGGTGATGGTCTTGGCCTTGGTGGTGGACTTGGTCGTGGTGATGGACAGGGACAAGGTCGTTATAGAGGAATGTTTGGATACCTCGATGAACCATTTCCGTATGTTGCTCACTAACTATAACGTTTCATATGTTCTTATTTTTCATATGTTCTTGTTGTACATGTTCTTCCATTTGTTTTTATTGTCTTTACTGACCATTATGTTTCACTCATTGTAGGTATGGCGGCTTCCCAACCCAACAAACCAACAATGAAGGAGGATGGCGAAGATGAGATGGCGGGATGGTGAGAAGGCTGCGAAGAAGCTTAGAGATGAGGATGCAGCCGCACTAAAGAAGAAGAAGGAAGAAGAGCTTGAGAAGAAGAGGAAGGAAAGAGAGAGAGTGACACATGCGATGTGGGCTAGGGAGCAAGCGTTGGTGAGGAAATGTGAGGAGGCACAGAAGAAGCGTCAAAAGGATTTCAAAGGTGCAAGCTCCTACAAACAAACAAACAAATCATTACATATGGGGCATTTGTGTTTGAAATAAACATGAAATTCATAACACCGACAACTTTCATTATTACCCGCTGCTCCACCGACATAGTGTACGACCGGTGTTGTTTGTCCCAGTGATCATCGAGAAGCCAAACTATCCTAACAATTTGGAAAAAAAAACTTTCTTGTCAACACATTATCTTTTGAATACAAATAAACTAAAGTACGCCTACTAGATGCAAAATTCAAACCATATGTATCCAAAGCATTCTTGTCAAAATAAATATAATTTCAACACAAATAAACTAAACTAGGCCTACTTCATACAAATAAACTTTTCCATATAAATAACATGTCAACCATGTATCCAACCATATTTTTTCGAAAAAATAAACTAAACTAGGGTTCCCCAAATGAAACAAACAGGAGTTCTAATAAATGCAAGATTATAATACATGCAAGATTCTAATCCAATTAAATCAAACAAAGGTTCCCCAAATCTTCAAAATAGTATATTTTCTATGGATAGAAAGAAGGGGATCGGAGGAAAGTACCTTCTAGGATGGATTGGTGACGAAATCCACGGACCAAATTGTCGGATCTGAAGGATTTGGGAGAGGGGATTGAGAGGGGGAGTGGAGAGGGCCGCCGCCGCGGCTTCTTCTGTTCTTCTGTAACTGCTGCAATGGGGTGGGGGGGAGGAGAGGGCCGCCGCGGCTGGATCTAAATCACAGTGCAGCGCCCGACGGCTAGGCGCTGCACTGCTGGGTGCGGGGCCCAGGGCTGCCACGGTGGACTGGCGTGCAACGCCCCCGTGCTAGGCGTTGCACCGTAGGGGGTGGCGCCTGCGTGGCGGCGCTACACAAAAAGGTCAGGAACGTGAAATAGTTTCACGGACAGTTCATTCTGTGAATTGATTTCATCCCAAAGTCAAATTTGTCAAATGCCCAGCAGTCCACGCTCTTCTGTTTCCTTGTTGATTTGTCTTGCTCATCTGATCTTGTCAGCAGCAGTTTCAGTTTCATTGTAGACCGTTAGGCGTTCGATCGCCCATGCAGCGATTCAACTAGGAAATTCCTTTTTATGATGCCTGAATATTCTTTACGAATCCCCACAAATCAGCTTACCCTTGCTTGCATGCTGCCCACGGCAGTTCTAACTGTAGATCTGACAAGCCATGTTGGTACCCCTGACCGATAATAAACGTGAGAACCAGTTTCAAACCGGACTATATGTATAATGTTATATAGCGGTGGCGTGCAGGGAAAGGAGCTGACTGGCTGCTGCCGTGTTGTGATTGTGAAGCAAGATAGCTAGCACAGTAACAGCATTACAACTTTTCGTCTAGTCGCACACCAACAATTTACTCCAGCTCGGGCGATAGGATTGGTTGGCGCTCCCTTGCTTCCTCTTTGGGTTTCTGCCTCCCTCCCTGGTAGTGGAGATCCCCGTTGGTAAACTCTTGCCTACTTGGCTTTCCTTTTAGTGGGCATTTGCGATTCGCCAACCCTTTTTTTCGAGTCAATTTTGCCTACTACTGCTTGGTGGCGCCGTAGCGATGTTTTTTTTTTAGGGGGGCGCCGTAGCGATATGGTCGCAGAGGGACAAGGGCACCCTCATCAGTCCCTGTACACTGGGCCCGATAGAGCCAGGGACAGAGAGGGACGGAGGAGAGGCCTGATGACAGAGGGGACAAGGGCGGGGGCATGTGGCCCATGAGCCCACCTGCGGCTGCCCCCACAGTCAGCGGCAGCAGGGCAGGGGGCCGCTTGATTGAGCCCCGGTCTCCCTCTCCCAGCAACGAACTTTTCTATTTTTTGAACACAGCAAAGCAACGAACTACTCCTACAAAACACTTGCCGCGAGTTGATGTTGGCCATTCTCCCAGTTTTTCAGAGTTCTGTTCTGTACCCCGGACGCCGCCTGCTTCAGAAACCCCAAATAAAACCAAAGAAACACATGGCATGGCATACCATGGACCTCACCTCTTCGCTGCCG
>NC_041387.1:504494207-504519249 GCF_002162155.2 Triticum dicoccoides | reverse complement strand
GCGAGCCAGCCAGCCCCGCCCCGACGAAAGAGAAACATCTCCGGTCACCGATCGTCCGTGCACGCCTCGCTTTCCGTTTTCCCTGCCTGCCTGGCTCCGCAGTGGGACATAGTAAAGGCCCCGCTTGGAATCCCTGTAGAAGTTTTAACTGTGTCGATGTCTCCGCTGTTCAAAGCGAGAGCGCCACAAAAAAGGCCGGCGCGTATGTACCACGGTACAGTGGTACCACCACCGGAAATCTGGATTTAATCGAATTTTAATGGCCAGTCGTACTAGACCATGTAGTCTGTCGGGCAGTAAAGCGTGTGCAACAAATTAATTTCCGTGCAATTCAATGTGCACAGTACATTGAATTTGCTGGGCTGCCTTCGCCATACTTGGGAGTATAAATGTACAGTTCCAGATCGGCCCATTGCGTTCAGAAATCGTAACAAGTGGACGAGACTTTACTTCCGCAGGTGAGCCAAATATTACTACAACAAACATGGACCAAAAGGGGTGCGGTATTACTGTATCAAGTCTGCGTATGTGAATCATGTTCCACTATACATCAAGAGGCCAGCACAATGAAACTGAACCTGAAGTCTATGCAAAGCACGATCCGTCGGTGAAGTCCAGACACTGGAAGTTCGTCAGGCAGGATGACCGGTTTGTGCTGCTCTCTTCTGCAAGTACTGTTGCTCCTATCTTCAGCTGTCTCGAGCCTGTAGAAGAACCCCGGACTTAGGTTGCCTCATTGTCCCAGTAGTTCCTCAACTGCGACATATGGAGGAGCAGTCCGTCACGGCCTAGTCCTGTGGTGCTGCTCGTCATGATCCATGGAGGAGGCTTTGGATAGAGCGAGCCAATGTTCTCCAGGAACACTTTGATGTTCTCATCAGGCCGACCCCCTTTGCCTTTCTTTACTTTGTCACACTTGGTGAACACAAAGGTTAGCCCGACCTGTGACACCAAAACAATAGAATAGCAGATAGTTGCTGGAGATCAGTATTATTATAGGGCACATGTACAATCAATCCTGAAGATATAAGTCACTTGGCATTCAAATCCAGAACCAGCATGTAATATACATTTTCAGGTGAAGAGTAAGTTGTCTCACATTGTTACGACCAAGCCAGTTAGCACAGTCAAGGTCAATTTGTTGAGTTGGAACACTAGCATCAACAAGGAGCAGTACACCGACCAAAGTGTCCCTGTTCAAGAAATACCCCTTGGTAAATGAAGACCAATCCGTTCGAGCTGTCTTGGACGCAGCTGCAAACCTACATTTACGAAGAACTTGATCTGATCATGTTTACCGCGAAGGCCAGGTAAATCCTAAACTATGCTCCGTAGTTCTTGCTGGGAAAATGCCCTAATGAGTATGAAAAAATAATGTAAAATTTGAAAATGGAAAATTAACACTAAAAGTTCTTTTGAGTTCCTACTTAAAACATTGTTGCTTCATTCAGTGTGTAGAATTGCTATATCCTCAGAGATTACAATCAGACAGCAACTTATTCAGAAGTTGACAGCGCTCATGCCTGTTCTAAATCTAATATTGGAGTTGACAAGAAAACCAAAATATGAAAGGCTTCCAAGACATACTTTCAATATAAAGATCTTTGCCTGGAGAGTGGTGAAGGAGCTATTCCATGTAAAGGTGTAGGGTCTGTTTGGTTTTCAGCCAACGCTAGCCATACCAAATTATTGGCTCGCCCGGCTGATTTGGTACTCGTTTGGATTGGCTCCAAAACTTTGCCTTGCCCAGCCCACCTGGGACGCGCCTGTGTTAATTTCGCCAACGCACGGGCAACCAGAGGGCACCAAAAAACTTCACCAAATAATGGACGAGGCTCGCCCGGTCTTCTTCATCGTGCGTTCTCATTTGTCGTTGTGAAACACGGATTAACCAATCGACTACGCGCTGACAGCGTGAGCCCAAGCGGCACCTCTCAGACTTTTAGGTAGCAGATCTGACGCAGCTACCTAAGCGGCTGTGTAATTATCTTGTTCAACGAAGCCCAATAGTCTTTTTCCTAATTTAAGCGGCGATGGCATATTTGAATATGTGCAGCACGTCTGTAATTATCTTGTTCAACGAAGCCCAATAGTCTTTTTCCTAATTTAAGCGGCCATGGCATATTTGAATATGTGCAGCACGTCTGTAATTATCTTGTTCAACGAAGCCCAATAGTCTTTTTCCTAATTTAAGCGGCCATGCGAAATCAATAGGTTGCAAACCAAATAGAGCCCTAAATTTTTTGCCAAAATGTTGGTAGGTACAAATGTTGTAATCCAAACAACATCAACTCACCAATTATTTGGTCGTGCCAAAATTTTGGTCGCGCTAGTTGGGGCTCAAACCAAACACACCCGTATTGGCAAATAGGGCATATGATACAAATGGCCAACATCCACTATGTGCTGTTGAATGTGAAATCATCGACCATGCCTTGTTCATCGAGTACTCCTTGTTCATCTGTCCACGGGTCAGAAATTTGGGAGCACTTAGGTGTGAGAGTGGCGATTGCAGAAGTCCGTAAGCCCCTATGTTGGAAATTATGATGCAGGAGAGGTCGGCTTCAGCTAGGCCTCCTCCAGATATCGGATGGGGAGAGCTTCTGGCGGTAGCTTCATGGTATGTATGTTGAGAAAGGAGGCAGGTTAACCGATCTGAACCAGTTCAAGCTCCGGTTCGTTCAGCACAAGCCATCCTGGCCTTATGTCTCAATTACGGTAGAGCTAAGAAGAGGGCAGAAGGGATTCGGAGGGGAGGCTGGAAGAAGCCGCCACAGAACTATGTGAAACTGAATGCGGATGCAGACTTCGATGACGATGATGAGAGTGGAGCTACTGGTGCAATACGTCGTGATGACCACGGAGATTTCATATCAGCTAGCAACTGTGTTATACCCTATATTGATTCAGCCGCCATGGCAGAAGCGAGAGCTCTGCGGGATGGTCTGCTTTTGGCGGGACAAGTAGGATGCACTAGATTCATGGTCAATTCTGATTTTATGGAGGTAGTAGAGACGATGAAGAATGGCCGGAACTCCATTGGCGTCGCAGCTGCAATCTATGAAGAATGCACCTTTTCTTAGCTAGCAATTCTGTTGGACCATCTGCCAACTTGTGGCTGCAGGATCCACCTGATGCAATCTTAGCACAACTAGTGAACAATGTAACAATCATGCCCAATGGATAAAGTTGCCATGATGGCTTTCCCTAAAAACAAGACATACTTTCAAAAGAATGTAATTTATTTGCCATGATGGCTTTCCCCCCAAAAAAGAAGAGATGCTATCAAAAGAATGAAGTTTATCTAAAAGACTTGTGGCATATCCTATTCTATTTCTTTAGGCATATATATGCTATTCAGTGTCTGCAGTTTGAAGCAGAAATAATTGGTACTACTGGAAAACATGCAGGACATAATGTATTGAACTTCCAAGGCATTATGTATGTATACATACGCTGACATTCACTTACATCACACATGAACACACAAATGGCATTGCATCAAGAACAGTATGCAAAAGAATAAGAAAAAAAACAGAGGATGGTACTATTCAACTCCTGAAGAACATGAGCTTGTTTTTACTTATTAATCATATGTTCTTATGAAAACTAAGCTCCTTCAAATTAATCAATTGCAGCTTCAGAAAATGCAATAAACTAGTAGTGCGGGTGAAGAAAGTGAATATACCCGTAACCAGGCAAATCCACAAGGTACCAACTTTTGTTAATCAAATGATGGTTAATTGTTTGAGTCTTCCCTGCAAAATATATGATATCAGTCCCAGATATGATATTTACAACAATAAAAGGACAAGTTTGTAGCAGTAAAGTAAATATAAACATGGAGCCTTGGCTCAGTGGTTGGGCATGCAGTTGTGCAGCCTGCCCAGCCAGGTTCAATTCTCAGAAATAGACTAGTGATGCACAGGGGATTTTCTCCATTTATTTTCATGAGGATCAGGGTTAGTACCTACCATGGTGGAGGAATGTGTGCACTAATCTACCCATCAAGATAAAAATGTTGGTACTCATAATTCAAAGGCTGTGTGCATCCCTAATGCTAGGTGCAGAAGCTGGGAGAAGAACTTTTGCAATAAGATGACTGCATGCATCAGCCGATGCAGAGGTAGAGGGTTTACCCTCCTTTTCGAAAAAGAAAAAAACGGCAGTAGCTTAAATCCAGGAAATTTGATATAGGATCAATGAAATAATACACCCTCGTCAAAACAGATTGATAAGGCGATAAACCTGTCCACACCTAAAAGTACAATTCACAATTATCCCAATAATACAGTTGAAAATCCCCATAACACAAACAGAGCATTATCAAGTCTGCCGCATAATTACATTTTCATCTCAAGCTGAGAGCAATTACTAGAACACGTGTATCATTGAAAAAGGCCAACTAACTTCAGCAATTTTAACCACTAGCTACTCTAGAAGGAAACAAACACATTTTGCTATGTCTGGCACCACAAACCACCTCTACAACAAAAGGAATGAAAATGATTACCAGGCTTCTTGGAGGTGAGTGCGACTTCCTTGCGGCGCGTGAGTGTATTGATGAGAGAGGACTTGCCGACGTTGGAGCGGCCGAGGACGGCGAACTCAGGGCGGTCGTCCTTCGGGCAGTCCCGGGCGTGCGCGCTGCACCCGATGAACTCAGCCTCCTTTACCCTCGCGTCCCCGGCGTACGGTCCCACCACGATGTTCGACCCCGGAATCAACATCTCCGCCGCGACAGCCGCGTCCCGGTCTACCCCCGGCGGGAAGAACAGCGCCGTATCCATGGGCACCCTAGGCGGCTCGGCCTTCCGGGAGTTCTTGTGGCGGGTTCGCGCCGGCGCGGGCGCATCGCCGCGGGGGGCAGCCCCGGCTGCCGCGGCGTGCGCTGAGAGCGTGCGGCGGACCGCGAGGGGGCCACGGGAGAAGGGAAGCGGTGTGAGGGCCTGCAGGAGGAAGGGGCGGGGTCGGAGAAGCATAGCAACGGCGGCGCGTCTGAGTTGCTCGACAGAATGACGGATGAGGAGGCGCCTTTTACGGGGTTCTTTCGTTGGGTACTATAGTAGAAGCCTACTGCAACAAATAGCAGCCCGTAAAGGGTAGGCCAGAAAGCAGAACCATGAGTAACCAAGACATTTGCTAGCCCATTATAGTTCTCAAAAAGGGGAAACAATTGCTAACCACCGATCTTACTGTCATAAAATTACTACTGATGAATGTCGAGAAAGGGTATAATCGAATTCATAGAATTGAGCGAGTGAGAGATGAAGCTGAATATTTTCATTCTTGTTCACATTCACCCGATACATACATACTCCTCCAATGGTTGTCCAACCCCCCTATTATCTTAATCAGTTTGAACAAATAATATAGCAGCGTTTGCAAAGCATACCTTCTCGGGGAACAAATCTGGATTAGAAAATATTCGATCACGAAGGCCGTTGTATCTGCCAAAACCATAAGCATAACTTCAGTGAGGGCACCAACAGAGGAACTTAGGAGTATGGCAAATGACCAGGACAACAACAGATAGACAAACTTACGTCCCAATCACATCTGGGGCTATACCAGTACAAAAGCCAGTTACCTCACTGAACCGAGCGGCAGTGAGGGGCTGAGGGCGGCAGCCAACAGGGGATGGCGAATGGAGACCGGCGACGGCGAAGGACGGCGAGCAGGCGAGGGTAGCCACTTCCCACAAGCCAATGACCGGCTCCTGGGAGGGAACTGGCCGAGCGGTGTGAAGCTAGGGGAAGGGAGCGGGCGAGCGGCGGTTTCCTGGAGGGGAGGGCAGCGCTGGAGCCCCGAGCGACGATGGTAGGGCCGGCGGCGACGATGGGAGGGGCAAGGAGGGGCGGCGGCTGTGTCTCCCGGCTAGGTCGCTGCGTGTGTTTTTCCCGGATGGGTGGTTGCTGCGAGTCTGTGACTGTGTCGCTCGGGTGAGGAGGCAGTGGGAAGTGGGCTCCCAGCTTGCTACGGTGGGCCGCAAATTGCAAATTACTCCTAGCCTGCTTCCCGGTTTATTCTTGTTCTCCCAGCCTTTTCCCTTTTTTATTTATAAAATTACATCTCTTCTGTCTCTATGGACATTTATGATTCATATTTTTCACACGCATGGTTAATTTTTTCGACAGATGATAGGCACTTTTTTAAATACACGATAATTGTTGTTAAAAGGTTTACGCACGTAAAAATTCATTGTAAACAAAAGTGTTCGATTTTTAAAATGTTTACGTAATTAAAAAAGCATTCACATTTTTCTAGAAATAAGATTTTGTTTTATGAAAAACAAAAAAAGCGGACTGAAAAACCAAAGAAAACACAAAAAAGAACTTAGAAGAATACTCACTGGAAAAGTATTGGGGAAGAGCTCAGTAACAAAGACGACTAGGCTGGCCCATGATAGTGAGCGCCTTTTGCGTCTGCCTAACTATATGACGAATGACTGTCCCATCCTATTTGACGCATTTTGCGTCAAGCTGTTGAGCAATTGCACAGACTGGTCAAGCGAGTAGGTATCGGTTTTAGGAATCTTCTAGATGTTTCCTGGCGGTTTTTATCGGTTTGGGAACCCAAGACCGGTTATTCTATTTCCCTTTTTCTTTCTTTTGTTGTCTCCGTTTCTTTCTTTTCCTTTTCTGGTTGTTGTTTCTTTTTTCTTTTCCTTTTTTGATTTTTGTTTTTTCTTTTCCTGTTTCTTTTGTTTCAAATTTTCAAATGCTTTTTCCCAAATTTCAAAAAATGTTCTCATGTTCAAAATTTTGTTCACAATTTTTAAAAAATGTTCTTGCTTTCAATGTCTCAAAAATTGTTCTTGTTTTCAAAATTGTGTTCATGATTTATAAAATGTTCGTGTTTCAAAAAATGTTAGGGAGTTCAAACAAGTTCTCCTTTTAAAATTTGATGATGATTTCCTAAAAAAATTGTATTTCAAAAAATGTTCAGGAATTTAAAAAATATTCTTATTTTCAAAAATTATTTACAATTTAAGAAAACAATTGGTGTTTCAATAAATGCTTAGGAATTTCAATAGATGTTCACTTTTTCAATATTTTGTTTGCAATTTCAAAAAATGTTCCCAGGTTTCAAAATTTTGTTTGAAAATTTTCAAAAATGTTTGGATTTAAAAAAAATCTTCTTTTAAAAACAATGTTCAAATTTTTTCAAAATCTGACGGAATTCTAAATTTTCTTACTAGAATTCAAAAACTATTTTAAAATTTCACATTTCCAAAAATTTATTCGTGTTTTTTAAAATGTGTTCATAACAATTGAATAATTTGTATGCTACAGTAAATAGAACACTAGAGTGGATATCGCGTTATAGTTAAAAACAGTTGACGCTCTAATCATTCACCATTGGCTATACGGTATAGTGGTTGGTAGTACGTGTCACCATAGTCAGCGTCACACACGGGAGCTCCCGAGAACTATACTAGTCAGCGTCACGCACAGGAGCTCCCGAGAACTATACTCCTTTTTTGCAGAAGGGACTCAAGGCCATAAATTAAGTATCACATGTCTTTACAAACACATCCATATAGAAAAATAAAACTATATTCAAATCTTTGCGGTTTCTTAGCTTTCTTTGTCCTGCATCCACGAGACGACACACCATGAACATAGTTCGATGCCGCCTCTGTGTCTCCGCCGCGGCAGAGTAATTTTTTTAAAACCCAAGAGCCTATAGAAGAAGCGGCCAGGAAGTCATCGATGTAGACCAGGAGACACCGGTAGCTACAATCTGTGAAGCAAATCATCATTCCGGAGAAGAAAATACAGATAAGGTGTTGTAGAAATTTCAAAGACCACAAGCGTCAGTCGAATTCAAATGGATCCACCAGAAACCTAAACCCCCCGGATCTCGAAAGACACGCTGAAGACACGACTCCACGCGATCTCTGCCAGCGATAAGCACACCAACGGGTCGGGAAAAGGGAGGGAAGAACATTATTCCGACACTGGGGTAATGATGTTGCCTCGCTTCCCCAAACCAAACACCATGACTCCCTAAAGAAAGCAAGAGAAAAAAATCACCCATGCCGATGTACGCCAGGTCCAAGATTGGTGTCGATCTCGCTGCCGTCCAGAACCATGCACCCAATGCCTCTTCTTTGATGACCTGGCCATGCCAGACCTTCGTTAAAGATCGCTGCACTTGAAGTACAACACTGTCATCAAACATTGCCCGACGGAGACCACAACACGGCCACAAATCCCGTCATCAGCCCACACCAGTCCATCGGACCCTTCATAGTAGGTCCCCATGATCAGCAACATCCCCGCCGCTGCCGGTGTCGCACAAGCTTTGTCCAGCAGCGCATCCTAGTGGCAGCGAGAGGGGAAGGAGATGAAGTGCTTGTTGGGGAACGTTGCATGGAAAATAAAAAAATTCTACGCACACGCAAGATCTATCCATGGAGATGCATAGCTACGAGAGGAGAGGGTGTGTCTACGTACCCTCGCAGACCGTTAAGCGGAAGCGTTTATCAACGCGGTTGATGTAGTCGTACACCTTCACGATCCGCCCGATCAAGTACCGAACGTACGGCACCTCTGCGTTCAACACACGTTCAGCTCGATGACGTCCTTGCCTTCTTGATCCAGCAAGACGGTCAAAGTAGTAGATGGGTTCCGGCAGCACGAAGACGTGGTGACGGTGGTGATGCAACTATCTCCGCAGGGCTTCGCCGAGCACTACAAAAATATGACCGAGGATGAACTAGAGGGAGAGGGGCACCGCACACGGCTAGGGAATCGTGTGTGTGTTGCCCCTCTCCCTCCTCACATATATATAGGTGGAGGGGAGAGGGGAGGCAACCCCTAGGGCGACCCCAAGTGGCCGGCGGCTGTCCTAGGGCGCCTGCCCTGGCCGCGCCCCCTCCATATTTGGACATGGGGGAAAGGAAAGGTGGGTTGGCTGCCTTAGGGTGCTCCCCTTTCCTTTCCCTCCCTTCCTTGGCGTGTGGGCAGGGGTGGAGGGCGCGCCAGCCCCCTTGTGGGTTGGTGTGCTCCCCCCTTAGGCCCATAAGGCCCACCTCTTACCGGTGGCCTCCCAGAACCCCTTCCGCCACTCTGATAAATACCGGTACTTTTTGAAACCTTTTCGGTGACCGAATATTATCGTCCTATATATCAATCTTTACCTCTGGACCATTCCAGAGCTCCTCGTCATGTCCGTGATATCATCCAGGACTCCGAACAACATTCGGTCATCAAATCACATAACTCATATAATACTATATCGTCAACGAACATTAAGCATGCGGACCCTATGGGTTCGAGAATGATGTAGACATGACCGAGACACCTCTCCGGTCAATAACCAATAATGGGACCTGGATGCCCATATTGTTTCCTACATATTTCATGAATATATTTATCGGTCGAACCTTTATGACAACATACGTAGTTCCCTTTGTCTGTCGGTATGTTACTTGCCCGAGATTCGATCGTCGGTATCTTCATACCCAGTTCAATCTCCTTACCGGGAAGTCTCTTTACTCGTTCCTTAATACATCATCTTGCAACTAACTCCTTAGTCACTTTGCTTGCAAGCTTCTTATGATGTGTATTACCGAGAGGGCCTAGAGATACCTCTTCGTCATATGGAGTGACAAATCCCAATCTCGATTCACATCAACTCAACAGACACCTTCAAAGATACATGTAGAGCATCTTTATGATCACCGAGTTATGTTGTAACGTTTGATAGCACACAAGGTATTCCTCCAGAATCCGGGAGTTGCATGATCTCATGATCGAAGAAACATGTATTTGGCATTAAGAAAGCAGTAGCAATAAACTGAATGATCATATGCTAAGCTAAAGGATGGGTCTTGTCCATCACATCGTTCTCCTAATGATGTGATCCCGTCATCAAGTGACAACTCATGTCCATGGTTTGGAAACCTTAACCATCTTTGATCAACGAGCTGGTCTACTAGAGGCTTACTAGTGTAGGAACAAAGTATGTCTACCAGAGGGGATGAATGGGAGTTTTAAAATTTCTTTGAAAAACTTAAATCTCTCAGAACCCAGCAGCGGAATGAATGAAAAACAAACAACAGCGAACCAAAATAGAGTACCTAAGGGAAACTAGGCAATGCACTGAGACAAATCAAATGAAAGAAAATGCATTGAAGGTAAACATGCATGACAGAGATAACCAAAGAGGCTCGATGGCGACAAGGTATTTGTTCGACCAGTTTGTCCTTTTGCACAAGGACTATGTTTGGTTGGAGGGGTTGTGACTTAACACGGAAGGTAAACTCTCTTCACCCTATTCTCCTTGACAATCGATTCATCAACCAATGCCGATTACTCGTAGTAGATACTTGAAGGAGATCTCCAAACCTTTACAGACTTCTTCTTCGAGAACCACAATCACTCTTGGTCTCTGAAGAAATTGACACCTAACCGTCTAGAGAGTTTGGCAGCTCTCAAGGGTAATAGGCGGAGCGTACTATACTTAGATTTGAGTGATGTTGAACCACTATCTAATTCTTCGGCTCTAGAGTTTTTCTCTTGGTGGATTTTAAACTCAAATCGCTCAGAGAGTGGGTTTCTCAACAATCTTCTCAGAATCAAATGTAGCAGCCACCAGACAAAGCCGGCGCGGGGTGGCTATTTATAGCCGCAGCCTTCCCAGATGGGAAATGACCATTTTGGACACGAGGTCCAGCAAATGGCCAACTGACACGTTTGCAATGGTCGGATTTTCGAGCAACGGTAACATTACTTGAGGAACAAGTAATACTAACTCTTCGGTCCGAGACAAATTTCTCGCAGCGAAGAAGATCATAGTCTCTTGTTGGCAAGTATTTGCTCGGAACACAAAGAGATTTCTCTCACATATTTCATACGATTTGGGTTTAGCATTAGAGAATCAAAACTTCAAATACTACACCCCTCGGTGGTCCTATGACTCAAAGAAAGAAGAAGAATAACGAAACAAATGCTACGTCTTCACTTCGTCTTCATTCGTCCTCGAACACAGTCATTTTCTTCGAACATACACCGAACCAATTGCTTGTACTTCAGCAATTTTTAGGGGTCAGTCTCGTTAGCCTCATCTTCGGTGATAACCATCGCTGCCACACAGAGAGATTATCTTCGTTGTTTGCATCAAACTCCTCGATTCTTCTGGGACCTGTTACTCTGTGTGCACTAGCAAACACATAAGTCCATACTGTTTTTGTCAACAAACTCCAAAACATAAGGGGCCTATGATTGCACCAACAATCTCGCCCTTCTTGGACGGTTGTTGACAAAACAGATAATCATCAAAGTGAAGATAGATAAGTGAAATGTAAATTGAACAAGAGTGAACCTACGTTACTTGATTCGATGATGAAATATACTCCCCCTAGATGTATGCAGGGTCAATGATGTAGAATGAGATTCCTTGCAATTCATTTAAATAAGTGGAGGATTTTTCAATCATTCGAGGTAATGATTGGCACTGACGATGTGTAATCCATCGAGTGTATAGTGCAATCATCCATGACTTCTGACAATAAATCCACCTGCAAAACAATTGCTTCGAGAGAAAGTAGTGCAGCAAGCGGGGTTATTAATATTACATCACATATCAGAAGTTTTACATCAGAGCACATAAAGTGGCACATATAGTCTTTAAGGCATAGAGCTCAAGAGTTGCATAAACCAGAGCAAACAAACACAGATATCAAATTCAACAAAGCAAATCTATCGAAACTCTCGATGTAATTCTCCCCCTTTTGTCAACTAATGTCAAAAAGGTGATGAACGACACGAGTGAAAATGAGGTGAACTTGATTCACTTTGAGGCATCACCCGAAGAAGTTTCTGATTCAGAGGTGGCTGGAAAATCTTCTTCGTCAGCAGCAGCAGATGATGAAGGTATATTGGGATCAGCTTGTTGATTCTGGGGAGATAGAACATTTCTTCAGCAGGTTTCTTAGTGGGTGAGGTTGCTTCTGATTCATCGAGCAATTTGCGTAACTGAATCCGAAGTAAATCAGTTGTTGGCTCATGAGCTGGCAGTGGCGGAGTAATACGATTTTGAAAATGTTTAGCTGAAAGCCCTTGATCAATATACTCATACAACTCTTTGATATAAGAGTTTCTCAATTGCTTCTTGGAGAAGAACTTTCGAAGCAATTTCCATAGGTGCTTCATGTTTTCAGCCATGATCATGTGCACCACTTTTGTTCGGTTGTTGATTGCATTAAGTTCAGCAGCCAGGTGTTCTTTCTCTTGGTGATCCTCAGCCATATGCTTCAACCGCAACTGTTGGGTGTGCAAGCTCACTTCAAGATGTGAAGTAGGTTGTGCATTCGGATTTTTATCACGCTGAGGTAGCCGTGGCCCATTCAAAGTGTTGTGATAATTGGGAGGGCTTGACACTGGTGCTTTCCTCGAAGAAATATCTTCCATTACTTTCAGAGTATCACGCACAGGATGAATGATGCTTTTGTGACTGACTTTGGCTAAGTATTCGGTTTTCATTGCATAGTCAACCACCTTTCGAATCCAAGGCCCAAAGAACTTGGCAGTTTTTGGGTGTTGAGCTGAATCCTTCAGGATGCGCAGAAACAAGTCTTCGACATGGAAGATGAATCCTTGGGAGATGGCATAGATGGTGTTCCAAAGAACGTCAGATATAGCATTGTCAGTGTTCATCCCGGCTAGAGGACAGATGATATAAGTGAGCAGATGATACAGAGTTTGATTATAGAAGGTCAAATGCTCGGGAAAAGGCGGACTAGTGTAATCATGAATTTTATCTTGATCCATTGTGCACTGGAAATCTTGATCGGAAATTGCATCAATTTTATGAACTTGAATTTTCGTCTTGGCATGTTTGATTCAAGGAAAATGGAAATGAGATACAAAGTCCATAATAGAGCACTTGATGTGTTTTCCTTCGCTCATCCATTCCATGATACACTTAGTGCTATCTGATACATCACCAATGATGTATAGGGTGGCATAGAATTGAAGGATTATCTCTCTGTTCCATGGATGCTGATATGCAAGGACATGCGTGAGGCCAAAGTCTTCGATGTCTTGCAGTACTTGATTGAAGCAGTCAATGTTTTTTATCACATCAATATCCGGGTACTCATGAGGAAAAATCTTGCGGCTGTCATAAAGAATCCATGAATAGTATATTGCATGTTCCTGAGTCTAGAACCAAGGAGATTCAGAAGTGCGGGGCTTGTTGTATGAACTCTCTTGAAAGAACTGAGGATGTGTGTTCCGATTGAAAAGTGGCCCTTTGACGCCAACACCGATGGAGAGTAACGACAGTTGCTCGCGAGGATATGGATATTTGATCTCATCTTCAACAGAGATCATTTCATCGCCACAAATAACTGAATCTGAATGACGAGCAGAAATGGACTTTGCTGTAGAGGGGCTAACATCTGAAGTTTTCTTCGTGGTGTTCAGAGAAATTCGAAGTGGAGAGGGAGCATTCACTTTATCAGGCACTAAGGATTGAGGAGGAGGATCTTCAGTAGTTGGTTTTCTTAGGGAGGAACAAATTCATTTGTCTCAACACGAACTGGAGAGGCTTGGTGCTCAGACTGATGTATTTCACCTTCTTCCGAAGCATTTTGTTCAGGAGGATTTTCTTCATGAACTAGAAAAACCACATGCACTATTTCAGTTGGCCTTGGCGAAGTAGATGTAGCTGGTTCAAGAGTTGGCAAAGGAATTGCTCGTTCAGGAGAATTTTATTTTTGTGTCTCAGCGTCTGGAGGAGGAGGAGCATTCTTCTTTGCTATCTTCTTCTTCTTATTTTGCTTTGATGGATCAATGTGCCTTTGACAAGATCATTATAGTCAGTGACTTGGGCTTGATAATCGAGGCAAACCTTGCGAACAATTTGATCTACATCTAAATGAAATCCTAGTCTTTTGTTTCGAAGGATAGTTAAAGCTCGATTGACATCCACATAAGATTCTTCAAGTTGCTTGATGAAAAACTTAGATTTAGCAGCCTTCATACGGGTGTCAAGCTCATTGAGATGAGCGGTAAGATCATTGATCTCCACAGAGTCATCTCACATGTCTCGAACAAGATCAGCTGCTTGAGCAATCATTTCAGAGGGGATGGGCAAAGATGCCACTTCTCCATCAAACGGGCCTTCGACAAATCTGTCAAGCTACTCCATGATGAATATGTGATTGTGGGAATGTGGGTAGTAGATTCATCACGAGGTTGTGCAAAAGGAGTAGTTTGTGCTACATTTTGCTTGGTAGGTGACATAGAAGCCAATGGTTGAGTCAACTTGGGAGCAAATTTAGCAGCATTTTCTTTCACAACCACAACACTTGGATCATTTTTCTCGGCAGAGGGAGCTTTGATTTGCTTCACCTTGGGCTTTAGAATCTTCTCTCCTGGCTTGGCTGTGCTAACTGGAGCTTCAACAACCAAATCTTACAAATCAATAGCCTCAGGATGAGGAATTGTGTTTACTTCATCAACCATTGTAATAGTGGTAGGAGGAGTCTTTCTCTTCAGTGGGTTCTTCGGAGGTGCTATTGGGACAACACTTGCTCGCAGATCAGGCAGAACAGTGGATGTAGTGATGTTCACTTGTTCAGAAAGAGTTGCTTCAACTTCTTCCCTTGTGAGCGGAGGATCATCATGATCAGAGGAATCACATTCATCATTTCTAGCAATTGGTTTGGCTTACCTTCTCTTCGGCGCGCTCTTTTTCTTCAGAGCAGCAGATCTGGGATCTAATTTTATATCTGCCTTTTTCTTCTTGACGTCTGATTTTAGGAGACGATGATTTTCTTCTTCTCTTGCCCGATCCTTTTCAGCCTTCTTGGCTCTTTTTTTTGCATTTTTCAAGCACTTGGCCAATTCATCTGGATATGATGCGGGAGTCTTGAGAGATAGTTAATGTGCATCAGGTGGAGGTGGTTGTCTTTCCTGGGGATCACTTGCACGGACAAGACCAATCTCACGACAGTCACCCCATGGAGGATGAAAAGCAAAGTTCTTGGAAAACCGAGGATGAATCATTTTGTGGTTAAACCATCTGCGCACCCAGTGGCATCGAATCCTTTGAGGACGCTTTCTTCTCTATGATGAATCTTCTCCTGGTGCAGTGTTGTAATCATCATGAGAGATGTACTGAGCTGAATTTGCAAAGGGTTGCATGCCACCTTTCTTTTTCTTCGGAGCATCTACTTCTTGCTCATTTTCATTTGGTTAGGATCTCTTTCTTTTCCTTGTGGATGGGCCTACCATTGGGCCCTTTGCATTTGGAGCTTTAGATTCATCAGTTGTTCCCATGAATGACTCTTCTTCATCGGCCATACTGTGTGGTCTAGCAGAATCCTCAACAGAATCCATACACCTGTGAATCAGAATAGCTACGAGGGAAAATGGGGGACATGGTTACAAATGCTCACAGTGAATAGTTTGAAATCATTTTGAAGAAGAACTAGATGCAGAATTTGGGAAATGTTTTGAATGAAGGAAACATATAGAATGAGCTAGTAGGTCCGAAGAAAATACAAGACATCGTGCTAGGCATTTCATTCGTACGAAACATAACACATACCCTAGATCTGAAGAGATTCGGATGCGAGGAACAACTACAAACTGCATCCACACTAGTAGGGGTAAAAACTAGACCTAAGATATGTGGTAAAATTGGAGGAAAATAACCGCGGACGAACTCAAAACGAGAAGGATGGAGGACCGAGTTCGAACAACACGTACCCTAACTCGGTGACATGTAGCAGCTACGGCGGCACGGGGAAGAAGATATCCCGCGATGACGTGAAAGACTCTGGTGACCTCATTCCGGCAGTTAAGCGGCGAAGGGGTCATCGGCGTCGAGCTCAATGTGGAGCACTGTGGCGAGGGTTTCGGTGGAGAAGAAGGCGAGGAGAAAGAGAGTAAAGTGGAAGAAAGGAGTGATGCGGTTTATATATAGGCAAATGGAAATAACTGCACGCAGAGGATGTTGATCAAATGGTCTCTAAACAGAGAGGATTGCGATTCAATGGATAATATGGACTGGCAGAGGATGTATTGCATGTGGAAACCATCATAAAAGATCGTGGTCCTGACTTGGGTGGGAAACCCCCAAATTTTGGATAGCTTTCCCCAAAACAGATTAGAGTTCGGACCGAATCTTAATCGTGGTCAAGGACACCAGATAAAGTTTCGTTCCAGATAGAATTTGAGCATTTATAATGGATCAGCAGAGACTAGAAGAGATAGAGCAGAGGGAAAATAGGGTCCTAGGCATTTCACTCAGGCAGAAACACAAGCACACGAGCAAATAGCTATGAGAGAAATGCATTCGGACAAAACACGAAATCTATCGATCAGAGAGAAATCCAACGAAAGAAAAAATGTGGTGGCATAACCCACCGTATAAGAATTGTATGACCTCGAGCGTCGCACAATTATCATGGCACCCGGTTAGTCTAGTTCTTTGTTAATGTATTCACTCTCAGAAAGAGAATTTCACTTTGTCAAATTTTTCAAACTCTTTGAGTGTTATGCACCCATTCCTTCAAAGATGTGGAAGTGTTAGCATGGGTGCCGAGACCAGCTTACTACATGTTTGCGAAGTCTAGGATATTTAGCTCACACCGTAATGAACAAAATCTTTTCTCATTGAGAGGCTTGGTGAATATATCAGTGAGATTGTCTTTGGTCTTGACGTGATTGATGACAATATCCTCTCGAGTAACATGATCGCGAATGAAATGATGTCTGGTGGCAATATGCTTCGTGCGAGAATGTTGCACATGATTGTGTGCAATTTTGATGGCACTCTCATTTTCACAATATATAGGAATATGCTTTACCTTGATGCCATAGTCCTTCAGTGTCTGCTTCATCCACAATAGCTGAGTGCAATAAGCGCTAGCAGCAATATATTTGGCCTCAGCCGTGGAAAGAGATACACAATTCTGCTTCCTTGATGACCAACAAACCAATGATCTACCGAGGAAATGACATGTCCCTAAAGTAGATTTCCTATGAACAAGTCACCGTCCTAATCAGAGTCTTAATATCTAATGAGATCAAACTGTGCTCCCTTAGGATACCATAAACCTAAGGTGGGGGTGTGAGCCAAATATCTTAGATTGCGCTTGACCGCTTGGTGATGTGATTCTTTTGGTGCAGCTTGATAGCGGGCACACATGCAAACACTTAACATAATGTCAGGTCTGGATGCACATAGATAAAGATGAGAACCAATCATCGAACGATAAGCTTTCTGATCGTAATCCTTACCATACACATTTGCATCCAACTTACCATTCGTGGGCATAGGAGTCTTATAGCCCTTCATTTTGGAATCTTGCATTTCGAACTTCTTCAGGCATTTTTCTCAGATATTTCTCCTGAGATATGAAAATACCATTTGCCTGTTAACGAATTTGCAGTCCAAGAAAGAACTTGAGTTCACCCATCATTCACCCTGTGCAAAACCGAACCGAAAACCAAAAACCAAACCAAAAAAACCAAATCGAACCAAAAAATTGGTTTTTTCAGGTTTCAGGTTCAGGTTCAGTTTCCAAATCTGGAAACCATTAAATAATCAGTTTTTTCAGTTGAAAACCAATGGTTTTCGGTTAAACTGAAATAAACCAAAACTAGCTTCGTTCTGTGTTAAACAACCGACGACTTGAGATGATCCCTCCCGTCGCCCCTCCTTTTATAGTGATCCACCCATCTCCTTGCTGCTGGCTCCGTGATGTGGTACTAAATTTTGCGGCACGGCTGGTGCACGCTGGCGCCTGGCGCTTGGGCATGGGCCTTGGGCTGCCTAGCACAAAAGCTAGAGGTTGGTGCTGCGCTTGGGCTAGGACGTGACCCAGGAGTATGTGACGAGGATACAGACCTGGGGTAGGGTCGTAGGCCTTACCTATACGTCCTACTCAAGGTCACTACCCTAGAAGATAAAGAGACCAAGAATCCACTAGACGACCTAATCACTCGACCGTCATCCCCCACCATCACTCGACCATATGCGGAGTCACTCGACTATATTAAGGACCAGGAGTCGGAAGAGCACGCAATGGCCAGACATTCAATCCTTAGTCTTCATTAGCATTAAGAGTATTTAAGATTGCCGTTACCAATAAGGCCCTTACTTTATGTACATTAAGCCCCTTGTAATGGAGGTTAGTTGGGGTCCTGGCGCACTCTATATAAGCCACCCCCCTCCTATGGGACAAGGGTTTGCACCCCCTGTAACACAACACACATAATCCAATCGACCACCTCTGGGCACCGAGACATAGGGCTGTTACTTCCTCCGAGAAGGGACTGAACTCGTAAACCTCGTGTGTACATCTTCGCCATAGCTAAGATCTTGCCTATCCATACCTACCCCCCTTTCTACTGTCAGACTTAGAACCACGACAATTGGTGCCCACCTTGGGGCAGGTGTCTTAGCGACTTGTTGGTGAAGTTGCAAGTTTTACCAATCATCATCATCATGGTTTCCGGCGGTGGATTGGTTGAGGGCCACGAGATCCGTCTCGGCGTGCTCATTTTCGTCACTGACGACTCCGCGTGGCTTCAAGAAGCTCCCCTGGATGCTGAGGCACTCCCCGTCCGAGGGGTGACGCACTTCCACGCGTGCGTTCGCGACGTCCTTCTCCGGCAGCTGTCGACTCAATATCAGTCGGCTCCGATGGTGTCTTCTCTCCCCGCTGTTCGCCGCTACAAGCGGTCCGGTCGATCGCGGCTTCAGCGCTGGGTGAAACACGCAGTGGCTCTGCATTCGACCACCCATCAAGTCGCGACAATCGAGCCCGACGAAACTCTCCACGGCCTGTTCGATCTGTCGACTGGCTCCGCGGAGACCGCATCCGAGTGCGATAGCAGCGATCCTGCGGCTGAAGTCTTGATGGTCGATGGGCCTCACAGCCCGCCCGGTTTCCGCCGCGAGGGCGGCGGGGACGGGGGCGGCGTCGCACGTCCATGAGGAATACCGACCCGAGCCCCTCTCTTCGTAGCAGAGGGAAGAACTTCGCCGCCGCAACATGGATGCACTCCACACGCCCATCGTTGGAGAAACCCCCGAGGCTCGGGCGTTGGAGGAGGTGCGCCTAGCTAACTTGGCTGAGCGCACTCGACTGGATAAACTTCAGCGCGCTCTCGATGAGCACGCCCAGGAGCGGATCCATGAGTCCAGTCGACGACAGCTTTTCCCGCCTCCACCTAAGGTATACCGCACTCCGATTCAGAATCTCACAGGTGCAGCCCGAATAGCAGAGTCGATCCAACCTTCCCAGTCAGAAGCTGGCAGAGGGCTGATGCAGATCCGGGCCCTGCTCAGGGTAGCAGGAGAGCAGAATACAACAGTATCTCAGTCGCGGAATAGGATTCACAGCAAATCCATTGCGGCAAACACGGTTCAGTCGGCTCACAGCCCAAGATCGCCTCCGCGGCGTGAAGGCTGTGGGCAGTATGATCATCCACTCAACCGTGACAATCATCGTCGGGGGCCAACGCCTCCTCCGAGGAGTGCGTCGTATGTGCCTCGGCAGAACGGTGACAGGCGCCGTCACAGTGGTGAGCGCAGGATTTTGGTCGACCCAAGGGAACCAGGCTTCGACGCGAGGTCTATCCTCGTTCAAGGCCTGGTCGACCGGAACAGAGCACACAGAGAAGACCCTGGCAGAGATCATCCAAGTGGCAGCCGAGTGCATGTTTCTGGTCTCGAGTGTTTTAGCAGAGCCATCAGGGCAGTAGTGATACCTCCCAACTTCAGGTTGGCATCTGGGGTCAGTAAGTTCACCAGTGAATCCAAGCCTGAAACTTGGCTTGAAGATTACCGAGTGGCTGTGCAGATTGGAGGCGGTAACGATGAGATAGCGATGAAGCATCTCCCTCTTATGTTGGAAGGGTCGGCCCGAGCGTGGCTGACTCAGTTGACTCCAGGCAGTATTCACAGTTGGGAAGAGCTATCTCGAGTGTTCAGGAGAACTTTTGAGGGAACGTGCAAGCGACCAGCAGGATTGCCCGAGTTGCAGCATTGTGTGCAGAAGCCGAATGAGACTTTGAGGGAGTTCATCCAGAGATGGTCCACTTTGCATCACACCCTCGAGAATGTTTCAGAGCATCAAGTTGTATGTGCTTTCAAGGAAGGCGTCAAATACAGGGAGTTGGTCTTGAAATTCAGTCGAACTGGGGATATGACTCTGACTCGAATGATGGAGATAGCCACCCGGTACGCTAATGGGGAAGAAGAGGATCGAATCCGTAGCGGGAAGAGCAAACCAGTCGGCCAAGAGGCCGGTGGAGGTAACTCCAGTCGGAAACAGAAGCGTAAGGCCGAGCCAGCGGCACCTGGAGAGATTGCGGCAGTGAATCAAGGAATGTTTAAAGGAAAACCTAAGGGGCCCTGGCCCCCTAAGAAGGTGAAGGATCAATAAGGGAATGATGTGCTGGATTTGTCGTGCCACATCCACACGAAGAAGGATGAGGAAGGTAATCTGATTTACCCGAAGCATACCACTCGGCAATGTCGACTCTTGATCCAACAGTTCCGGGAGAAACAACCCAATGAGAAGGAGAAGGAGTCGGACAGAGATGAGGAGGAAGAGGAAGATGAAGGTTACCCCAAGGTCAATTCCACTCTCATGATTTTTGCTGATGTTAAGAGCAAGAGTCGGTTGAAGGTCATCAACAGAGAGGTGAATATGGTTGCTCCGGCAACGACGACCACGTACCTGAAATGGTCCCAGACAGCCATCACATTCGACCAGTCAGACCACCCTGCTCGCGTAGTCACCCCCGGGAGGCAAGCGCTGGTGGTCGACCCAGTGGTTGGTGGCACTCGACTGACTAAAGTGCTGATGGATGGAGGTAGCGGCCTTAATATCCTGTATGCTGAAACCTTGAAGGGGATGGGCATCCCGATGTCCAAGCTTAGCGAGAGCAACATGAGCTTTCACGGCGTTATCCCCGGGAAGAAGGCCGAGTCACTCAGTCAGATCACTCTCGACGTGGTTTTCGGTGACTCCAAGCATTACCGGAAAGAAAAGTTGACATTTGAAGTCATGGATTTCCATAGTGCTTATCACGCCATCCTGGGGAGGCCGGCATACGCACGTTTCATGGCTCGACCGTGTTATGTGTACCTCAAGCTGAAGATGCCTGGCCCCAAAGGTGTGATCACAGTTACTGGCAATCGGCAGAAGGCTGAGGAATGTTTCTAGAAAGGTTCCAAAATCGCCGACGCACAGATGGCAGCAATTGAGTTCCAAGAATATTAGAAGAATGCATATCCGAGTGATTTGCTTTGAGCCAAGAAGCCTGTCACAGATTCCGCATTCCAGTCGACTGGTGAGACGAAGCCAGTTCATATTCACCCGACGGATCCCAATGCTGCACCGACTCATATATCAACGACGCTCGACAGCAAATAGGAAGAAGCGTCGTTCAGTTCCTCCGTGAGAACTGGGACATCTTTGCATGGAAACCTTCTGACATGCCAGGTGTACCCAGGGGACTGGTCGAGCACCGTTTGTGTGTCGACCTCAAAGTAAAGCCCGTCAAAGAGCACCTTTGGCGGTCCGCCGTGCATAAGAGGAAAGCAATTGGCGAAGAAGTGGCTCGACTGTTGGCAGCAGAGTTCATCCGTGAAATCTACCACTCCGAGTGGTTAGCCAATGTAGTCATGGTTCCTAAGAAGGATGATTCACTTTGTATGTGCATTGATTTCAAGCATATCAATTGGGCCTGCCCGAAAGATCACTTCCCTCTCCCTCGCATCGATCAGATTGTTGACTCGACTGCGGGGTGTGAGCGCTTGTCTTTCTTAGATGTGTATTCTGGATACCATCAGATCCGACTGTATGGTCCCGATGTAATAAAAACAGCCTTCATCACCCCATTTGGGTGCTTTTGCTATGTCACCATGCCTTTTGGTCTGAAAAATGCCAGAGCCACATTCATGAGAATGATTCAGAAGTGCCTGCTTACTCAAATCAGTCGGAATGTGGAAGCTTACATGGATGACATTGTGGTCAAGTCTCGCAAAGGTTCCAACCTATTGACCGACCTTGCAGAAACCTTTGCCAACCTGAGAAGGTACGATATCAAGCTTAATCCGTCAAAGTGCACATTCGGAGTTCCAGGAGGAAAGTTACTTGGTTTTCTCGTTTTCGAAAGAGGGATCGACGCCAATCTAGAAAAGGTTGATACAATCCTCCGAATGAAACGCCCCGTGCGAGTGCATGACATTAAAAAGCTGACTGGTTGTCTGGCCGCCCCGAGTCGATTCATTTCTCGTCTCGGTGAAAAGGCCTTGCCTCTTTACCGACCGATGAAGAAGTCTGATAAGTTTGAGTGGACTGATGAAGCTGATGCAGCGTTTGCAGAGCTCAAAACCCTACTTTCCACCTAGCCGGTGCTCGCTGCACCAATCAGCAAAGAGCCTTTACTGCTTTACATTGCAGCCACTGGACAAGTTGTCAGCACAGTACTCATGGTCGAGCGAGAAGAAGAAGGAAAAGCTTACAAGGTTCAACGCCCAGTCTATTATCTCTCTGAAGTTTTGACTCCATCCAAGCAACGATACCCACATTATCAGAAGCTTGTCTATGGAATATACATGACCATGAAGAAGGTTGCGCATTATTTCTCTGACCACTCCATTACAGTCGTCAGCGACGCGCCACTATCTGAAATTCTGAATAATAGAGACGCAACTGGTCGAGTGGCAAAATGGGCGATTGAAATCCTTCCATTAGATATCAAGTTCGAGACAAAGAAGGCTATCAAGTCCCAAGCTCCTTGCCGAGTGGATTGAGCAGCAATTGTCGACTCAAGTTCACTCGGAGCATTGGACTATGTTCTTTGATGGCTCCAAGATGCTGAATGGTTCAGGCACTGGAGTAGTTTTGGTATCCCCCCGCGGAGACAGGCTTAGTTATGTTCTCCAGATTCATTTTGATTCCTCCAATAACGAAGCCGAATATGAAGCACTTCTATACGGGTTGCGTATGGCCATTTCACTCGGCGTCCATCGCCTTATGGTCTACGGCGACTCAGATTTGGTGGTTAACCAAGTGATGAATGAATGGGATGTCAGGAGCCCAGCCATGACTGGTTATTGCAATGTAGTGAGAAAGCTGGAGAAGAGGTTTGAAGGTTTGGAGCTCCACCGTATACCCCGACTGAAAAATCAAGCTGCAGATGAGTTGGCCAAGATAGGTTCAAAGAGAGAAGCCATTCCCCGAAACGTGTTTCTGGAACATATTCATTCACCTTCAGTTCAGGAAGATCCTTTCACCGAAGAGTCACCGCAGCCCAAGAGTGCCACAGATCCGACTGAAGTCGAAATCCCAGCCGTGGTCGACTTAGTCATGGAGGTTTTGGCCATCACTCCTGACTGGACAGTGCTGTACATTGCATACATTCTTAGGAAGGAACTCCCAGAGGATGAAGAAGAGGCTCGACAGATCGTCCGACGGTCCGAAGCCTTTATTGTGATAAAAGGACAGTTGTTCAGAGAAAGTGTAACTAGGGTCTGCCAGAAGTGCATTACGCCAGAAGAAGGCCGAATGATCCTCAATGATATTCACTCGGGGACCTGTGGTCACCATGTGTCCTCTAGGACCATCGGCCAAAGCATACCGAGCCGGGTTTTACTGGACGCACGCCAACGAGATGGCAAAGGAAATAGTGGAGAAGTGTGAAGGTTGTCAGTTTTATTCCAACATGTCCCACAAACCTGCATCAGCTCTGAAGACTAGTCCACTCGTCTGGCCTTTCGCCGTCTGAGGACTGCACATGGTTGGACCTCTGAGGATAGGCAGGAGTGGATTTACTCATGTGCTGGTAGCAGTCAACAAGTTGACCAAATGGATCCAAGCCAAACCCATCAAAAGCCTTGAAGCAAGCACGACCGTGAGTTTCATCAGAGAACTTATATTCAGATATGGTGTCCCGCACAGCATCATCACGGATAACGGCTCGAACTTCGATACTGAAGAGTTCAAAGCCTTTTGCGCCTCCCAAGGTACGAGAGTCGACTATGCTTCGGTCGCTCATCCTCAGTCAAATGGACAGGCCAAGCGGGCAAATGGATTGATTCTTAAAGGATTGAAACCTCGGTTGATGCGTGACCTAAAACATGCAGCAAGAGCTTTGGTCGACGAGCTTCCATCAGTACTGTGGGGGTTGAGGACAATCCCTAACCGGTCGACTGGAAGCACTCCATTCTTCTTAGTCTACGGACCTGAAGCCGTACTCCCCAGTGATTTTCTCCACAATGCGCCTCGAGTCGAACTCTTCTTAGAAGAAGAAGCAGAACAAGCTCGGCAAGATGCAGTCGATCTCCTAGAAAGAAGAAAGAGAAATGGCCTTGATCCGGTTGACCATTTATCAGCAAGACTTGCGTCGATTTCATGCTAGAAACGTAAGGGGTCGAGCATTCCAAGAAGGAGACCTGGTTCTTCGTGTGGATCAGCAGAGACCTCACAAGCTCGCTCCTGCTTGGGAAGGCCCTTTCGTCATCACCAAGGTGCTCCATAACGGAGCATACCATCTCTTCAACGTCGAACACAATAAAGATGAGCCATGCGCCTGGAATGCTGATCTGCTCCGCCCTTTCTATTCTTAAATATTTAGACTGATCAGATGTAATAAGAAATACCTTTTAGTTTGGCTATCAAAAGACACAATTTACTTCTTCTGAATGATTGTTGTTTATTTCTTTTGTGCGCTGTACCTTAGTTGCGAATCTATTTTGCCTAAGACGAAGTGATAAAAATCCTACCGAGTGATGAGTCTGCCTCTCACTCGGGGGCTTAGCTGCAGCCTAGTGCTCGCCTAAGTGATAAAAATCCTACCGAGTGATGAGTCTGCCTCTCACTCGGAGGCTTAGCTGCAGCTCAGTGCTCGCCTAAGTGATAAAAATCCTACCGAGTGATGAGTCTGCCTCTCACTCGGGGGCTTAGCTGCAGCCCAGTGCTTGCCTAAGTGATAAAAATCCTACGGAGTGATGAGTCTGCCTCTCACTCGGGGGCTTAGCTGTAGCCCAGTGC
>NC_041387.1:504493861-504494196 GCF_002162155.2 Triticum dicoccoides | reverse complement strand
TTTTTGTGTATGCTACTTTAGCCGCGAATCTATTTCGCCTGAACCTAAGTGATAAAAATCCTACCGAGTGATGAGTCTGCCTCTCACTCGGGGGCTTAGCTGTAGCCCAGTGCTCGCCTAAGTGATAAAAATCCTACCGAGTGATGAGTCTGCCTCTCACTCGGGGGCTTAGCTGCAGCCCAGTGCTCGCCTAAGTGATAAAAATCCTACCGAGTGATGAGTCTGCCTCACACTCGGGGGCTTAGCTGCAGCCCAGTGCTCGCCTAAGTGATAAAAATCCTACCGAGTGATGAGTCTGCCTCTCACTCGGGGGCTTAGCTGCAGCCCAGTGCTCG
>NC_041387.1:504387726-504493851 GCF_002162155.2 Triticum dicoccoides | reverse complement strand
CAGCCCAGTGCTTGCCTAACTGATAAAAATCCTACCGAGTGATGAGTCTGCCTCTCACTCGGGGGCTTAGCTGCAGCCCAGTGCTCGCCTAAGTGATAAAAATCCTACCAAGTGATGAGTCTGCCTCTCACTCGGGGGCTTAGCTGCAGCCCAGTGCTTGCCTAAGTTTGAAAAATCCTACCGAGTGGTGAGCAAACCTCCCACTCGGAGGCTTAGCTGCAGTCTCGTACTCACCTAAGTTTGAAAAATCCTACCGAGTGGTGAGCAAACCTCCCACTCGGAGGCTTAGCTGCAGTCTCGTACTCGCCTAAGTTTGAAAAATCCTACCGAGTGGTGAGCAAACCTCTCGCTCGGAGGCTTAGCTGCAGTCTTGTACTCGCCTAAGTTTGAAAAATCCTACCGAGTGGAGAGCAATCCTCCCACTCGGGGGGCTTAGCTGCAGTCCCGTACTCGCCTAAGTTTGAAAAATCCTACCGAGTGGGGAGCAATCCTCCCACTCGGGGGGCTTAGCTGCAGCCCAACGCTCGCCTAAGTTTTGAAAAACCTTACCGGGTGGTTGACAGGAACGTCAAGACCATTGCGGGGTGCCTTCTGATGAGTTGATCAATGCTACTCAAGGATCACCCAATCGATTGATAGGAACATCAGGACCATTGCTGAGTGCCTTGATGATGAGCTGATCAATGCTACTCAACGATCACTCAATCGACCGACTGGAACGTCAAGACCATTGCTGAGTGCCTTGCTGATGAGCCGATCAATGCTACTCAAGGATCACACAATCGGCCGACTGGAATGTCAAGACCATTGCTGAGTGCCTTGCTGATGAGGCGATCAATGCTTCTCGAGGATCGCCCAATCAGGCGACTGGCCATTCTTTTCCAGAAGCTGCATCAAGCAAACGGACAACAATTCGAGAAAAAAACTAATTTCATTCAAGGACAGACGCAATATATGAGATGATAAATCCAAAGGTTCTTAACCGCAGAATAAAGTGCTCGGGCATCAGGCCCGAAGGAGTTTTAACGGTTACAAATCCACTCAACATCCCGAGGCAAATAAAGGTGAGGCATAATGTTTTTTAATCACTTGGCGAGAGAAGGACTGGCTGGATCGCAGAAGCTGTCAAGATCGATGCCGTCAGCAATGCGGGTGGCTGCCTCAAGGAAGGTGTCCATGAAGTCTTGGAAAGAGTGCTTCTTAGTATTCGCCACCTTGAGGGCCGCCAGCTTCTCTTCTTTGGCCTCCTTGCAGTGCACGTGGACCAGGGACAAAGCGACGTCAGCGCCACAACAAGCAGAAGACTTCTTCCACTCTTGCACTCAGTCAGGGATTTGGTTGAGTCGAGTCATCAACGACTCGAGACTTTGAGGAAGTTCTGCCTGAGGCCAGAGTTCGGCGTCCACTCGGGCCATCGCGGCCTTCAGCCGAGCCAGATAGTCGACTGCATCGTCCAAGCGTGATTCCAGTCGGAGCAAGTTCATCGCAACTTCATCTTTCATGGGACAGTTGATAGGGTCAAGACCTGTCTCGACCCATCCAGTTTCAGCTTCAAAGTCCTGACAGAGTTCTGTTCCATCACAACAAACAATGAGTCGATAGTATTGCAAATCTTAGTCGACGACAGTTATCTAACTGAACAGTCATACCTTCAAGCTTCAAGACAAGCTTCACCGCAAGTTGTTCCAAATGAGACTCTAGCTTGCCCGTCTTGGTCTTGAGACCATCAACTTCAGCGGTCAGGTTCTCCTTGTCCTTCCTCAGTTGTTCGACTTCACGATTGGCGTCCGAGACAGCCGTCTTCAATTTCACGTTCTCGTCCTCCAACTTGCCGACTGAAGCCAGCTTCTGGTACGCAAGCTTCATCTTCTCGCGTGCTTCCTTCTGAGCAGCTGCCAGATCCAGATCCTTCTGCTCCAAAGCCTCCTTGATCCTCTCTAAAGAAACAACACTTTTCAGACGAGACTGAAGTTGGCGATTTTCACTACGCACATCTGTTTGTGTGAAATCACTCAGTTCAAAGAGACTGAAAGAAAAACCAACGCGAAGTGTGAAGCTACAAAGCAGACAAATGGCCGAGTGATTACCTCCCATGATGGCCGTTTCTTCTTGAGCAGTTTTCAGATTCATCTTTGCAAGTTCGAGGTTAATTTCAACGCTGATATGCTTCTTCTTTAATTCGGTGAGCCGAGCTCCAAGATCACAAGACCTATGCAGACAGAAAGATAGACATGTCAGTCGACACATATAAGCGACAGTGAAGGAGAAGAATTACTCTAAGACTACTGCCGAATCAAATATTCAACATTAGTCTCGGGGACTACACCCAGTGGGTGCACTTAGCGTGCCCCCACTGGATCAGATCAATACTTAGCGAGAGTTGCCAAAAAAAGAGATACATTCTAAGACCTCAATCGACTGCCAGCAGTCTACCATGGTCTCGAGGACTACACCCAGTGGGTGCACTTAGCGTGCCCACACTAGTTCAGATCAATACTCAGCAGGGTCTGCCCAGCGTGAATTCGGACAGTCTACTAAGATTCTACTCAAGTCGAGTGCAATGGAAAATTTTCAAAGCTCTAAGCAAAGAAACACCCCAGTGGGTGATCAGATACAATATAACATTCGAAAGTTTAGTCGGAGTCTTGCTGACCTGAACATTGGCCTGAAGGGCAGTACTGGCATTGTAAGCCACTTGGCCGGCCTCGTGCACCACCTTCACCTACTCCATGGCAAGGTTCACCTGGCGCAGAGCTTACCTAGCGGCACTCGGCGAGTCATCCGGAGTCTGATACACAGCAAAAAGTGATGGTTGCAGAGCAACCAAGGTAGTTGCTGGGTCAGAGGCGTGGAGCTGCACTAGAGCAGCAGGAGTCGGTGCGGTCGAGCCCGCCGGACGATCAGTCGTCAGCGGGCTGGCGAACGTGACGCTGGTCAGAGCAGGCTCTCTGGAGCGTTCGACCTCCGCCTCGAGCGCCGGCGTCGACTGAGGAATCTGAACCTCAAGCCTCCTCCTGCCAGCACTCCCACTCCTCCTCTTCCTCTCCTGTAGAGGCACTTCTTCTTCGTCATCAGGGAGCACAACAACTTCTTGCGGAACTACAGAAAAGGAGAAAATGTCAGAAACTCTATCTATTGACAGTCTACACGATTCAACAAAGCTTGGCCGATCAGACTTATCGACTCGTGAGGTGGCTTCTTTGTCTCCTGGCGCCTTGTCAATGTCCATGTTAGTGGCAGCAGAGGTGGGGCTGGAAAGACACATGAGTTAGTGAGTCAGAACAAGAAAGTCTTCCGTCGACTTACAAAAACGCAAGCAAGATGCTCACCCCGAAGCGACATGGACGTCCATCTTGATCCGTGGCAGTGTCTTCCGGGCCTTGGGAGGAGCAACCTTAGGCTGCTTGGCCACCTTCTCCGTTGGCTTCGGAGTCGACGTCCGAGTGCGCTTCTGGGTAGTGGCACTCGAAGCCACACTTTTTCCACGCCCGCCAGACGGTTCATGTTGCTGTTTGGATCGATGTTCAGAGCGCGGCGGCGAGTCGACCTCTTCCTCCTCGTCCGACTCCTCGCTCTCCTCCTCCTCCTCTTCTCCCGGGGACTCCCACTCGCCACTCTCCTCCGTGCTGTCCTCCCCCTCCTGGTCCTGCACCAAAGCCTGTTCGCTGTTGGGCATTGAGTGCATCTCAGTGAATACCTGCAAAGCAAATCGACCGAAGCAAGAGTCAGCCAACAACAAGTACAGTCGGAACGCGAGCCAAAAACAGTCGGAACGGAGAATGTACCTTGTCGGGTGGGTTGCCATCACCGAAAGGGACGACTCGCCTGGATCCTCTGGGGTTGTCTTGGTTGCCCGTGATACCCTTTAGCCACAAGGCTACGGTTTCGAGCGACACTTCTTCTGGATGGACCCGAGCGGTGTCATCCGGTCCGGAATACAACCACATCGGGTGATCACGGGCCTGGAGAGGCTGGATGCACCGACTGAGGAACACTTCCAGCAAGTGCAAGCCAGTAACGCCATCATTGATGAGCTGGACCACTCGGTCTACCAACATCCTCGTCTCCATGGTCTCAGTAGTAGTAACTTTCAGTGGAGCAGGAGTCTGGACACAGTTGAATGAAAAAGGAAGAAGACCGGTCGACTGACCTGGAGCCACAACGTCCTGGCAATAGAACCAGGACGACTGCCAACCCCTAACAGATTCAGGAAGGGTCACATCAGGGAAAGCGCTCCTATTCCTCTTTTGTATACCTAGACCCCCGCACATCTGGATAACATGGGTTTTCAAGTCACTCGACTTCGCCCTTTTTACCGACTGGGAATGAATGGTGAAGATGTGTTTGAAGAGACCCCAGTGTGGTCGACACCCTAAGAAGTTCTCGCACATCAACACGAATGCGGCTAGGTACGTGATGGTGTTGGGGGAAAAGTGGTGGAGCTGTGCACCAAAGAAGTTCAAAAACCCATGAAAGAAAGGGTGCGGGGGGAGCGAGAAACCCCGGTCGACATGAGTGGCAAGCAGGACACACTCACCCGGTCGAGGTTGCGGTTCGGTCTTCCCCTTTGGCAGCCTCGCCGCTCCCTTGGCAATCAGTCCGAACTCCTCCAGTTCAGCCAGATCCTACTGCCGGACCGAAGACCGGATCCAATCGCCTTGGATCCAGCCCGGCGGTAGCCCCACGCGCGATGACGATCCACGACCCTGCTTCTTGCCCTTTGCCGCTCCCGTCGCCTTCTTAGCATGCTCTAGCGCCGCCGTCTTGTCCTTGACCATGGCGAGGGAGCAACAGTGTCGGGAGCGGAGGCGGTGGATGCGGCGGAGAAACGGAGAAGAAAGAGGAAGAAGCCGGCGTGCACAGTGCAAGCGCCCCGGCCCGTTACCTTATAAAGGGTCACTTCCAAGTGACTAACGCGTGGGGCCGAGCAATCCTATCAAATCCTGCTACAGTTGCGTGTAGCGTATGTGGCAAAAAAGGTGGCATGGGGATCGAGGCATCGCTACTTATCCGGACCGCTCGTTTTGGCGCTCTCCGGCCCGCGCGCTTCCCCGAAATTTCGTATCCCATGAAATCCGGGATTCACCACAGACAATTGCGCCCAAGATCCTGCGCTTCAACACAACACTCGACGCATAAGGTCACCAGTTTAATCGACAGTTCTCTGAATGGATCAAGGCGACCGAATGAACACTGAAGTACCAACGCGGGCGTTCAGGAAACACTCGCGAAGGCACAAAGCTCAGAACAGGTCCAACTTTGTCCTACTTTGCACTCGCACCTTAATCCATTCGGGGGCTACTAACGAGGATACAGACCTGGGGTAGGGTCGTAGGCCTGACCTATACGTCCTACCCAAGGTCACTACCCCAGAAGATAAAGAGACCAAGAATCCACTCGATGACCTAATCACTCGACCGTCATCCCCCACCATCACTTGACCATATGGGGAGTCAGTCGACTATATCGAGGACCAGGAGTCGGAAGAGCACGCAACGGCCAGGCATTCAATCCTTAGTCTTCATGAGCATTAAGAGTATTTAAGACCGCCGTTACCAGTAACGCCCTTACTTTATGTACATTAAGCCCCTTGTAATGGAGGTTGGCTAGGGTCCTGGCGCACTCTATATAAGCCACCCCCTCCTCTGGGACAAGGGTTCGCACCCCCTGTAACACAACACACATAAAACAATCGACCGCCTTCGGGCACCGAGACGTAGGGCTGTTACTTCCTCCGAGAAGGGCCTGAACTCATAAACCTTGTGTGTACATCTTCGCCATAGCTAAGATCTTGCCTATCCATACCTACCCCCTTTCCACTGTCAGACTTAGAACCACGACAGTATGGATGCTAATCCTCAAAAGAAAAAAAAGGAGCCTGGAGGCTACAAACTAGCGTTGTGGTGTTTCATGCCATATTTTTTCCATGTAAAAAATCTGGAGGCTAGTGCATGCGGTGCTCTTTCCTTGTCTTGTCCTCGGATTTTGCTAGTACGTAGATACATCTTTGTGAAGGCCTCAGCGGTCATATATTGCCTCGATCTGGTGCATGTCGTATGTACATAATACACCAAATCATGTCTGCCATCTAATGATTTAATCTATATACACAGTTCTCAAAAGAAAAAAACTAACCTGCATACACAGATTGAATCATGTGATAAAAAAAGTATGCATTGTTCAAAAATTCGCGTCAACTTTGGTTATTTTGGTTATTACCGAAACCAAACCGAAATTAGATAGTTATTACCGAAACCAAACCGTATCTATGTATAAAACCGTATAAACCAAAGTATAAAAACCGTATAAACCGAAAACTGTATAAACCAAACCGAATCAAACCAAAAAAACCGAATGCACACCCTGACCCATCATAGACATTTGATATTTATCGGACATCATTTTCTCGAACTCTAAGCTGCAAGCATTGTTAGTACAGCCGAAGATAATATCATCCACATAGATTTGACATACGAATAGATCATTATCAATGGCACGAGTGAAAAGTGTGGGATCAGTTGATCCTGGCTTGAACCCTTTGTCAAGCAAAAACTTCTTCAAGGTGGCATACCAAGCTCGGGGGGTTTGCTTTAGCCCATATAAGGCTTTCTTCAACCTGAAAACTTTGTTAGGAAACTCGGGGTGTTCTAAGCCAGGTGGTTGTCTAACATAAACTTCCTCATCAATTTCTCAATTGAGGAAAGCAATTTTCACATCCATTTGATAAAGCAAGATATTGTTGTAATTTGCATAAGCGAGAAGAATACAAATTGCCTCAAGACGTGCAACATGAGCATATGTTTCAAGAAAATCAATACCTTGTACCTGTGTGTACCCTTCAGCAACGAGTCGTGCTTTGTTTCTCACCGCAATGTCATTTTCATCTTGCTTATTGCGGGAAATCCATTTTGTGTCGATGATATTGTGTTTCTTGGGATTCGGTTTGTCAACCAATTCCCACACATCATTTAATTCGAATTGCACCAACTCCTCTTGCATAGCATTCATCCAATCTGGATCATTCATGGCTTCTTCATACTTGGTACGTTCTCTCAATGAGACAAAGGATAAACTGCCACAGTAGTTAGCTAAACGAGTGCGTGAACGAGTTGTGGGTCGATAACCTGGATTCTCAATCTCGTTGAGAATTAATGAAGGATCAACTCGATTTTCCACTCAAGGAAGAGCATTTTCTTTGTGATGAACATTATCACTCTCATCAGCATCAGCATTTGTATCATCATTTCCTTTGTGATTGCCATTTTAATTGGCATTTGGATTTTGATTGCCATTTCCATTCTGAGGAGCATTTGCTTCAGCAGCGGCTTGACGAGTTATGCTTTGATTCATAGGAGCATCATCATCAGAGGACCCATGTGCATTTCCTTCAACTGGCTTGACGCTTGATACATCTCCAACGTATCTATATTTTTTTATTGTTCCATGCTATTATATTACCTGTTTTGGATGTTTATGGGCTTTACTATACACTTTTATATCATTTTTGGGACTAACCTATTAACCGGAGGTCCAACCCAAATTGCTGTTTTTTTGCCTATTTCAGTGTTTCGCAGAAAAGGAATATCAAATGGAGTCCAAACGGAATGAAACCTTCCGGAGAGTTATTTTTGGAACAAACGCAATCCAGGAGACTTGGAGTGGACGTCAAGAAGTAAACAAGGCAGCCGCGAGGCAGGAGGGCGCGTGCCCCCCACCCTTGTTGGCCCCTCGTGGCTCCCCTGACCGACTTCCTTCACCTATATATACTTGCATACCCTAAAAACATCCAGGAGCACCACGAAACCCTATTTCCACCGTCGCAACCTTCTGTACCCGTGAGATCCCATCTTGGAGCCTTTTCTGGCGCTCCGCTGGAGGGGGAATCGATCATGGAGGGCTTCTACATCAACGCCAAGGCCTCTCCGATGAGTTGTGAGTAGTTTACCATAGACCTTCGGGTCCATAGCTATTAGATATATGGCTTCTTCTCTCTCTTTGAATCTCAATACAAAGTTCTCCTTGATCTTCTTGGAGATCTATTCGATGTAACTCTTTTTGCGGTGTGTTTGTCGAGATCCGATGAATTGTGGGTTTATGATCAAGTTTATCTATGAGAAATATTTGAATCTCCTCTGAAATCTTTTATGTATGATTGGTTATCTTTGCAAGTCTCTTCGAATTATCAGTTTGGTTTGGCCTACTAGATTGATCTTTCTTGCAATGGGAGAAGTGCTTAGCTTTGGGTTCAATCTTGCGGTGTCCTTTCCTAGTGACAGCAGGGGCGACAAGGCACGTATTGTATTGTTGCCATCGGGGATAAAAGATGGGGTCTATATCATGTTGCTTGAGTTTATCCCTCTACATCATGTCATCTTGCCTAATGCGTTACTCTGTTCTTATGAACTTAATACTCTAGATGGATGCTGGATAGCGGTCGATGTGTGAAGTAATAGTAGTAGATGCAGAATCGTTTCGATCTACTTGTCGCGGACGTGATGCCTATATACATGATCATGCCTAGATATTCTCATAACTATGCACTTTTCTATCAATTGCTCGACAGTAATTTGTTCACCCATCGTAATACTTATGCTATCTTGAGAGAAGCCACTAGTGAAACCTATGGCCCGGGTCTATTTTCCATCATATAAGTTTCCGATCTACTTTATTTTGCAATCTTTACTTTTCAATCTATATCATAAAAATACCAAAAATATTTATCTTATCTTATTATCTCTATCAGATCTCACTTTTGCAAGTGGCCGTGAAGGGATTCACAACCCCTTTATCGCGTTGGTTGCGAGGTTCTTATTTGTTTTTGTAGGTACGAGGGACTTGCGTGTAGCCTCATACTGGATTGATACCTTGGTTCTCAAAAACTGAGGGAAATGCTTACGCTACTTTGCTGCACCACCCTTTCCTCTTCAAGGGAAAACCAATGCAGTGCTCAAGAGGTAGCAAGAAGGATTTCTGGCGCCATTGTCGGGGAGGTCTTCGCACAAGTCAAGACATACCAAGTACCCATCACAAACTTTATCCTTCGTATTACATTATTTGCCATTTGCCTCTCATTTTTCTCTCCCGCGCTTTACCCTTGCCGTTTTATTTGCCCTCTCTTTCCAGTCCGCCTCTTTTTTGCTTGCTTCTTGTGTTACTTGCTGCCACTATGTCTGAAACTGGGGAGGTTATTGTTGATAAGGACAATAGTAATAACATGGGAAACTTTGATGGTTTTGATGATCCCGCTGGAGAACCCACTATCTTACATACTAAAAAGTTTCGAATCGGTAGTGGTAATATTATTGGAAAAGGGGTTATTCAAGATTTCTTTACGTGTGCCAGTGCTTTACCTTCTATGGGTGGATCTATTCTTCATAGAACTAATAGTCTTGCGAATGCTATATCTTTGCTTATAGTTGAACTTGAAAGACAGTTTATGCATATGCATCCTTGCATACAAAGGATTTTCCTAGAATTTTCCAATATTGAGCATTCTTATGTCAAGTGTGCAGCTACTATCTTTTTGGCACATGAGTTCAGATTTATAACAAAAGAAGCCAAAGAAATTTTTGCGCACTATAGGGTGGACGCTGGTCGTCCTCCCATAGAGGCGATCCTCTTTAATCAAGAGGACATAATGCGTTTACAATCTTTAGATCATGTTGCTTTTAATGAAAACCTTAGAAAAAAGGTTCCTACTGATGTTCTAGTTGATAAATTTCTGAACTTAATAATGATTTTGCTATTCAAAACAATGGGTTAGGATTTTCTCTTGAGCAAAGGCTCATAACTTTTTGCCAAAAGAATGCTTATAATGATGATTTGGTTGTACAATATGAAGGGCCAAAGGAGGAACCCATACCTCCCGAGCTTGATCTTGGGGACTTCTGTCCCATTAAATTTAGCCCTTTTGATTACTTTTTCTTGCCACAAAGAAAACTTGCTGCTGAATGTAGGGAATATGGGATGAGTTTTCGTGATTTACCTTACCATTATGGCAATACTTAGATCTATTCTCGCTTTTATGCCTAGCTAGGGGCGTTAAACGATAGCGCTTGTTGGGAGACAACCCAATTTTCTTTTTGTTCCTTGCTTTTTGTTCCTGTTTAGTAATAAATAATTCATCTAGCTTCTGTTTAGATGTGGTTTTATGTTTTAATTAGTGTTTTTGCCAAGTAGAACCTATAGGATCATCTTGGGTGATAGTTAATTTGATCTTGCTAAAAAACAGAAACTTTTACGCGCACGAGAATAATTTTAATAAATCACCGAAACATGATTTTAAGTTGTTTCTTTTTGCATTAGATTAATAGATAAATTTCCTAGGACTTCCTATTGTTTTAGGATTTTTAGAGTTCCGGAAGTATTTGGAAGTTACAGATTACTACAGACTGTTCTGTTTTTGATAGATTCTGTTTGTCGTGTGTTGTTTGCTTATTTTGATGAATCTATGGCTAGTATCGGGGGGTATGAACCATGGAGAAGTTGGAATACAGTAGGTTTAACACCAATATAAATAAAGAATGAGTTCATTACAGTACCTTAAAGTGGTGGTTTTCTTTCTTGCACTAACAGAGCTTATGAGATTTTCTGTTGAGTTTTGTGTTGTGAAGTTTTCAAGTTTTGGGTAAAGATTTGATGGATTATGGTATAAGGAGGGGCGAGAGCCTAATATTGGGGATGCCCAAGGAACCCCAAGGTAAATTCAAGGACAACCAAAAGCCTAAGCTTGGGGATGCCCTGGAAGGCATCCCCTCTTTCGTCTTCGTCTATCGGTAACTTTACTTGGAGCTATATTTTTATTCACCATATGAATGTGTTTTGCTTGAAGCGTCTTGTATGATATGAGTCTTTGCTTTTTAGTTTACCACAATCATCCTTGCTGTACACACTTTTTGGTAGAGACACACATGAATCGGAATTTATTAGAATACTCTATGTGCTTCACTTATATCTTTTGAGCTAGATAATTTTGCTCTAGTGCTTCACTTATATCTTTTTAGAGCACGGCGGTGGTTTTATTTTGTAGAAATTATTGATCTCTCATGCTTCACTTATATTATTTTGAGAGTCTTTTAGAACAGCATGGTATTTGCTTTGGTTATAAAATTGGTCCTAATATGATGGGCATTCAAGATGGGTATAATAAAAACTTTCATATAAAGTGCATTGAATACTATGAGAAGTTTGATTCCTTATGATTGTTTGGAGATATGAGGATGGTGATATTAGAGTCATGCTAGTGGAGTAGTTGTGAATTTGAAGAATACTTGTGTTAAAGTTTGTGATTCCCATAGCATGCACGTATGGTGAACCGTTATGTGATGAAGTCGGAGCATGATTTATTTTTTGATTGTCTTCCTTATGAGTGGTGGTCGGGGACGAGCGATGGTCTTTTCCTAACAATCTATCCCTCTAGGATCATGCACGTAGCACTTTGTTTCGATGACTAATAGATTTTTGCAATAAGTATATGAGTTCTTTATGACTAATGTTGAGTCCATGGATTATACGCACTCTCACCCTTCCACCATTGCTAGCATCTCTTATACCACCCAACTTTCGCCGGTATCATACACCCACCATATACCTTCCTCAAAACAGCCACCATACCTACCTATTATGGAATTTCCATAGCCATTCCGAGATATATTGCCATGCAACTTTCCACCGTTCCATTTATTATGACACGCTCCATCATTGTCATATTGCTTTTGCATGATTATGTAGTTGACATCATATTTGTCGCAAAGACACCTTTATAATTCTTTCATACATCGCTCTTGATTCATTGCATATCCCGGTACACCGTCGGAGGCATCCACATAGAGTCATATTTTTTTTCTAAGTATTGAGTTGTAATATTGAGTTGTAAGTAAATAAAAATGTGATGATATTCATTATTAGAGCATTGTCCCATGTGAGGAAAGGATGATGGAGACTGTGATTCCCCCACAAGTCGGGATGAGACTTCGGACTTTATGAAAAATAAAAGAGGCCAAATAAGCCCAAATAAAAAAGAGAGGCCAAAGAAGCCCACCCAAAAAATGAGAGAAAAAGAGAGAAGGGACAATGTTACTATCCTTTTACCACACTTGTGCTTAAAAGTAGCACCATGATCTTCATGATAGAGAGTCTCCTATATTGTCACTTTCATATACTAGTGGGAATTGTACATTATAGAACTTGGCTTGTATATTCCAATGATGGGCTTCCTCCAGTTGCTCTAGGTCTTCGTGAGCAAGCGAGTTGGATGCACACCCACTGATGTCTACTACACAACCTTCTTCTTGTAGACGTTGTTGAGCCTGCAAGTGCACAGGTTTGTAGGACAGTAGCAAATTTCCCTCAAGTGGATGCCCTAAGGTTTATCAATCCGTAGGAGGCGTAGGATGAAGATGGTCTCTCTCAAGCAACCCTGCAACCAAATAAGAAAAACTCTCTTGTGTCCCCAACACACCCAATACAATGGTAAATTGTATAGATGCACCAGTTCGGCGAAGAAATAGTGATACAAGTGCAAAATAGATAGTAGATAAAGGTTTTTGTAATCTGAAATAATAAAAACAGCAAGGTAACGAGCGATAAAAGTGAGCGTAAACAGTATTACAATGCTAGGAAACAAGGCCTACGGTTCATACTTTCACTAGTGCAAGTTCTCTCAACAATAATAACATAGATAGATCATATAACAAGCCCTTAACATGAAACAAAGAGTCACTCCAAAGCCACTAATAGCGGAGAACATACTTTCACTAGGCCAGTGCTTGTCTAAGTGTTGGTCCGAACCGGGAAGACTGCGGGGCCACCTCGGGGCAACTCGAGGGTTGGTTTTACTCGTAGGCTGACCTATCCGGTGTTGCCCTGAGAACGAGATATGTGCAGCTCCTATCGGGATTGTCGGCGCATCGGGCGGCTTCACTGGTCTTGTTTTACCATTGTCGAAATGTCTTGTAAACCGGGATTCTGAGTCTGATCGGGTCTTCCTGGGAGAAGGTATACCCTTCGTTGATCGCGAGAGCTTATCATGGGCTAAGTTGGGACACCCCTGCAGGGTTTAAACTTTTGAAAGTCGTGCCCGCGGTTATGGGCAGATGGGAATTTGTTAATGTCCGGTTGTAGAAAACTTGTCACCAGATCCGAATTAAAACGCATCAACCGCGTGTGTAGCCGTGATGGTCTCTTTTCGGCGGAGTCCGGGAAGTGAACACGGTTTTGGGTTATGTTTGACGTAAGTAGGAGTTCAGGATCACTTCTTGATCATTGCTAGTTTCATGACCATTCCACTTGCTCTCTTCTCGCTCTTATTTGCGTATGTTAGCCACCATATATGCTTAGTCGCTGCTGCAACCTCACCACTTTACCCCTTCCTTCCCCTTTAAGCTTTGCTAGTCTTGATACCCATGGTAATGGGATTGCTGAGTCCTCGTGGCTCACAGATTACTACAACAATAGTTGCAGGTACAGGTTGTGCGATGATCATGACGCGAGAGCGATGTTTGCTTGTTTTGGAGTTCTTCTTCTGCTTCTTCTTTGATCAGGGGATAGGTTCCAGGTCGGCAGCCTGGGCTAGCAGGGTGGATGTCGTTTGAGTTTCTGTTTGTGTTTCATCCATAGTCGGATGGTGATCTTATGTAAGATGATGTTGTATTCGTGTGGCACGGTATGCCTTATGTATGTATCCCTACCTATTATGTAATGTTGATGTAATGATATCCACCTTGCAAAATCGTTTCAATATGCGGGTCTATCCTTGGTGGGACCTTCGAGTTCCTTTTGGATAGGGTCACATATTGGGCCTGACAGCACTAGAGCTATAAATATATGAAAGCTCAACAAAAGAAACTAAGTGGGTGTGCATCCAACTTGCTTGCTCACGAAGACCTAGGGCACTTTGAGGAAGCCCATCATTGGAATATACAAGTCAAGTTCTATAATGAAAAATTTCCACTAGTATATGAAAGTGACAACCTATGAGACTCTCTATCATGAAGATCATTGTGCTATTTTTGAAGCACAAGTGTGGAAAAAGAGATAGTAGCAATTGTCCCTTCTCTCTTTTTCTCTCTTTTTATTTTTTCTCTTTCTCTTTTTTTCCTTTTTTTCTTTTTTTTCTTTCTCTTCTTTTTTTCTTTTTGGTGGGCTTCTTTGGCCTCTTTTATTTTTATAAAGTTCGAAGTCTCATCCCGACTTGTGGGGGAATCATAGTCTTCATCATTCTTTCCTCACTGGGACAATGCTCTAATAATGAAGATCATCACACTTTTATTGATTTACAACTCAAGAATTAGAACTCAAAGCTAGAACAAGATATGGCTCTATATGAATGCCTCCGGCGGTGTACCGGGATATGCAATGAATCAAGAGCGACATGTATGAAAATTATGAAGGTGTCCTTGCCACAAATACGATGTCAACTACATGATCATGCAAAAAGCAATGTGACAATGATGAAACGTGTCATAATAAACAGAACGGTGGAAAGTGGCATGGCAATATATCTCGGAATGGCTATGGAAATGCCATAATAGGTAGGTATGGTGGTTGTTTTGAGGAAGGTAAATAATGGGTTCATGATACCGGCGAAAGTTGCGCGGTAATAAGAGAGGCTAGCAAAGTGGAAGAATGAGTGTGTGTATATCCATGGACTCACATTAGTCATAAAGAACTCATATACTTATTGCAAAAGTCTACTTAGCCCTCAAAGCAAAGTACTACTACGCATGCCCCAAGAGGGATAGATTGGTAGGAAAAGACCATCGCTCGTCCCCGACTGCCACTCATAAGGAAGACAATCAAAAGAGCACCTCATGCAACAAACTTGTCACACAACTTTTACCATACGTGCATGCTACAGGACTTGCCAACTTTAACAAAAGTATTTCTCAATTTCATAATTATCCACTACCATGACCCTAACATTACTACCTTTATATCTCAAAACAATTATCAAGCAACAAATTGATCATAGCATCCAATTCACTTCCTATGATAGTTTTCATTCAAATTACCATGTTGTTTAAGACTCTCAAAATAATATAAGTGAAGCATGAGAGACTAGCAATTTCTTCAAAATATAACCACCGCTGTGCTCTAAAAGATATAAGTGAAGCACTAGAGCAAACGACAAACTACTCCGAAAGATATAAGTGAAGTTCAATGAGTAGTCAAATAATTGTGCAACTATGTGAAGACTCTCTCCCATTTAAGAATTCAGATCTTGGTATCTTATTCAAACATCAAGCAAAGCAAAATAAAATGACAATGCAAGGATAGCACAACTCATGTGAAGAAGCAAAAACTTAGGCTCAGCCGATACTAACCGATAGTTGTTGAAGAAGAAAGGTGGGATGCCTAATGGGGCATCCCCAAGCTTAGATGCTTGAGACTTCTTGGAATATTATCTTGGGGTGCCTTGGGCATCCCCAAGCTTGAACTTTTATGTCTCCTTAATTCCTCTCATATCATGGTTTCTCTTTTTATCAGAAGCTTCATTCACAACAAACTCAACAAGAACTCGTGAGATAGGTTAGTATAAACCAATGCAAAACCTTATCATTTTCTACTGTAACTAATCACTAAAATTACTATTCAACATTGAATACTAAATGTCTCTGCATATTTAATACTCCTATCCTCAAATAGAATCATTAAACAAGCAAACATATGCAAACAATGCAAACATAACAGCAATCTGCCAAAACAGTAAAGTCTGTAAAGAATGCAAGAGTATCAATACTTCCCTGACTCCAAAAATTATGAACTAAAATTCCCACTGTAATAAATTTATCATAGCTTAATATACAAAAAGATTCAATGTTATACCATTCTCTTACTTTTCTAGGGAATTTTTGCTACAGCGGTAAACTTTCTGTTTTCAAACAGCAACATGTATACTTGCAAAACAAGCATGGCAAAGGCTATCCTTGACATTTTTATTGAAAATAAATATGCAAAACATTATTATAACTAACATCAAGCAAACACTAATAAAGTAAAATGACGCTCCAAGCAAAACATATATCATGCGGCGAATAAAAATATAGCTCCAAGTAAAGTTACCGATGAACGAAGACGAAAGAGGGGATGCCATCCGGGGCATCCCCAAGCTTAGGCTCTTGGTTGTCCTTGAATATTACCTTGGGGTGCCTTGGGCATCCCCAAGCTTAGGCTCTTTCCACTCCTTATTCCATAGTCCATCGAATCTTTTACCCAAAACTTGAAAACTTCAACCACACAAAACTCAACACAAAACTCGTAAGCTCCATTAGTATAAGAAAATAAAACCACCACTTAGGTACTATAATGAACTCATTCTAAATTCATATTGGTGTAATATCTATTGTATTCTAACTTCTCTATGGTTCATACCACTTAATACTAGCCATAGATGCATCAAAATAAGCAAACAACACAATGAAAACAGAATCTGTCAAAAACAGAACAGTCTGTAGTAATCTGTATCAAACGTATACTTCTGGAACCCCAAAAATTATGAAATAAATTTCTGTACCTGAGTAATTCGTCTATTAATCACCTGAAAAAATAATCAACCTAAAACCACTCTCCAGTAAAAAATGGCAGCCATTCTCGTGAGCGCAAAAGTTTCTGTTTTTTAAGCAAGATCATATAAACTTCACCCAAGTCTTCCCAAAGGTCCTACTTGGCACTTTATTGAAACAAAAGCTATAAAAGATGATTAATACAGTAGTATAATCATGTGGACACACAAAAACAGTAAGGATAAATATTGGGTTGTCTCCCAACAAGCGCTTTTCTTTAATGCCTTTCTAGCTAGGCATGATGATGACAATGATGCTCACATAAAAGATAAGAATTGAAACATAAAGAGAGCATCATGAAGAATATGACTATCACATTTAAGTCTAACCCACTTCCTATGCATAGGGATTTCGTGAGCAAACAACTTATTGGAAGAATAATCAACTAGCATAGGATGGCAAAACAAGCATAACGTCAAGATTTTCAACACATAGAGAGGAAACTTGACATTATTGCAACTCCTACAAGCATATGTTCCTCTCTCATAATAGTTTTCAGTAGCATCATGAATGAATTCAACAATATAACCTACACCTAAAGCATTCTTTTCATGATCTACAAGCATATAAAATTTACTACTCTCCACATAAGCAAAATTCTTCTCATTCGGAATAGTGGGAGTAAACTCAACAAAATAACTATCATGTGAGGCATAATCCATTGAAAACTAAAATCATGATGACAAGTTTCATGGTGATCATTATTCTTAATAGCATACAAGTAATCACAATAATCATCATAAATAGCAACTCTGTTCTCATAATCAATTGGAACCTCTTCCGAAATAGTGGAATCATCACTAAATAAAGTTGACACTCTTACAAATCCACTTTCATGTTCATCACAATAAGATTCAACATCCTCCAAAATAGTGGGATCACTACTTCCTAAAGTTGACACTCTTCCAAACCCACTTCATCAATATAATCATCATAAATAGGAGGCATGCTTTCATCATAATAAATATTCTCATCAAAACTTGGGGGACAAAAAAATATCATAATCATCAAACATAGCTTCCCCAAGCTTGTGGCTTTGCATATCATTAGCATCTTGGATATTCAAGGAATTCATACTAACAGCATTGCAATCATGCTCATCATTCACATATTTCATGCCAAGCATTCTATGTAATTATTATTCTAGCACTTGAGCACAATTTTCCCTTCCATCATTCTCACGAAAGATATTAAAAAGACGAAGCTTATGAGACAAACTTAACTCCATTTTTTTGTAGTTTTATTTTATAAACTAAACTAGTGATAAAACAAGAAACAAAAAGATTCGATTGCAAGATCTAAAGATATACCTTCAAGCGCCAACCTCCCCAGCAACGGCGCCAGAAAAGAGCTTGATGTCTGCTACACAACCTTCTTCTTGTAGACTTTGTTGGGCCTGCAAGTGCACAGGTTTGTAGGACAGTAGCAAATTTCCCTCAAGTGGATGACCTAAGGTTTATCAATCCGTAGGAGGCGTAGGATGACGATGGTCTCTCTCAAGCAACCCTGCAACCAAATAACAAAAAGTCTCTTGTGTCCCCAACACACCCAATACAATGGTAAATTGTATAGGTGCACTAGTTCGGCGAAGAGATGGTGATACAAGTGCAAAATAGATAGTAGACAAAGGTTTTTGTAATCTGAAATAATAAAAACAGCAAGGTAACGAGCGATAAAAGTGAGCATAAACGGTATTGCAATGCTAGGAAACAAGGCCTAGGGTTCATACTTTCACTAGTGCAAGTTCTCTCAACAATAATAACATAGATAGATGATATAACAAGCCCTCAACATGCAACAAAGAGTCACTCCAAAGCCACTAATAGCGGAGAATAAATGTAGAGATTATGGCAGGGTACGAAACCACCTCAAAGTTATTCTTTCGGATCAATCTATTAAAGAGTTCGTACTAGAATAAGACCTTAAGACACAAATCAACCAAAACCCTAATGTCACCTAGATACTCCATTGTCACCTCGAGTATCCGTGGGCATGATTATACGATATGCATCACACAATCTCAGATTCATCCAACCAACACAAAGTACTTCAAAGAGTGCCCCAAAGTTTCTACCGGAGAGTCAAGAACGTGTGCCAACCCCTATGCATAGGTTCATGGGCGGAACCCGCAAGTTGGTCACCAAAACATACATCAAGAGGCACATGATATCCCATTGTCACCACAGATAAGCACGGCAAGACATACATCAAGTGTTCTCATAAAAGACTCAATCCGATAAGATAACTTCAAAGGGGAAACTCAATTCATCATAAGAGAGTAGAGGGGGAGAAACATTATAAGATCCAACTACAATAGCAAAGCTTGGGATACATCAAGATCGTGCCATAGAGGGAACAAGAGAGAGAACACGAGAGAGAGAGATCAAACACATAGCTACTGGTACATACCCTCAGCCCCGAGGATGAACTACTACCTCCTCGTCATGGAGAGCGCCGAGATGATGAAGATGGCCACCAGTGAAGGATCCCCCCTCCGGCAGGGTGCCGGGAAGGGCTCCCGAGAGGTTTTTGGTGGCTATAGAGGCTTGCGGCGGGGGAACTCCCAATCTATCTTCTCCGTGGATGTCTTTAGGGTACGTGGGACTATATAGGCGAAAGAAGTCGGTCGGGAGGTGCTCGAGGGGTCCACGAGACAGGGGGTTGTGCCCTGTAGGGGGGGGGGGGGCGCCCCCTATCTCCTAGGCTCCTCGAGGGTCTTCTGACTTGATCTCCAAGCCTCCAGGATGATATTCTTCCAAAAAATCACGATGCCGAAGGTTTCATTCCGTTTGGACTCCGTTTGATATTCCTTTTCTTCGAAATACTGAAACAGGCAATAAAACAGCAATATGGGCTGGGCCTCTGGTTATTAGGTTAGTCCCAAAAGTAATATAAAAGTGTATAATAAAACCCATAATCATTCAAACTGATAATAAAATAGCATGGAACAATCAAAAATTATAGATACATTGGAGACGTATCACCCACTTAGTTCCTTTTGTTGAGATTTCATACACTTATAGCTCTAGTGCATCCGTTGTATGGCAATCCCTACTCACTAACATTGATATCTATTAATGGGCATCTCCATAGCCCATTGATACGCCTAGTTGATGTGAGACTATCTTCTCCTTTTTTGTCTTCTCCACAACCACCATTCTATTCCACATATAGTGCTATGTCCATGGCTCACGCTCATGTATTGCGTGAAAATTGAAAAAGTTTGAGAACATCAAAAGTATGAAACAATTGCTTGGCTTGTCATCGGGGTTGTGCATGATTTAAATATTTTGTGTGATGAAGATAGAGCATAGCCAGACTATATGATTTTGTAGGGATAGCTTTCTTTAGCCCTGTTATTTTTAGAAGACATGATTGCTTTGTTAGTATGATTGAAGTATTATTGTTTTCATGTCAATATTAAACTTTTGTCTTTACTCTTATGGATCTGAACATTAATGCCACAATATACATTGAGAATTATGCTAGGGAGCATTCCACATTTTTTTTTGTTTTTATCATTTACCTACTCGAGGACGAGCAAGAATTAAGCTTGGGGATGCTTGATACGTCTCCAACGTATCTATAATTTTTGATTGTTCCACGCTATTATATTACCTGTTTTGGATGTTTATGGGCTTTACTATACACTTTTAAATCATTTTTCGGACTAACCTATTAACCGGAGGCCCAACCCAAATTGCCGTTTTTTGCCTATTTCAGTGTTTTGCAGAAAAGGAATATCAAACGGAGTCCAAACGGAATGAAACCTTCGGGAGAGTTATTTTTGGAACAAACGCAATCCAGGAGACTTGGAGTGGACGTCAAGAAGTAAACGAGGCGGCCACGAGGCAGGAGGGCGCCCCCAGGGGGGTGGGCGTGCCCCCCACCCTTGTGGGCCCCTCGTGGCTCCCCTGACCGACTTCCTTCGCCTATATATACTTGCATACCCTAAAAACATCCAGGAGCACCACAAAACCCTATTTCCACCGCCGCAACCTTCTGTACCCGTGAGATCCCATCTTGGAGCCTTTTCCGGTGCTCCACCGGAGGGGGGATCGATCACGGAGGGCTTCTACATCAACGCCAAGGCCTCTCCGATGAGTTGTGAGTAGTTTACCACAGACCTTCGGGTCCATAGTTATTAGCTAGATGGCTTCTTCTCTCTCTTTGAATCTCAGTACAAAGTTCTCCTTGATCTTCCTGGAGATCTATTCGATGTAACTCTTCTTGCGGTGTGTTTGTCGAGATCCGATGAATTGTGGGTTTATGATCAAGTTTATCTATGAGAAATATTTGAATCTCCTCTGAATTCTTTTATGTATGATTGGTTATCTTTGCAAGTCTCTTCGAATTATCAGTTTGGTTTTGCCTACTAGATTGATCTTTCTTGCAATGGGAGAAGTGCTTAGCTTTGGGTTCAATCTTGTAGTGTCCTTTCCAAGTGACAGCAGGGGCAGCAAGGCACGTATTGTATTGTTGCCATTGAGGATAAAAATATGGTGTTTATATCATATTGCTTGAGTTTATCCCTCTACATCATGTCATCTTGCCTAATGCGTTACTCTGTTCTTATGAACTTAATACTCTAGATGCATGCTGGATAGCAGTCGATGTGTGGAGTAATAGTAGTAGATGTAGAATCGTTTCGATCTACTTGTCGCGAACGTGATGCCTATATACATGATCATGCCTAGATATTCTCATAACTATGCACTTTTATGTCAATTGCTCGATAGTAATTTGTTCGCCCACCGTAATACTTATGCTATCTTGAGAGAAGCCACTAGTGAAACCTATGGCCCCCAGGTCTATTTTCCATCATATAAGTTTCCAATCTACTTTATTTTGCAATCTTTACTTTTCCATCTATATCATAAAAATACCAAAAATATTTATCTTATCTTATTATCTCTATTAGATCTCACCTTTGCAAGTGGTCGTGAAGGGATTCACAACTCCTTTATCGTGTTGGTTACGAGGTTCTTATTTGTTTGTGTAGGTACGAGGGACTTGCGTGTAGCCTCCTACTGGATTGATACCTTGGTTCTCAAAAACCGAGGGAAATACTTATGCTACTTTGCTGCATCACCCTTTCCTCTTCAAGGGAAAACCAACGTAGTGCTCAAGAGGTAGCAACGCTCCCAATAGACATTTGTCGAATAGCATCCGATATCAATGGTTCATCTATCACATTTGGCATGTGCTCCTTTTGGGAGCCGTTAGATTCATCAAAACGCACATTTACCGTTTCCATAACTTTCATGTGGTGAGAGTTATAGACACGATACGTATGTGAGTTTGAGCCATAACTAAGAAGTAAACCTTCATGTGCCTTAGGTGCAAACTTGGAAGAATGATTCATATCAAGAATGTAACAAGGTGCACCAAACACATGTAGATAAGAAACATTCGGTTTCTTGCGAGTGATAAGCTCATATGAAGTTTTCTTAAGGAACTTGTGAAGATAAACACGATTGATAACATGACAAGCAGTGTTAATAACATCAACCCAGAAATGAATGGGAGTTTTATACTCACTGAGTATTGTTCTCACCATTTCAATGAGAGTTTTGTTCTTTCGTTCAGCAACTCCATTCTGTTGGGGGGGTATATGCAGTAGAAAACTCATGAGTAATACCATTGTCGGTGTCAAAACCGGCGGATCTTGGGTAGGGGGTCCCGAACTGTGCGTCTAGGCGGATGGTAACAGGAGACAAGGGACACGATGTTTTACCCAGGTTCGGGCCCTCTTGATGGAGGTAAAACCCTACGTCCTGCTTGATTAATATTGATGATGTGTGTTACAAGAGTAGATCTACCACGAGATCAAGGAGGCTAAACCCTAGAAGCTAGCCTATGGTATGATTGTTGTTCGTCCTACGGACTAAAGCTATCCGGTTTATATAGACATCGGAGAGGGCTAGGGTTACACAGAGTCGGTTACAATGGTAGGAGATCTACATATCCGTATCGCCAAGCTTGCCCTCCACGGCAAGGAAAGTCCCATCTGGACACGGGACGAAGTCTTCAATCTTCTATCTTCATAGTCTTGGAGTCCGACCGACGATGATAGTTCGGCTATCCGGACACCCCCTAGTCCAGGACTCCCTCAGTAGCCCCCGAACCAGGCTTCAATGACGACGAGTCCGGCGCGTATGCTGTCTTCGGTGTTTGCAAGGCGGGTTCTCCTTCACGCTCCAGGTGTTTGCTGGATAGTGTCCGGTTGCTTCATAAATGTTGCGCTCCTTGGCTTCTACGTCCAATAATGACCTTCTTCCATGTGTCATACGAATGCGAAGAGCCAGGGTATTCTTACCTTTTACCCCCTAGCCGCGCGAATAAGCTGCCTATAAGAGAGGCCAGGATCCAGATCCAAATCACACCATCCTCCTGCCGCAAGTACTCATCGAGGCGCATCTGAAAAAAATCCATTCCAACATGGACAGTCGACGCGGCTCCTCTTCTCGCGCTCCCAGTCCTCAGCCAGGAGATTGGAGGAGATGCTCAGTCCCGCATAGCGAGTTAGTGACGCTCCAAACAGAGGGATACCTTCCCCCAACCTTTATGGTTCCGGTTCGAGCCGGACTGGCCACCTACAAGGGTGGGAAGCAGGCGGAGAGCGTCCCCAATCCCTCCAAAGGAGAGCGGGTATGCTTCGTCCCCTACTTAATAAGGGGACTCAGATTTCCTATACATCCGTTTCTCCGGGGGCTCCTGGAGTTCTATGGACTCCAACTTCACCACCTCACGCCTGCGTCCATTTTGCACATTGCGGGCTTTGTAGCTCTTTGCGAGCTATTCTTGGTCATCGAGCCCCATTTTGCGCTGTGGAAGAGGCTGTTTTGCCTCGTACCCCGTTCTCACGGGGGTCAATATATCAAGTGGGCGGAGCCAAAATATGGCGCATCGCCGGGTCCGGATATCTATCTGGAACCCCGAAGAAGGCGTCCGAAGACTGGCCTTCGGAGTGGTTCTATATGGAAGATGCCTCGCTGCCGGATCCAGTTCAGATCGGCCTCCCGGAGTTTAGCAACGCTCCTCTGAAGAAACGCCTGAGTTGGCGCCCGCGGAGCCCTCAACGGGAAGATGATAGGGGCGTCCACTATCTGATGGGTCGGATACGGCTACTAGCCCATTCCGGATTAACCATGATTGGAGTTATGGCCACATGCATTATGCGAGGGGTGCAGCCGCTCCAATATAGGGGCCACCCCATGTGGGATTTTAACGGGGAGAATGACGCCACCCGTCATGGCCGCACGGGACCGGGATCGGCCGCCGATCTGGTGAAGATCCTGTCCGGCTTGTACAAGGGGGAGGAGGAGGACTTTCTCCGCACGAGTCCATTGAATGGATTCTCCATGAATAACCCTCGAAGCTGGGTAAGCGGACGTTTAAATATCCGATCCGTGTTCTCAAAGATAAGTGTCTTACCTTATGATTTCGACGCAGGAACTGCGCCGGGATGTGGAGGGCATAAAAAGCCCAACTCCACAACCCGAGGATCCGGGAAGATCCCTTGATCCGGCCTTCGAAGAGGATCTGGACATTAAGGTGGATTTGATTGACGGGGTGTTCCACCAGCTCAGCATAGACAATGCACTAGTCGCCATTATGGCTGACTACCCTGGTTTATGTCTGGCTTCCCAGGTGAGTACGACCGAAGTCCTGACACTGTTACTTTTTTAATGCTTATTCCTGACCACCATGTACCAATGGTGCTTGGCAGGAGGTGCCTTTACGGCAGGAAGCCGAGCCTGCGGTGACTGATCAAGCGAGGTCAGTGCGGCCTAGCAGGCGGAAGAGGAGTGCGGCGCGAATCGAAACGTCGCTGCAAAGGTATGGTGCACCATTGTCTTTTAAGGGAAAGACTCCTGGGAGGCCTATTAATGCTCATGATTCTTCCAGGAGAAAGAGCGTTCGCCGGACTGAGTCCGGAGAGGGCGCACACCAAGCCTCCGCCAGCTAGGCTCCAATGCCTGGTCCGGAGGGGGAGGCGAGCGTGAGGCGCGAGCCAGATGCTCCTCCAACGGAGGATGCCGACAGGTTGTCCGCCACCAGATCTGAGGTGGAGAGCGCCACGAATCACAGGTGCCGTTAGACAGTTCTTCGTGACGCGTGCTTCTCCCCTGAGGCGTTAAATGCCTTTAATGCGGGAGATGCGCACCTCCGTGCTGCTCAAGATGGTTTAACCAGAGCCACGGAGCAGTATGTAAAGGACATACGGGTAAGGAATTTTAATAGTTATATATGCCAGTAGCCCCCGAGACTTAAGATAGTTAAACTAACTGATTTAAGGATCATTTGTTATGCAGGATCTTACTGAGAAGAATACCCACCTGTCTCAGGAGCTTCAAGAATGCAAGGCCCAACTCGAGGCCGCACTAGCCGCTGCCGGGGGAGCCACGGAGACCCGCTCTGGTAATTCATATTTGAAAAAAGAAGTAGTTTATGAAGTGCGGCGTGTGTGTATAGTCTGACAATAATATTGCAGAGGGTGTCGGACTAGATCCGGACAAGCAACAGCTGCTGCGCCAGTTGAAGGTCGGCGAGAGGGTGCTTATGAGGGTGCAACAGGAGAGGAACAAACTCCAAGATGCCAACACCCAGCTGGGCGAAGAACTAAAAGATGTTCGGGTCCAGCTGTCTAACTCCGTAAAGGAGAATCGGCGGCTTCGTCGCGGCATTTATAGTAAGTGCTTGAGCAAACTCTTTTGAAAAGAAGAGTTCGGCGAGGAAGTCGATTGACAGAAATGTGTCTGTAGGTGTGCTCACGGGTCATCCAGCGGAGGAGATGCCTAGTTCCATGGGAGACCCTCTTCCCGAGCTGTTACAACTGCATGAATGTGTTCGGCAGGCGATGAGCAGCGTCGTTCAGGCCTTATGGCCTTCCGTCTCCCTTCCTGAGGGCCTTGGAGGGCTTGCTGAGAAGCTTCAGGGAGTACGGCGACGTTTCCATCTGTGGAAGATGTCGGCCTGCCGTCAAGGCGCCAGGGATGCCTGGGCCATGGTGAAGACGAGGTACCCGAAGGCTAACCCAAACCACATGGCCGAGGTCGGCCCTGTGGGGCCCGATGGGAAAGAGATTCCTGTGAGCTTGATGTACGACCGAGTAGAGTTGGCCGCGAAATATTCCCAACAGGACTGTAAATTAGACAGCCTGTTAGATGGGATTGAAGAGGAGTACATTCAGTCTGTTTGACGATGTAATTTTAAAATGACATGTAAAATGCCTTCTAGCCGGATTGTAGATCGTTTGCCTTTGCGGACCTTTTTGCTTCAACCTCGGGACCCAACAGTCCGAAGTGTGTCCGAATACCCTGACGGTTATAAAAGAACCGGGGCATGCATGGAGACAAGGCGTAGGGGTCATAATTGCTTTATCAGACAAGTGCCCAACTAGCTATGTTATATTACATGGTTAGTAAGAAACATCTTCCAGGGAGAATAGTTCCGTTAAGGGTTCCTTTCCCTGGGAGGCATGCCCTAAAGTGCATGTCCGGACTGCGAAAATAGCAGAAAAAGCATCTGGGGGCAGATAAATAAGTAAGTAATAAATCATCTTTCAGGTCACCGACCGAATATTCCCTTAAGAACGCTAGCCTTCGGCTTCACCCAGTCTGAGGTACACATCCGGCTGACCCGGCAGTAACAATCGCATAGGTGCTCCCTTTACCTCCTAGCTGAACAATCGGGAACGTAGGGGTAAGCACAGGAGCCAGGCAACCCGACTTGGCCAAAACTTAAGTCATATCGATGCATATAATGGTGATCAAAAGGTACATGCGGAAGTGTGACACATGTGGTGGGCATGAAGCCCATATAAATAAGCTTCTGTTAAAGAAGCCCCCAGGTATAACGAGTGCGAGTAGCACATCGAGTGAGTGCGAACAAAGCGCAGATTAGCCCTCAAGAGGTTTGTACTGAAAGAGGGAGGAAAAAGGAAGGAAAACAAAGACAGCGAAAAACATGAAAGGTGGACGGAGGAAGGAGACAAACCCTGAGTCCGGCGCTAGGTGTAAAATCTTCGGAGACGGGCTACGTTCCATGGGTTTGGCTCGAGTCGGTTGTCAGATGCATTGCGTAGACGGTATGCGCCGCCGGTAAGGACTTGGTCGATGATGAAGGGACCTTCCCATTTGGGCTTAAGTTTGTCCTTTTTCTTGTCCGGCAGGCGTAGAACTAGCTCGCCAACATTGTAAGTTTTGGCCCGTACTTCTCTGCTTTGATATCTTCGAGCCTGCTGTTGATAGAATGCGGAACGGGATTTTGCCACGTCGCGCTCCTCCTCTAAAGCGTCCAAACTGTCCTGCCGATCCAACTCGGCTTCCTTTTCCTCGTACATGCGCACGCGAGGTGAGTCATGAGTTATATCGCAGGGCAAAACTGCCTCAGCGCCGTATACCATAAAAAATGGTGTGAATCCGGTTGTGCGGTTTGGCGTGGTCCGCAGCCCCCAGAGTATGGAGTCGAGCTCCTCTACCCAGTGCGTGTTAGATTCCGTGAGGGACCGCACTAATCTGGGTTTAATGCCGCTCATGATGAGACCATTTGCCCATTCCACTTGACCATTAGTTTGAGGGTGGTAGACTGAAGCGTAGTCGAGCTTGATGCCCATGTTTTTGCACCAGAGTTTAACCTCGTCGGGCATGAAATTCGTGCCCTTATCAGTGATGATGCTGTGGGGGACGCCAAAACGGTGTACTACCCCGGATATGAAGTCTATCATAGGTCCGGATTCTGCCGTTTTAACCGGCTTGGCCTCCATCCATTTGGTGAATTTGTCCACCATGACCAATAAGTATTTGTGCTTGTGGGTTCCCCCTTTAAGGGGTCCAACCATGTCAAGCCCCCAGACCGCGAACGGCCAAGTAATGGGTATAGTCTTGAGGGCGGTGGGTGGCGTGTGGCTCTGATTAGCAAAGAGCTGGCAACCGACGCATCATTGGACTAAGTCCTGAGCATCTGCCCAGGCGGTCGGCCAATAAAATCCTGTACAGAAGGCCTTGCCTACAAGGGCCCGGGCGGCGGCGTGGTGCCCGCCGAGTCCGGCGTGAATTTCAGCCAAGAGATTTCGCCCTTCCTCTTCAGAGATACACCTTTGAAGGACTCCGGTTGTGCTTTTCTTATAAAGTTCTCCCTCATGGACCTTGTAGGCTTTAGATCGCCGAACTATGCAGCGGGCCTCATTTTGGTCTTCGGGAAGTTCCTGCCTAATTAAGTAGGCTAGGAATGGTTCCGTCCACGAGGTAATTACTGCCAGTATTTCGTGGGCTGAATCTGTTATTTCATTGGCTGAGCCACCGATTGTGTCAGAATGTTCTGCTTAGGTGATGCAGTTGGTTCCGGATTGTTATTTCCGGACTCCTCTTCCCATAATACGGATGGCTTAAAGAGCCGCTCCAGGAAGATGCTTGGAGGGACGGCGTCGCGTTTTGCGCTGATGCGTGCCAACACGTCTGCTGCCTGGTTATTATCCCGGGCTACATGGTGGAATTCGAGTACTTCAAACCGGGCTGACATTTTTAGGAAAGCGTTATGGTAGGCTGCCATTTTCGGATCCTTGGCGTCAAAGTCTCCATTTACTTGGGATATTGCAAGGTTTGAATCCCCGTGCACCTCTAGGCGTTGAATACCCATGGAGATTGCCATCCGGAGGCCATGTAGAAGGGCCTCGTATTCGGCTGCATTGTTGGAGTCTGTGTACATTATGTGAAGCACGTATTGGACTGTGTCTCCGGTTGGGGACGTCAAGACGATGCCAGCTCCCAAGCCAGCCAACATTTTGGAGCCGTCGAAATGCATGATCCAATTGGAGTATGCGCCGTACTCTTTAGGGAGTTCGGCTTCGGTCCATTCGGCAATGAAGTCAGCTAGAACTTGCGACTTGATAGCTCGCCGTGGTTTGTAGGTTATATCAAATGGTAAGAGCTCAATGGCCCATTTTGCAATCCGGCCCGTCACGTCGCGATTGTTTATAATGTCGTTGAGAGGTACTTCGGAGGCCACCGTTATGGAACACTCTTGAAAGTAGTGTCGCAGCTTCCGGGATGCCATGAACACTGCATACGCTATCTTTTGATAGTGTGGGTACCGGGACTTGCATGGAGTTAAGACAGTGGATACGTAGTACACTGGTTTTTGAAGAGGGAATTTGTGCCCTTCTATTTCTTGTTCGACGACGAGTACCGCGCTGACAACTTGATGTGTTGCTGCGATATATAACAACAACGGTTCGCCCAGGTTGGGCGCGGCCAGGACCGGATTTGTTGCCAATACGGCCTTTATTTCTTCGAGTCCGGCCGTGGCAGCATCCGTCCATTCGAAATGTTCGGTGCGCCGGAGGAGGCGATAGAGGGGCAGTGCCTTTTCTCCCAAACGGGAGATGAAGCGGCTTAGAGCCGCCATGCATCCAGTTAGTTTCTGTATTTGCTTGAGGTCTTTTGGGATATCCAATTGTGACAGAGCTTGGATCTTGGCTGGGTTTGCTTCAATTCCTCTACCGGATACAATGAAGCCCAAGAGCTTTCCGGCTGGTACGCCAAAAACGCATTTTTCCGGGTTGAGCTTAATGTCATATGCTCGGAGGTTGTCGAATGTCACCCTCAAGTCGTCTACTAGAGTTTCGACGTGTTTGGTCTTGACGACCACATCGTCTACGTATGCCTCTACTATTTTGCCTATCTGGGTGGCCAGACATGTCTGAATCATGCGCTGATATGTTGCGCCGGCGTTTTTGAGTCCGAAGGGCATTGTGTTGAAGCAGAATGGTCCGTATGGAGTAATAAATGCCGTTGCGGCCTGGTCTTTTTCCACCATCTTGATTTGATGGTATCCGGAGTATGCGTCGAGGAAGCACAATGAATCGTGCCCTGTGGTAGCATCGATGATTTGGTCGATGCGAGGGAGAGGGAAAGGGTCCTTTGGACAGGCCTGGTTAAGGTCTTTGAAATCAACACAAAGGCGTCAGGATTTGTCCTTTTTTGGTACCATTACTAGGTTGGCTAGCCAGTCTGGATGTTTGATATCTCTAATGAATCCGGCTTCTAAGAGTTTGGCTAGCTCCTCTCCCATTGCCTGTCTTTTGGGTTCGGAAAATCGCCGAAGAGCCTGTTTGACTGGCTTGAATCCTTTTAGGACATTTAGGCTGTGCTCTGCCAGCCTGCGTGGGATTCCTAGCATGTCTGAAGGGTGCCAGGCGAAAATGTCCCAATTTTCCCGAAGGAATTCTCATAGTGCGGCTTCTACATCAGGATTTAATTGTGCCCCAATGGAGGCCGTCTTTGTGGGGTCCATTGGATGGACCTGGAATTTGACTATTTCTTCTACTGGTTTAAAAGAGGTGGACTTAGACCTCTTATCGAGTATCACATCATCCCTATCCACCATGGAGCGCAGCGCAGTGAGTTCCTCTGCCGCTAGGGCTTCGGATAATGCCTCTAGGGCCAGTGCGGCTGTCTTATTTTCAGCGCGGAGTGCTATATCTGGATCACTGACGAGAGTGATTATTCCATTGGGCCCGGGCATTTTGAGCTTCATGTAACTGTAATGGGGTATAGCTTGGAAGATTGTGAATGCCTCTCGCCCTAACAAGGTGTGATATCCGCTGCCGAATGGGGCACTTGGAACGTGACCTCTTCAGACCTGTAGTTGTCCGGCGAGCCGAATACGTCTAGTGTGATTTTTCCTGTGCAGTGTACTTCTCGACTAGGGATTATTCCCCTGAAGGTTGTGCTGCTTCGCTCAATGCGGCTCCAGTCAATTTCCATTTTTTGAAGAGTTTCCTCATAGATGAGGTTTAATCCGCTGCCGCCATCCATGAGTACCTTGGTAACACGAAAGCCGTCCACTATCGGACTGAGGACCAATGCGGCTGGTGCTCGAGCTGTTCGGAATTTAGGTTCATCGCTGGCATTGAAGGTGATAGCTGTGTCACTCCATGGATTCGTTGTTGCTACTTGGTAGACTTCGCCGAGGCTGCGGATTGTTCATTTCCGCATGTTATTTGATGCGAAAGTCTCGAAGACTGTTAATACCGTACTGATACTGTTGGGCTGGTTGTCCGGGGCTAGAAAGCCTTCGCCACTTTTGGCCACCTGCCGTAGTATCCAACATGCTCGAAGGCTATGTGTTGGAGTGGCGCCCTCCGTACTGTGGATTTTGCATGGTCCGTTGAGCCATCCCTCCAGTACGGTTCCGTGCCCTTTAGGGGTTTTTTGCTTTTTTGGGTTTTAATCCAGGTGCTTGAGTATGACACACCCTTTTATTCCGGACTGGGGTTGTATTCAGGGCCGGATTGTCCCAAAACCTGGTTTCAGTTTTCCAGGCGCTCTCCATCGCATAGTATTTTTGTACAATGTTCGCTAGGTCGGCGAAGCGTGTAACTTCGCGACGACTTATGGCGTTTATGATTCCCTTGTCCGTGCAATTGTTGCAAAAAATGGAAATCGCGCTTTCTTCATGGCAGTCCTTTATCCTGTTCATAACCAGGAGGAATGTGGCCCAGTAATGATGTACTGTTTCAGCGGGCTCTTGCCGTATTTGAGATAATCGCTTATGCTTGGGTGGGCGGGTGGAATTAAGTTCGGAACCCCGCCCGACCTGAGGCTCAAAGGCCAAGAAGTTTCCGGATTTGGAAGCTTGGTTTGTTGGATGCCTTCCAACAAATCTGGTCCGATGCCTGACTTTAGGTTCAGTATTTGATTGACGTCCGTCCCTCCGCGGGAATCCGGCATGGAGGGATCGGGAATCCGGACATAGCTGGTTTTTAACATAGAAGAAGAGTCGCCGCATTGTTCCTCTACCACAACAACGTGGTGGGTAGCCTGGGGAGAGTTAATTTCTCTCAGATCGGTTTTAAGACCAATCTGATCGTAGTCTGCAGCGACTCCTAGGGCGGCGATGCGATCCAAGAGCTCGTTTACGGAGGAGAGCTCAATCGGATCTAGCTGCTCGACGAATTCCGAGCTGACGTGAAGATCGCTTTTGATGACCTGAGAGGTCATCGTCGGAGTGGTGGCCGAACAGGCGGTCATAAGAAAACCACCTAGCCGGATAGTTTGGCCGGCGGCCAAAGCTCCCTTGACGATGGCGCCGTCTTTAAAGACGGGAAAAGGCATCCTTCCTGATTGCGACGGCACATAGGAACTCTCAATGAAAGCACCAATGTCGGTGTCAAAACCGGCAGATCTCGGGTAGGGGGTCCCGAACTGTGCGTCTAGGCGGATGGTAACAGGATACAAGGGACACGATGTTTTACCTAGGTTCGGGCCCTCTTGATGGAGGTAAAACCCTACGTCCTGCTTGATTAATATTGATGATGTGTGTTACAAGAGTAGATCTACCACGAGATCAAGGAGGCTAAACCCTAGAAGCTAGCCTATGGTATGATTGTTGTTCGTCCTACGGACTAAAGCCATCCGGTTTATATAGACACCGGAGAGGGCTAGGGTTACACAGAGTCGATTACAATGGTAGGAGATCTACATATCCGTATCGCCAAGCTTGCCCTCCACGCCAAGGAAAGTCCCATCCGGACACGGGACAAAGTCTTCAATCTTCTATCTTCATAGTCTTGGAGTCCGGTCAACGATGATAGTTCGGCTATCCGGACACCCCCTAGTCCAGGACTCCCTCAACCATGATCATCGAGAAATTCAGCAATATGAATATTTTTTAACTCAGTTCCATTGTCACTTCTGACATGCTTAATTCTCACATCATATTCATTCTAGGCCTTCTTAGCGAAACTTTTGAAGATGTCTTGGGTGCAGGCCTTGTCTTCAAGAAAAAAACAGGCAAGTGTATCGAGAGAAATCATCAACAATAACGAGAGCATAATGACTGCCATCAAATCTTGCATAATTTTGAGGACCGAATAAATCCATATGACAAATTTCCAGTTGTCTTGTTATGGTCATAACTGTCTTGGAAGAGTGATGCTTCTTGGCTAATTTACCAGCCTCACATGCAGCACAGAGGCAATTCTTGTCAAATTTTACATGAGGAATCCCACGGAGATGATTTTTCTTCACCAGGTTCTGCAAATTTCTCATACCTGCATGGCCAAGTCTTCGGTGCCACAACCAACCTTCTGTTGCTTTTGCAAGGAAACAAATTTGGACCGAGGGACCCTTAGAGAAATCCACAATATAAAGATCACCTTTTTTAATTCCCTCAAAGACGAAGGTATTGTTAGAGGCCATGAAGACACTATATTTGGATATAGAGAATAGAACTAGCATGCCTAAATCACATAGCTTGCCAACTGACATAAGATTGAATCTGAGAGACTAAACAAGTAAAACATCATCAATGGACTTGTCCTTGGATATAGCAATTTACCTAGCCCAAATACCTTTTATTTGTTGCTGTCGCCAAAAGTGATATACTTCAGAGGAGAAGCAGCTAAGTTGGGGTCGACAAACAATGACTTGTCTCTAGTCATATGACTAGTGCATCTACTATCCATTATCCATTGTGTACACCCGAACACATAGTCCTGCAGAAGAATTAGGATTTCTTAACCACCCACATTTTTGCAGGTGACTTCAAAACAGTAGAGCGTGTAGGAAATGATTTCTTTCGATAAGCATAATTATTGTTCGATGAGGTACGGGCATAATTGAAGAAATAAGCATTGAAATTCCTTCCAGAGGCATGTGTAAAATGATTGAATGAGGTATGCATGTACTCATTCTGTTGAACTTTTTCTGCCTGCATGGTTAGATGATCAGAAATAGGCAAAGCATCAATAGTTTTCTTGGGCACCCAAATAGCTTTCTTTGGGGGGGGGGGCATTTCTACTGTTTGGTCCAACATAGCAAGCAACGACCTCACCATGCTGATTCTTGAACAACTTGTAGTTGTCCGGAGAGTCATTATCGGGATACTCAGGAATGGGAGAGTCATATCCCGAGAGTAATGCTGGATCAAGCGTTTTGCTCTTTGCTGGAACCCACACAGTTTGAGGATATTGATGAGGTTCCTAGTAGGTGCCATCTTCATTCAGTTTCCTTTCGAAACCGATGCCTTCTTTCCTGGGATTTTTGTGAAGAATGGATTTCTTCAAAACATCACAAAGGGTTTGATGCCCTTTGAGAGATTTGAACATTCCTGTCTGAAGAAGATCCTTCCACCTAGCATTTTCATCAAAAATAGAACCATTTCCCTCGACCGAGAGGTTAGCATTCACAGATGATTCAACATTTGATTCTGCATTGGTTCGTTCAAGGAATTTTAAACATGGTGGCTCAAACACTTCAGGTTTTTCTTTAAGTTATTGTGTGAGAAGAGAATTTTCTCTGACCAAATCCTCATGAGCCTCTCTCAGCACCTCGAGTTATTGTTTCCTTTTCGGGTAATCATAGGTCAATCTTTCGTGGTCTGCTGAGAAAAAATCATGAAATTTGTCAGTTCATCCATCTGTGACTTGAGAGTGGAATACTCTTTGGTCAACGAAAGATTTTTCTCCATCTCCTCAACCAACAACCCTTTAGATTTCCTGAGATTTTTCTCAATTTTCTCAAGAGAATTTTGTTGAATGTTGGCAATTTTTATCAACTTCGCATGGTCATCCTCATCAGAAAAATATTGATCACTAGAGTGAATCTTGATTTTTGGAGGATACCTTTTCCTTCAAGGCTTTGGCCATAAAGTAGTAGGCAGGAGATTCATCATTGCTTGAATGATTTCCGAAGAAGTTGGTTGCAGGAGAAGAGTCGTATGCTATGCCAACCATGTCACAGTCGGAATTCTCGTTGGATTCTTCTTCTTCTTCAGAACCTAACGATTCTTCTTCATTAGAATCCATTTCCTTGCCGATGTACGCCTTGGCCTTGCGAGAGGTATTCTTGCAGTTGGAGGTGGACTTGGAAGGGTTCCTTGATGAAGATCTTGACGAAGATTTTGAAGTGGAGTTGTCCTTCTTCTTGAAGAATTTCTTTGTTTTCTTCTCATCTTCGGAGTCGTAGTTCTTGCTCTTGCTTTTGTCTTGATGGCTGCCCGAATCATATCTCCCACTAGCACGGGTTTCAGCTTCCCAGAGAGGGCAGTCCGAAATGAAGTGTCCAGGATTTTTGCACTTGAAGCATGTGTATTCTGTAGCGGGTTTCGACGAGGATTTTGAACCCCCATAGTTGCTTGAACTTCTTTTCTGGAACTGGCTCTTCTTGTGGAAGCATTGGAATCCTTTTGTAATCAGCGCTAGATCTTTTCTGAGCCTTTCTGGATCATCTGAATCTTCTTCGGCATTTCCATTGGAGGAAGAATCAACCACAGCTTGGAGAGCATGGTTTTTGCGTTGAGTTGAGCCATACAAATGTCTTTTCTCTTGTTCTTGTTCCTCAAGAGTGTTCAATCTTTCCATGACATCAGCAGAGTTGAGGGACTTGAAATCAGGATGTTCGTGAACCATTAAGATAAGAGTGTCGAATGAATTGTCAAGCGATCGGAGCAGTTTCTTCACAACTTCATGGCCGGTGATATATTTGGCGCCGAGACCTTGAAGTTCATTTGCTATGTCATTGGCACGATCAAAGGTTTGCTGACATCTTTCATTCCCAACACACTTGAAGCGATTGAATTTCGCTCATAGAGTGTCAATTCGAGCTTCCTCCCGAGTTGAAACTCCTTCATTGATCTTCTCGAGGACATCCCACAGCTGCTTTGCAGTTTCGCACTGGCGATACCGAAGTAACTACGCTCGAGAGAGATGGCCGCCAATCTCATCTTTGCTTGAGCATCCAACTGAATGAGCTTCTTTTCTTCATCAGAAGGAGCTTGAGGAATTGCGACTATGAGCCCGAGCTGCACCACATTCCACATATCATCATCTATTGCTCGGAGATGGATCTTCATCTTCTCTGTCCAGATGGGATAGTCCATCCCATCGAATATGGGAATCTTGAGATGTGATTTGTAGTTCACTAAAGACATACTTAAACTCCAAAGTCGTTAGACTAAAATGAGAAGAGTCAAGGAAAACCTTGCTTTGATACCAGTTGTAGGAACGAAGTATGCCTACCAGAGGGGGGGGGTGAATGGGAGTTTTAAATTTTCTTTGGAAAACTTAAATCTCTCAGAACCCAACAGCGGAATGAATGAAAAACAAACTACAGCGAACTAAAACAAAGTACCGAAGGGAAACTAGGCAATACATTAAGACAAATCAAACGAAAGGAAATGCATCGAAGGTAAACATGGGTGATAGAGATAACCAAAGAAGCTCGATGGTGACAAGATATTTTTTCGACCAGTTCGTCCTTCTGCACAAGAGCTATGTCTGGTTGGAGGGGTTGTGACTTAACACGGAAGATAAACTCTCTTCACCCTATTGTCCTCGACAATCGATTTCATCAACCGATGTCGATTACTCGTGGTAGATACTTGAAGGCGGTCTCCGAACCTTCCAGACTTCTTCTTCGAGAACCACAATCACTCTTGGTCTCTCAAGAAATTGACACCTAACCGTCTAGAGAGTTTGCAGCTCTCAAGAGTACTAGGCGGAGCGTACTAAACTTAGATTCAAGTGATGCTAAACCACTATCTAATTCTTCGTCTCTAGGGTTTTTCTCTCGGTGGATTTTAAACTCAAATCGCTCAGAGAGTGGATTGCTAATCAATCTTCTCAGAATCAAACGGAGCAGCCACCGGACAAAGTCAGCGCGGGGTGGCTACTTATAGCCGCAGCCTTCCCAGATGGGAAATGACCATTTTGGACATGAGGGCCAGCCAATGGCCAACCGACATGTTGCGACGGTCGGATTTTGGAGCAACAGTAACATTACTTGAGGAAGAAGTAATGCTAACTCCTCGGTCCGAGACAAATCACTCGCAGCGAAGACGATCACAGTCTCTTGCTGGCAAGTATTTGGTCGAAACACAAAGAGATTTCTCTCACATCTTTCATAGTATTTGGGTTTAGCATCAGATAATCAAAGCTTCGAACGCTACACCCCTCTTAATAGTATGGTGGTCCTATGAATCAAAGAAACAAGAAGAATAACGAAACAAATGCCACGTCTTCACTTTGTCTTCATTCTTCCCCGAATGCAGTCATTTTCTTCGAAGATAGATAAACCAATTAGTTGTACTTCAACAATTTTTAGGGGTCACTCTCGTTAGCATCATATTCGGTGATAACCTTCGCTGCCACGCAGAGAGATTATCTTCGTCGTTTGCATCAAACTCCTCGATTCTTCAGGGACCTGTTACTCTATGTGCACTAGCAAACACATAAGTCCCGTACTATTTATGTCAACAAACCCAAAACATAAGGGGCCTATCATTGCACTAACAACTAGGGACATAGTATTTGTTTATGTATACACACATGTATCTAAGTTTCCGGTCAATACAATTCTAGCATGAATAATAAACCTTTATCATGAATAAGGAAATATAATAGTATTATTATTGCCTCTAAGGCATATTTCCATCAGTCTCCCACTTGCACTAGAGTCAATAATCTAGATTACATTGTAATGAATCTAACACCCATGGAGTCTTGGTGTTGATCATGTTTTGCTCGTGGAAGAGGTTTAGTCAACGGGTTTGCTACATTTAGATCCGTATGTATTTTGCAAATTTCTTTGTCTCCATCCTTGACCTTTTCACGAATGGAGTTGAAGTGTCTCTTGATGTATTTGGTTCTCTTGTGAAACCCAGATTCCTTCGCTAAGGCAATTGCTCCAGCGTTGTCACAAAAGATTTTCATTGGACCCGATGCACTGGGTATTACAACCAAATCAGATATGAACTCCTTCATCCAGACTCCTTCATGCGCTGCTTCTGAAGCAGCTATGTACTCCGCTTCACATGTAGATCCCGCCACGATGCTCTGTTTGGAACTGCACCAACTGACAGCCGCTACTTCTTGAGCTTGCGTTCGTTTTTCCCTTGAAGTGGAAAGGGTGATGCATCAAAGTAGAGATAAGTATTTCCCTCAGTTTGAGAACCAAGGTATCAATCCAGTAGGAGACAACGCACAAATCACCGAATACCTGCACAAACAATCAAACAAAATTGCACCCAACGGGATAAAGGGGTTGTCAATCCCTTCACAGTTACTTACAAAAGTGAGATCTTATAGAGATAGATAAACGATAAAGTAAATATTTTTGGTATTTTTGGTTTATAGATCAGAAAGTAAAAGATTACAAAATAGTAGATCGGAAACTTGTATGATGGAAAATAGTAGATCGAAAACTCTTATGATGGAAAATAGACCCGGTGGCCATAGGTTTCACTAGTGGCTTCTCTCAAGATAGCAAATAATACGATGGGTGAACAAATTACTACCAAGCAATTGATAGAAAAGCGCAAAGTTATGACGATATGTAAGGTAATGATCATGAATATAGGCATCACGTCCGTGTCAAGTAGACCGAAATGATTCTGCATGTACTACTATTACTCCACACATTGACCGCTATCCAACATGCATCTAGAGTATTAAGTTCATAAAGAACATAGTAACACATTAAGTAAGATGACATGACGTAGAGGAATTAACTCCAGCAATGATGAAAACCCCATCTTTTATCGTCGATGGCAACATTACAATATGTTCCTTGTTGCCCCTACTGTCACTGGGAAAGGACACCGCAAGATTGAACCCAAAGGTAACCACTTCTCCCATTGCAAGAAAAACCAATCTAGTTGGCCAAACCAAACTGATAGTTTGAAGAGAATTACAAAGATATCAAATCATTCATATAAGAATTCAAAGAAGATTCAGATAATATTCATAGATAAGCCGATCATAAATCCACAATTCATGGGATCTCGGCAAACACACTGCAAAAAAGTATTACATTGAATAGATCTCCAAGAACATCGAGGAGAACATGGTATTGAGAATCAAAGAGAGAGAAGAAGCCATCTAGCTACTAGCTATGGACCCGTAGGTCTGTGGTAAACTACTCACGCTTCATCGAACGGGCAATAGAATTGATGTAGAAGCCCTCCGTGATCGAATCCCCCTCCGGCAGGTGCCAGAAAAGGTCCCTAGATGGGATCTCACGGGTACAGAATGTTGCGGTGGCGGAAAAGTGTTTCCGTGGATGCCTCTGGTGGTTTGGGGATATATGGGAATATATAAGCAAAAGAATTAGGCCAGGAGGGTCATAGAGGCCCCACAGGGGTGGGGGGCGCGCCCTATCCCCCTGGGCGCGCCCTCCGTCCTTGTGGCCGCCTCGTGGCTCCTCCGACTTCATCTCCAAGTCTCCTGGTTGTCTTCTAGTCCAAGAAAAATCATCGCGAATGTTACATTCCGTTTGGACTCTGTTTAGTATTCCTTTTCTGCGAAACTCAAAAACAAGGGAAAAAACAGGAACTGGCACTGGCTCTAGGTTAATAGATTAGTCCCAAAAATAATATAAATAGCATATTAATGCATATAAAACATCCAAAACAGATAATATAATAGCATGGAACAATAAAAAATTATAGATACGTTGGAGACGTATCAAGCATCTTCAAGCTTAATTCCTGCTCGTCCTCGACTAGGTAAATGACAAAAACATAATTTTTTATGTGGAATGCTACCTAACATATTTATCCATGTAATTTTCTTTATTGTGGCATGAATATTTAGATCCATAAGATTTAAAACAAAAGTTTAATATTGACATAAAAACAATAATACTTCAAGCATACTAACAAGGCAAGTATGTCTTCTCAAAATAACATGGCCAAAGGAAGCTTATCCCTACAAAATCATATAGTCTGGCTGTTCTCCATCTTCATCACACAAAATATTCAAATCATGCACAACCCCGATGACAAGCCAATCAATTGTTTCATACTTTTGATGTTCTCAAACCTTTTCAACTTTCACGCAATACATGAGCATGAGCCATGGACATAACACTATAGGTGGAATAGAATATGGTGGTTGTGGAGACGACAAAAAGAGGGAAATAGTCTCACATCAACTAGGCGTATCAACGGGCTGTGGAGATGCCCATCAATAGATATAATTGTGAGTGAGTAGGGATTGTCATGCAACGGATGCACTAGAGCTATAAGTTTATGAAAGATCAAAAAAGAATACTAAGTGGGTGTGCATCCAACTTGCTTGCTCACAAAGACCTAGGGAAATTTGAGGAAGCCCGTCGTTGGAATATACAAACCAAGTTCTATAATGAAAAATTCCCATTACCATATGAAAGTGACAATATAGGAGACTCTCTATCATGAAGACCATGGTGCTACTTTGAAGCACAAGTGTGGAAAAAGGATAGTAACATTGCCCCTTCTCTCTTTTTCTCTCACTTTTTTATTTCGGCATTTCTCATTTTTGGCCTCTTTTCTTTCTTTCTTTTTTCGTCCGGAGTCTCATCCTGTCTTGTGGGGGAATCATAGTCTCCATCATCCTTTCCTCACTAGGACAATGCCCTAATAATGAAGATCATCACACTTTTATTTACTTATTACAACTCAATACTTAGAACAAAATATGACTCTATATGAATGCCTCAGGCGGTGTACTAGGATGTGCAATGCATCAAGAGTGACATGTATGAAAGAATTATGAAAGGTGGATTTCCCACAAATACGATGTCAACTACAAGACCATGCAAAGCAATATGACAATGATGATGCGTGTCATAATAAACGGAACGGTGGAAAGTTGCATGGCAATATATCTCAGAATGGCTATGGAAATGCCATAATAGGTAGGTGTGGTGACTGTTTTGAGGAAGGTATATGGTGGGTGTATGGTACCGGCGAAAGTTGCGCGGCACTAGAGAGGCTAGCAATGGTGGAAGGGTGAGAGTGCGTATAATCCATGGACTACACATTAGTCATAAAGAACTCACAAACTTATTGCAAAAGTCTATTAGTCATCAAAATGAAGTACTACATGCATGCTCCTAGGGGGATAGATTGGTAGGAAAAAACCATCGCTCATCCCCGACCGCCACTCATAAGGAAGACAATCAAAAAATATCTCATGCTCCAATTTCGTTACATAACGGTTCACCATACGTGCATGCTACGGGACTCACAAACCTTAACACAAGTATTTCTCAAATTCATAATTACTTACTAGCATGACTCTAATATCACCATCTTCATATCTCAAAACAATCATAAGGAATCAAACTTCTCATAGTATTCAATGCACTTTATATGAAAGTTTTTATTATATCCCTCTTGGATGCCTATCATACTAGGACTAAATTTATAACCATAGAAAATTACCATGCTGTTTAAAGACTCTCAAAATAATATAAGTGAAGCATGAAAGTTCATCAATTTCTATAAAATAAAACCACCGCCGTGCTCTAAAAAGATATAAGTGAAGCACTAGAGCAAAATTGCCTATCTCAAAAGATATAAGTGAAGCACAAAGAGTGTTCTAATAAATCACGATTCATGCGTGTCCCTCTCAAAAGGTGTGTACAGAAATGATGATTGTGGCAAACTAAAAAAACAAAGACTCATATCATACAAGACGCTCCAAGCAAAACACATATCTTGTGGTGAAGAAAAATATAGCCTCAAGTAAAGTTACCGATAGACGAAGACGAAAGAGGGGATGCCTTCCGGGGCATCCCCAAGCTTAGGCTCTTGGTTGTACTTGAATATTACCTTGGGGTGCCTTGGGCATCCCCAAGCTTAGGCTCTCGCCACTCCTTATTCCATGGTCCAACAAATCCTTACCCAAAACTTGAAAACTTCACAACACAAAACTCAACATAAAACCTCATAAGCTCCGTTAGTATAAGAACTAAATCGCCACTTTATGGTACTGTTGTGAACTCATTATTTATTTAAATTGGTGTAATATATACTGTATTCCAACTTTTCCATGGTTCATACCCCCCATACTACCCATATATTCATCAAAATAAGCAAACAGCACATAGAAAACAGAATCTGTCAAAAATAGAACAGTCTGTAGCAACCTGTAACTCTCGAATACTTCTATAAGTCCAAAAATTCTGAAAAATTAGGAAAACCTGGGAAATTTGTGTACCAATCCAATGCAAAAAGTATCAGAGCAAAATCACGCTTATGTGAATTATGAAAATTATTTTCCTGGGTGAAAAAGTTTCTGTTTCTCAGCAAGATTAAAACAACTATCACTGTAAGCTATCTCAAAGGTATTACTTCGCACAAACACTAATTAAACACAAAACCACATCTAACTAGAGGCTAGATGAATTATTTATTGCAAAACAGGAACAAAAAGCAAAGAACAAAAATAAAATTGGGTTGCCTCCCAACAAATGCTATTGTTTAACGCCCTTAGCTAGGCATAAAACACAAATAGATCTAGGTATTGTCATCTTTGGTATGCGATCCATAAGTAGCTCTCACGATAGATTCATATGGCAATTTAATTTTCTTTCTAGGAAAGTGTTCCATGCCCTTCCTTGACGGAAATTGAAATCTAATGTTTCCTTCTTTCATATCAATAATTGCACCAATCGTTCTAAGGAAAGGTCTACCAAGAATAATAGGACATGTAGGATTGCAATCTATATCTAGAACAATGAAATCTACAGGCACATAATTCCTATTCACAATGATAAGAACATCATTAATCCTTCCCATAGGTTTCTTAATAGTGGAATCCGCAAGATGCAAATTTAAAGAACAATCATCAAATTCATGGAAACCTAACACATCACATAAAGTTTTTGGAATTGTGGAAACGCTAGCACCCAAATCACACAAAGCATGGCACTCATAATCTTTAATCTTAATCTTAATAGTAGGTTCCCACTCATCATAAAGTTTTCTAGGGATAGAAACTTCCAATGCAAGCTTTTCTTCAAAAGATTGAATCATAGCATCAACGATATGTTTGATAAAAGCTTTGTTTTGATTATAAGCATGAGGAGAATTCAACATGGATTGCAACAAGGAAATACAATATATTAAAGAATAGTTATCATAATTAAATTCCTTGAAATCCAAAAGAGTGGGTTCATTGCTACTTAAAGTTTTGACCTCTCCAATACCACTTCTATAAATTTTTGCATCAAGATCTAAAAACTCCGAATCATTGGGATGCCTTTTAACTAAAGTTGACTCATCTCCAGTCCCATCTTTATCAAGATTTATATTAGAAAACAGAGATTTAACAGGAGTCACATCAATCACTTTAAGACCTTCATCATTATTTAAAGCCTCCAGTTTACCAGCCATCTTATTTACTAAAGTAGCTTGTTTATCAGAAATTTGGCCTACTAAATTTTTGAAATGAGCAAACTGAGATTTCAAACCATAAAATTCCTTAGAAATATCATCGAGCTCTTTATTCATGTAATCCATAAAACTTTTCTGCTCCTTAAGCTCGTTTCTAAAGAAACTATTATGCTCAAATTGTAAAGGCATGAAGCAACTAACATTATTTTCAATTTCCCAACCTCCTAAAGTGAGGATCAACGTTTTTTTGTTGAGCCATAAAGGCAAGTTATAACCCACAAGTATATGGGATCGTTTGTAGCCCTTTTCAATAAATAAGAGTGTCGAACCCAACGAGGAGCTAAAGGCAGAACAAATATTCCCTCAAGTTCTACCGACCACCGATACAACTCTACACACACTTGACATTTGCTTTACCTAAAACAAGTATGAAACTATTTTGCAAGAATAAAACTATGAGTACTTTGCAGGAATAAAACTATGAATAATTTGCAAGGTAATAAAAGTGGATAGCTTTTGTCAAGAAGAAAGTCATTTGTCCCTAGGCAATCGATAACAAGTACCGGTAATAATTCTTGTATTTCTAGAGGCATGAGCTAACATACTTTCTCTACTTGGATCATATGCACTTATAATTGGAACTCTAGCAAGCATCCACAACTACTAAAGATCATTAAGGTCGTGAAACCCAACCATAGCATTAAGTATCAAGTCCTCTTTATCCCATATGCAACAACCCACCTACTCGGGTTTAAGCTTCTGTCACTCGCAACCCACCATAAGCAAATCATGAATGTATTGCAACACCCTACAACAGGGCCCCCTCACGTTTGCGTAAGAGGGATGGCACCGTATGATAGCACCATAAATAAAATATACAATCATACCAACCAAGATCATGATTAACCCATAGGACAAAACAGATCTACTCAAACATCATAGGATAGCCAAATATCATTGGGAAATAATATATGGAGTTGAGTACCATGTTTAAGTAGATATTACAGCGGAGAGAAGTGATGTTACACCGCTGCATAGAGGGGGGGGGAGAGTTGGTGTTGACGGTAGCAAGATTGTTGATGTAGATCGCCATCATGATCCTTGCCTCAGCAGCACTCCGGCGCCACCGGGAGAGAGGGGGAGAGAGCCCCCTCCTTCTTCTTCTTACCCCCCTAGATGGAAGGAGAGTTCCCCCTATGGTCCATAAACTCCATGGCGCCATGGGGTGGGAGCCCCTTCGAGATTGGATCTCCCTCTTTGTTCTCTTCTGTTTCGCATTCCCCAAATCTGGCCCTTCACCGTTTTCTTAAATTCCCAGAGATCCGTAACTCCGATTGCACTGAAATTTTTACATGATTTTTTTGAATAAATTATCTTTCTTGCACCAGAAGTAGAGCTCCAACTGACGTACGAGGTGGGCATAAGACACTCGGGTGCGCCTGGGCCCCCAGGCGAGCCCTGGTGAGTTGTGGTCACTATGGGCCCCCTCTTCTGATTATTCCAACTCCCCCAAATCATAAATATTCCAAAATAATTCTCCATAAAATTTTATTGCATTTGGACTTTGTTTGATATGGATGTTCTATGAAACAAAAAACATGCAACAAACAGGAACTGGCACTGGGCACTAGATCAATATGTTAGTCCAAATAAAGCATACAAAATGTTGCCAAAAGTGTATAAAGGTTGTATAATATTTGCATGAAACAATCAAAAATTATAGATACAACAAAGACGTATCAGCATCCCCAAGCTTAATTCCTGCTCGTCCTCGAGCAGGTAAATGATAAAAAGGATAATTTTTGATGTGGAATGCTACCTAGCATAAACTTGATCATATATCTAATCATGGCATGAATATTAAGACATAAGTGATTCAAAGCAATAGTCTATAATTTGACATAAAGACATTAATACTCAGGCATCCCAACAAACAATCATGTCTTTCAAAATATCAACGCTAAAGAAAGCTATCCCTACAAAATCATATAATGTTGTCATGCTCTGTCTTCTTAACACAAAGTATTTATCATGCACAACCTCGATGACAAGCCGAGCAATTGGTTCATACTTTTTAACGCGCTTCAACTTTTTCAACCCTCATGCAATACATGTGCGCAAGGCATGGATATAGCACCATAGGTGGAATAGAGTATGATGATAGGGGTAAATATAGAGAAGACAAAAAGTAAGAAAGTCTCACATCGACGTGGCTAACCAACGGGCTATGGAGATGCCCATCAATTGATATCAACGTGAGGAGTAGGGATTGCTATACAACGGATGCACTAAGAACTAGAAGTGTATGAAAGCTCAATACGAAAACTAAGTGGGTGTGCATCCAACTTGCTTGCTCATGAAGACCTCGGGCATTTGAGGAAGCCCATCACAGGAATATACAAGCCAAGTTCTATAATGAAAAATTCCCACTAGTATATGAAAGTGACTAAACAGGCGACTCTCTATATGAAAAACATGGTGCTACTTTGAAGCACAATTGTGGTAAAAAGGTAGTAACAATACCCCTTCTCTTCTTCTTTTTTCTTCCTTTTTTCTTTTTTTCTTTTTTCTCTCATTGTCCGGCGTCTCATGCCGACTTGTGGGGGAATCATAGTCTCCATCATCCTTTCCTCACTGGGACATGCTCTAATAATGAATAATAATGATCATCACACTTCTATTTACTTATAACTCAAAAGAAAAGAAAAATTACAACTTGATACCTAGAACAAAGTATGACTCTATATGAATGTCTCTGACAGTGTACCAGGATGTGCAATGATCTAGCATAAGAACGATATCAAAGAATGGACAAGCCATGGAAATATCATGCTAGCTATCTTACGATCATGCAAAGCAATATGACAATGAAAGCTCAAGTCATCAAAACGAAAGCGGTGGAAGTTGCATGTCAATATATCTCGGAATGGCTATGGAAAGGCCATAATAGGTAGGTATGGTGACTGTTTTGAGGAAGATATAATAAGGCTTATGTGTGATAAAGCTTATCATATCACAGGGTTTGGATGCACCGGCGAAGTTTGCACCACATCTCGAGGTGAGAAAGGGCAATGCACGATACCGTAGAGGCTAGCAAATTGCGGAAAGGTAAGAGTGTGTATAATCCATGGACTCACATTAGTCATAAAGAACTCATATACTTATTGCAAAAGTTTATTAGCCCTCGAAGCAAAGTACTACTATGCATGCCCCTAGGAGGATAGATTGGTAGGAAAAGACCATCGCTCGTCCCCGACTGCCACTCATAAGGAAGACAAACAATAATAAATCATGCTCCAACTTCATAGCATAACGAGAGACTATACGTGCATGCCTCAGGAATCACAAACCTTAACACCAATATTCTTACTAAACACAACCATTTACTAGTACCTCCCACATATTCCATCTCTATATTGCAAAACTATTGCAAGTAATCAAGCATACCATATTCAGTGATCCATAAGTTTTATGTAGGATTTCATGACTAACCATGCAATTGACCAATTCCTGTTGACTCTCTAAATAGATATAAGTGAAGCAAGAGAGTTTAATTCTTTCTACAAAAGACAATGCTCTAATAAATATAAGTGAAGCAAAAGAGCATTCTTCAAATAATGGTTTTCTATGTGAACAGAAACATGCAATCCAAACTTCAAATGATATAAGTGAAGCACGTGAAGCATTCTATAAAGCCATACTCAAAAGATATAAGTGAAGTGCAATGAGCATTCTATAAATCAACCATGGACTATCTCATACAAACATGGTGCATAAAAGAAAAGTGAAAAATAAACATAAAAGACGCTCCAAGATTTACACATACCACATGAACCAAATGAAGACAAAAACATACCAATACTTGTTGAAGAAAGATGGGATGCCTTCAAGGGCATCCCCAAGCTTAGACGCTTGAGTCTCCTTGAATATTTACTTGGGGTGCCTTGGGCATACCCAAGCTTGAGCTCTTGCCTCTCCTACTTCTACTCATATCGAGAGCTCCTCGATCTTTGATCACTTCATCCACACAAAACTCAACAGAAAGCTCGGTAAGATCTGTTAGTATAATAAAGCAAATCACTACTCTAAGTACTGTTGCAAACCAATTCATATTTTGTTTTTGCATTGTAGGTACTGTAATATAACTTTTCCATGGCTTATACCACCGATAGAATCGATAGTTTCATCAAAACAAGCAAAACAATGCATCAAAAACAGAACCTGTCTTAAACAGGACAGTCTGTAGCAATCTGAACATCTACCATACTTCTGGTACTCCAAAAATTCTGAAAAATTAGGATGAAATAAACAATTTGTATATCAATAGTTTGCAAAAAAGTTTCAGAACCTTTTGACGTTCCAGTAAAAAATGAAAACTCATGCGCTACAGCCAAAGTTTCTGTTTCTGCATCGCACATACCAACAAGCAATCTAATCATCCTAAAGGCAAATCTTGGCACAATAATTTTACAATACAACGGATTTGTACAAGGGGATAATTACTTTTATTGAAAAGTTTCTGTAATTGAGATTCACAAAGTTTCCATGGGCATGAACAAAGTTCAAGGAGCTCCCCCACTTCAACAATGCTCGTCTCTCTCACTTTCACTTTCCTTTTTGTGAAGTTTTAAGTTACCCTCTATATTTTTTTTGTTTTTAAACTTTATAAAAGCACTCAATAGAAATAAAATGACTACTTCTGGGTTGTCTCCCTGGCAGCGCTTTCTTTAAAGCCATTAAGCTAGGCATAAGGTGCTCAAGTAATGAATCCACCCAGATTCCAAGGTATATCAAAGCCAATTTTAATTAGCAATGATTTGGCATTTAGTAGTGAGGACAAAGAAGCATATATCATGCAATGACGAAGTCTAGCCCTCTTCCTATGCATCGGCATGTCATACAAGAACAATTCATGCACATCAAGTAATGGCCAATACATAGCATAAGCAGTTTCTTGCAATTTTATCGTGTTGGAAACATAAAGAGGTGGAGATGTAGTTCCTCTCTCATAATAATTGCAAGTAGGAGCAGCAAGCACGTGCATATTACATTCATCAAAATTATCATGTGCAATGGTAGAATGCAACCCATCAATATAATCCTTAACAAGAACAAATTTCTCCGATATAGTGTAGTTTGGAGAATTCAAAAAGGTAATAGGACTATCATGTGTGGGTGCAATAGCAACAATTTCATATTAAAATAAGGAACAATAGCAAGTTCATCTCCAATAGCATAATTCCTATTGGCATCATGGCCACAAGCATCAAGTTCATCAAAAAGGGATATTTGAAAAGAATTAACGGGATTATAGCAATTATCATAGCATTCATCCTTCGGTAAGAACAAAGGGAAATTAAACAATGTATGAGTTCAAGAGTTACTCTCATTAGAAGGTGGGCACGGGTAGCTAATCCGTTCTTCCTCCTTTTGTTCTTCGCTCACCTCATCATCTTTATCATCCAATGAGCTCACAATTTCATCAATTTCTTCTGCCATAGACTTCTACAAAATATTATTCCCTTCTTGGACAGCGGAGACTTTCTCAATAAGCGCATAAATATCGGAATTCTATTTGTAATTATCATAGCAATATTTAAGGATGGCAAAATTTTCAGGTCTATAAACATCATCATTAAAAGCTTCATACTTTAAAACAAAGATTCAATTTCATAAGCACCCTTAAAAGCAACAAATTCTTCTATTTGTTCCACATCATAATTATCATATCTACCATTGGCATAAGAATCCAAGGTTTCATTATCATTAAATTTGCATGAAAAGGGAAGGTGTGGAGCATTCATCCTAGAGCAACAAGTATAATCATATCTAGAGCATAGATTCCAAGCATACCATTTCAACATATGAATTTGATCCCATAACAGTTTCCTTTTTGTGTCAAGCAATAATCCCTAAATTATTCACGTTGATCCGACCTGTCTCCCATTATCAAGGTTAATGGGGTTTTCATAGGATTATCAAAGTATTGCACAATATTTTTCACATAACGCGCATCGAGGGTTTTAGGAGGTTCCCCATATCCATGGGTAGCAAGTACCACTATTTTTTTGGTGTTTCGTGTTCCATATCCATAACTAAAGATAGAGAACAACTTAGAATAGAAAATAAAAACTACTTAGTGATAAAGCAAACAAGCACACACGAGAATATTCACCCCACGCTATTGCTCCTCGGCAACGGTGTCAGGAAAAGGTCTTGATAACCCACAAGTATAGGGGATCCTTTGTAGCCCTTTTCAATAAATAAGAATGTCGAACCCAACGAGGAGCTAAAGGCAGAACAAATATTCCCTCGAGTTCTATCGACCACCGATACAACTCTATGCACACTTGACGATTGCTTTACCTAAAACAAGTATGAAGAAAGTCATTTGTCCCTAGGCAATCGATAACAAGTACCGGTAATCATTCTTGTAATTCTATATGAGGGAGAGGCATGAGCTAACATACTTTCTCTACTTGGATCATATGCACTTATGATTGGAACTCTAGCAAGCATCCACAACTACTAAAGATCATTAAGGTCGTGAAACCCAACCATAGCATTAAGTATCAAGTCCTCTTTATCCCATACGCAACAACCCACCTACTCGGGTTTAAGCTTTTGTCACTCTCGCAACCCACCATAAGCGAATCATGAACGTATTGCAACACTCTATAGAGGGCCCCCTCACGTTTGCACGAGACAGAGGGCACCATAGGACAACACCATAAATAAAATATACAATCATACCAACCAAGATCACGATTAACTCATAGGACAAAACGGATCTACTCAAACATCATAGGATAGCCAAATATCATTGGGAAATAATATATGGATTTGAGCACCATGTTTAAGTAGAGATTACAGCAGAGAGAAGTGATGTTACACCGCTACATAGAGGGGGAGAGAGTTGGTGTTGACCGTAGCAAGATTGTTGATGTAGATCACCGTCACGATCCTTGCCCCGGCGGCACTCCCACGCCATCGGGAGAGAGGAGGAGAGAGCCACCCTCCTTCTTCTTATTCCTTGCCCCCCTAGATGGGAGGAGAGTTCCCCCTCTGGTCCATGGCCTCCATGGCGGCGGAGGGGTGGGAGCCCCTCCGAGATTGGATCTCCCTCTCTGTTCTCCCCTGTTTCGTGTTCCCCAGATCTGGCCCTTCACCGTTTTCTTAAATTCCCGGAGATCCTTAACTCCTATTGCGCTGAAATTTTTATAAGATTTATTTCCATAAATTATCTTTCTTGCGCCAGAAGTAGAGCTCCAACCGACGTACGAGGTGGGCATAAGACACATGGGCGCGCCTGGGCCCCCAGGCGCGCCCTGGTGGGTTGTGGTCACTGTGGGCCCCCTCTTCTGATGATTCCAACTCCCAAAAATCACAAATATTCCAAAATAATTCTCTGTAATATTTTATTGCATTTGGATTTTGTTTGACATGGATTTTCTGCGAAACAAAAAACATGCAACAAACAGGAACTAGCACTGGGTGCTGGATAAATATGTTAGTCCAAATAAATCATATAACATGTTGCCAAAAGTGTATAAAAGTTGTATAATATTAGCATGAAACAATCAAAAATTATAGATACGACGGAGATGTATCAGCAAGCAGGCACACCAACACATGATCACACAAAAAGCAAGTGAAGAAGACGAATGAAAGAGGGGCAAAGAAAAGGCAAATCTTTTCCAAAATTGTTTTAGAAGTGGGGGAGAGGAAAACGAGAGGCAAATGGCGAATACTATAATGCAAGAGATGAGAGTTTATGATGGGTACTTGGTATGTCTCGACTTGGCGTAGATTTCCCTGGCAACGGCACCAGAAATTCTTCCTCCTACTTCTTGAGCTTCCGTTGTTTTTTCCCTTGAAGAGGAAAGGGTGATGCAGCAATGTAGAGATAAGCATATCCCTCAATTTGAGAACCAAGGTATCAATCCAGTAGGAGACAACGCACAAATCACCGAATACCTGCACAAACAATCAAACAAAATTGCACCCAACGCAATAAAGGGGTTGTCAATCCCTTCACAGTTACTTGCAAAAGTGAGATCTGATAGAGATAGATAAATGATAAAGTAAATATTTTTGGTATTTTTGGTTTATAGATCAGAAAGTAAAATAGTACAAAATAGTAGATCAGAGACTTGTATGATGGAAAATAGTAGATCGGAAATTTTTATGATGGAAAATAGACCTGGGGGCCATAGGTTTCACTAGTGGCTTCTCTCAAGATAACAAATAATACGGTGGGTGAACAAATTACTGCCGACCAATTGATAGAAAATCGCAAAGTTATGACAGTATCTAAGGCAATGATCATGAATATAGGCATCACGTCCGTGTCAAGTAGACCGAAATGATTTTGCATCTATTAATATACTCCACACATTGACCACTATCCAACATGCATCTAGAGTATTAAGTTCATAAAGAACGGAGTAACGCATTAAGTAAGATGACATGATGTAGATGAATTAACTCAAGCAATATGATGAAAACCCCATCTTTTTATCCTCGATGGCAACAATACAATACGTGCCTTGCTGCCCCTACTATCACTGGGAAAGGACACCACAAGATTGGTCCCAAAGCTAAGCACTTCTCCCAGTGCAAGAAAAACCAATCTAGTTGGCCAAACCAAAGCGATAGTTTGAAGAGAATTACAAAGATATCAAATCATGCATATAAGAATTCAGAGAAGATTCAAATAATATTCATAGATAAGCCGATCATAAATCCACAATTCATCAGATCTCGGCAAACACACTACAAAAAGTATTACATCGAATAGATCTCCAAGAACATCGAGGAGAACATGGTATTGAGAATCAAAGAGAGAGAAGAAGCCATCTAGCTACTAGCTATGGACCTGTAGGTCTGTGGTAAACTACTCACGCTTCATCGGAAGGGCAATAGAATTGATGTAGAAGCCCTCCGTGATCGAATTCCCCTCCGGAAGGTGCCGGAAAAGGTCCCTAGATGGGATCTCACGGGTACAAAAGGTTGCGGCAGCGAAAAAGTGTTTTCATGGATGCCTCTGGTGGTTTGGGGATATATGGGAATATATAGGCGAAAGAATTAGGTCAGGAGGGTCACAGGGGGCCCACAAGGGTTCATCTCCAAGTCTCCTGGTTATCTTCTAGTCCAAGAAAAATCATCACGAAGGTTACATTCCGTTTGGACTCTGTTTAGTATTCCTTTTCTATGAAACTCAAAAACAAGGAAAAAACAGGAACTGGCACTGGGCTCTAGGTTAATAGGTTAGTCCAAAAAATAATATAAAATAGCATATTAATGCATATAAAACATCCAAAACAGATAATATAATAGCATGGAACAATCAAAAATTATAAATATGTTGGAGATGTATCAATAGCTCCACCATTCAATATAAATACATATCCGATTTGTGACTTAAAGTCATCCGGATCAGTGTCGAAGCTAGCATCGGCGTAACCTTTTATGACAAGCTCTTCGTCACCTCCATAAATGAGAAACATATCCTTGGTCCTTTTCAGGTATTTCAGGATATTCTTGACCGCTGTCCAATGATCCACTACTAGATTACTTTGCTACCTCCCTGACAAACTTATGGCAAGGCACACATCAGGTCTGGTACACAACATAGCATACATGATAGAACCTATGGTTGAGGCATAGGGAATGACTTTCATTTTCTCTCTATCTTCTGCCATGGTCGAACATTGAGTCTAATTTCACACCTTGCAACACAGGCAAGAACCCTTTCTTTGACTGGTCCATTTTGAACTTCTTTAAAACTTTGTCAAGGTGTGTGTTTTGTGAAAGTTCTATTAAGCATCTCGATATATTCCTATAGATCTTGATGCCCAATATATAAGCAGCTTCATCGAGGTCTTTCATTGAAAAACTCTTATTCAAGTATCCTTTTATGTTATCCAGAAATTCTATATCATTTCCAATCAACAATATGTCATCCACATATAATATCAGAAATGCTACAGAGCTCCCACTCACTTTCCTGTAAATACAGGCTTCACCGTAAGTTTGTATAAAACCATATGCTTTGATCACCTCATCAAAGCGTATATTCCAACTACGAGATGCGTGCCCCAGTCCATATATGGATCGCTGGAGCTTGCACACTTTTTTAGCACCCTTAGGATTGACAAAACCTTCTGGTTGCATCATAGACAACTCTTCTTTAATAAATCCATTAAGTTATGCAGTTTTGACGTCCATTTGCCAGATTTCATAATCATAAAATGGAGCAATTGCTAACATGATTCCGATAGACTTAAGCATCGCCACGGGTGAGAAAGTCTCATCATAGCCAACCCCTTGAACTTGTCGAAAACCTCTCGCGACAAGTCGATCTTTGTAGATAGTGATATTACCATCAGCGTTCGTCTTCCTCTTGAAGATCCATTTATTTTCAATGGCCTGCCGATCATCGGGCAAGTCCACCAAAGTCCATACTTTGTTCTCATACATGGATCCTATCTCATATTTCATGGCCTCAAGCCATTTATCGGAATCTGGGCTCATCATAGCTTCTTCGTAGTTCGTAGGTTCGCCGTTGTCTAACAACATGAATTCCAGGACACGTACCACTATGGTGCTGAACGTGTTCTAGTCGACCTATGAAGTTCAGCAGTAACTTGATCTCTAGTTGGTGTAGGCATCACGGGAACGTTTTTCTATGATGTGCTACTTTCCTCCCACTCACTTCTTTCACAGAAACTCCTTCTCTAGAAAGGACCCATTCTTGGCAATAAAGATCTTGCCTTCGGATCTGTGGTACAGGTGTACCCAATAGTTTCCTTAGGTATCCTATGAAGACGCACTTCTCCGATTTGGGTTCGAGCTTATCAGGATGAAGCCTTTTGACATAAGCGTCGCATTCCCAAACTTTAAGAATGACAGCTTAGGTTTCTTGCCAACCCATAGTTCATACGGTGTCGTCTCAACAGATTTAGAAAGTGCCCTATTTAACGTGAATGCGGTTGTCTCTAATGCATAACCCCAAAATGATAAAGGCAAATCGGTAAAAGACATCATAACGCGCCATATCTAATAAAGTACAGTTACGACGTTCGGACACACCATTACACTGAGGTGTTCCAGGTGGTGTGGGTTGTGAAACAATTCCACATTGTTTTAAATGAAGGCCAAACTCGTAACTCCAATATTCACCTCCATGATCAGATCATAGAAACTTTATTTTCTTGTTACGATGATTCTCTACTTCACTCTGAAATTCTTTGAACTTTACAAATGTTTTCAGATCTGTGTTTCATCAAGTAGATATACCCATATCTTACTCAAATCATTTGTAAATGTTAGAAAATAATGATACCCGCCGCGTGCCTCAACACTTATCAGACCGCATACATCGGTACATAGTATTTTCAATAAGTCATTAGCTTGCTCCATTGTTCCGGATAATAGAGTTTTAGTCATCTTGCCTATGAGGAATGGTTTGCAAGTATCAAATGATTCATAATCAAGTGATTCCAAAAGTCCATTCGCATGGAGTTTCTTCATGCGCTTTACACCAATATGACCTAAACGGCAGTGCCACAAGTATGTTGCACTATCATTATCAACTTTGCATCTTTTGGCATCAATATTATGAATATGTGTATCACTACGATCGAGATTCAACAAGAACAGACCATTCATCAAAGGTGCATGACCATACAATATATTATTCATATAAATAGAACAACCATTATTCTCTAACTTAAATGAATAACTGTCTCGAAATAAACAAGATCCAGATATAATGTTCATGCTCAACTCTCGCACCAAATAACAATTATTGAGGTCTAAAACTAATCTAGAAGGTAGATGTAGAGGTAGTGTGCCAACGACGATCACATAGACCTTGGAACCATTCCCGACGCTCATCGTCACCTCATCCTTAGCCAATCTTCGTTTATTCCGCAGCTCCTATTTCGAGTTACAAATATGAGCAACCGAACCAGTATCAAATACCCAGACGCTACTATGAGCATTAGTAAGGAACATTGATACGTCTCCAATGTATCTATAATTTTTGATTGTTCTATTATATTATTTGTTTGGGATGTTTAATGGGCTTTAATATACACTTCTATATTATTTTTGGGACCAACCTATTAACCAGAGGCCCAGTGCAAATCGCTGTTTTTTGCCTATTTCAGTGTTTTGTAGAAAAGGAATATCAAACGGAATCCAAACGGAATGAAACCTTCGTGAGAATCATTTTTGGAACAAACGCAATCCATGAGACTTGGAATAGACGTCAGGGAAGCAACGAGGTGGCCACAAGGGTCCAGGGCGCGCCCTACCCCCCTGGGTGTGCCCCCACCCTAGTGGGCCCCTCGTGGCTCCCCTGACCGACTTCTTTCGCCTATGTATACCCATATACCCCAGAAACATCTAGGAGGACAATAGATCGGGAGTTCCGCCACCGCAAGCATCTGTAGCCACCAAAAACTAATCGGTACCCTGTTCCGGCACCCTATCGGAGGGGTATCCCTCACCGGTGGCCATCTTCATCATCCCGGTGCTCTCCATGACAAGGAGGGAGTAGTTCACCCTCGGGGTTGAGGGTATGTACCAGTAGCTATGTGTTTGATCTCTCTCTCTCTCTCTCTCTCTCTCTCTCTCTCGTGTTCTTGAGGTGGTACGATCTTGATGTATCGCGAGCTTTGCTATTATAGTTGGATCTTATGATGTTTCTCCCCCTCTACTCTCTTGTAATGGATTGAGTTTTCCCTTTGAAGTTATCTTATCGGATTGAGTCTTTAAGGATTTTAGAACACTTGATGTATGTCTTGCATGTGCTTATCTGTGGTGACAATGGGATATCACGTGATCTACTTGATGTATGTTTTGGTGATCAACTTGCGGGTTCAGTGACCTTGTGAACTTATGCATAGGGGTTGGCACACGTTTTTGTCTTGACTCTCCGGTAGAAACTTTGGGCACTCTTTGAAGTTCTTTGGGTTGGTTGAATAGATGAATCTGAGATTGTGTGATGCATATCGTATAATCATACCCACGGATACTTGAGGTGACATTGAAGTATCTAGGTGAAATTAGGGTTTTGGTTGATTTGTGTCTTAAGGTGTTATTCTAGTATGAACTTGGAAAGAATAGCTTCATGTCATTTTACTACGGACTCTTGAATAGATCAATCAGAAAGAATAACTTTGAGGTGATTTCGTACCCTACCATAATCTCTTTGTTTGTTCTCCACTATTAGTCACTTTGGAGTGACTCTTTGTTGCATGTTGAGGGATAGTTATATGATCCAGTTATGTTATTATTGTTGAGAGAACTTGCACTAGTGAAAGTATGAACCTTAGGCCTTGTTTCCTAGCATTGTAATACCGTTTACGCTCATTTTTACCACTTGTTACCTTTCTGTTTTTATATTTTCAGATTACAAAAACCTATACCACCATCCATATTGCACTTGTATCACCATCTCTTCGCCGAACTAGTGCACCTATACAATTTACCATTGTATTGGGTGTGTTGGGGACACAAGAGACTCTTTGTTATTTGGTTGCAGGGTTGTTTGAGAGAGACCATCTTCATCCTACACCTCCCATGGATTGATAAACCTTAGGTCATCCACTTGAGGGAAATTTTCTACTGTCCTACAAACCTCTGCACTTGGAGGCCCAACAACGTCTACAAGGAGAAGGTTGTATAGTAGACATCAAGCTCTTTTTTGGCGCCGTTGCCGGGGAGGTGAGTGCTTGAAGGTATATCTTTAGATCTTGCAATTGAATCTTTTAGTTTCTTGTTTTATCACTAGTTTAGTTTATAAAAGAAAACTACAAAAAATATGGAATTAAGGGTGCCTCATATGCTTCATCTTTTTAATGTCTTTCGTGAAAATGATGGGAAGGAAAATTGTGCTCAAGTACTAGAAGAAGAATTACATAGAATGCTTGGTATAAAATATGTGAATGATGAGCATGATTGCAATGTTGTTAGTATGAATTCTTTGAATACCTATGATGCTAATGATATGCAAAGCCACAAGCTTGGGGATGCTATGTTTGATGAGCAAATTTATTATGGTAAAAGCATGCCTCCTATTTATGATGATTATTGTGATGACATGTATGCCATAAAGAATAAACATAACCATGACACTTGTCATCGTGATTTTAATTTTCAATTGGATTATACTTCACATGATAGTTATTTTGTTGAGTTTGCTCCCACTACTATTGATGAGAATAAATTTGCTTATGTGGAGAGTAGTAAAATTTGTATGCAAGTAGATCATGAAAATAATGCTTTATGTGATGGTTATATTGTTGAATTCATTCATGATGCTACTGAAAATTATTATGAGGGAGGAATATATGCTTGTAGGAGTTGCAATGATATCAAGTTTCCTCTCTATGTGCTTAAAGTTTTAAAGTTATGCCTGTTTTGCCTTCCTATGCTAGTTTACTATTGTTCCCATAAGTTGTTTGCTCACAAAATCCCGATGCATAGGAGGTGGGTTAGACTTAAATGTGTTAGTAATATTCTTCATGATGCTCTCTTTATATTTCAATTCTTATCTTTTATGCAAGCATTATTGAGATCATCATGCCTAGCTAAAAGGCATTAAAGAAAAGCGCTTCTTAGGAGACAACCCAACATTTGCCTTTACTGTTTTTGTGTGTTCACATGATTATGCTACTGTAGTAATCATGTTTTATAGCTTTTGTTTCAACAAAGTGCCAAGTAAGGCCTTTAGGATAGCTTACGGTGATAGTTGTGTTGATCCTGCTGAAAATCAGAAACTTTTGCACCCAGTAAATTAGTTTTGATAATTCACACAAACGTGATTTTGATCTTATTCGTTTTATATGGATTGGAACACATATTTCTAAGGTTTTCCTAATTTGTTAGAATTTTTGGACTTACAGAAGTACTCGAGAGTTACAGATTACTACAGACTTTTCTGTTTTTGACAGCTTCTGTTTTTGTGTTGTTTGCTTATTTTGATGAATCTATGAGTAGTATCGGAGGGTATGAACCATAGAGAAGTTGGAATACAGTAGATATTACACCAATATGAATAAAGAATGAGTTCACAACAGTACCTAAGTGGTGGTTTGTTTTCTTGTACTAACGGAGCTTATGAGTTTTGTTTGGAGTTTCCTGTTGTGAAGTTTTCAAGTTTTGGGTAAAGTTTCGATGGACTATGGAATAAGGAGTGGTAAGAGCCTAAGCTTGGGTATGCACAAGGCACCCCAAGGTAATATCCAAGGAAAACCAAAAGCCTAAGCTTGGGGATGCCCCGGAAGGCATCCCCTCTTTCGTCTTCGTTCATCGGTAACTTTACTTGGAGCTATATTTTTATTCACCACATGATATGTGTTTTGCTTGGAGCGTCATTTTGTTTTATTTTAATTTGCTTGCTGTTTGAATAAAATACCAAGATCTTAATTATTAAATGTTAGAGAATCTTCACATAGTTGCATAATTATTTGACTACTCATTGATCTTCACTTATATCTTTTGGAGTAGTTTGTCATTTGCTCTAGTGCTTCACTTATATCTTTTTAGAGCATGGTGATGGTTTTATTTTGTAGAAATTATTGATCTCTCATGCTTCACTTATATTATTTTGGGAGTCTTTTGGAACAACATGGTAATTTTCTTTGGTTATAAAATTAGTCCTAATATGATGGGCATCCAAGTTGGGTAAATAAAAACTTTCATATAAAGTGCATTGAATACTATGATAAATTTGATACTTGATAATTGTTTTGAGATATAAAGGTGGTAATGTTAGAGTCATGCTAGTTGGGTAATTATGAAATTGAGAAATACTTGTGTTAAAGTTGGCAAGTCCCATAGCATGCATGTATGGTGAACGTTGTGTGACAAATTTGAAGCATGGGGTGTTCTTTGATTGCCTTCCTTATGAGTAGAGGTCGGGATCGCGCGATGGTTAACTCCTACCAACCCTTCCCCTAGGAGCATGTGTAGTAGTACTTTGCTTCGAGGGCTATTAAAGTTTTGCAATAAGTATATGAGTTCTTTATGACTAATGTGAGTCCATGGATTATACGCACTCTTACCCTTCCGCAATTTGCTAGCCTCTACGGTATTGTGCATTGCCCTTTCTCACCTTGAGAGTTGGTGCAAACTTCGTCGGTGCATCCGATATGCTCTGTGACACATAAACCTCCTTATATCTTCCTCAAACAGCCACCATACCTACCTATTATGGCATTTCCATAGCCATTCTGAGATATATTGCCATGCAACTTTCCACCGTTCCGTTCATTATGACACGCTCCATCGTTGTAATATTGCCTTTGCATGATCATGTAGTTGACATCGTATTTGTGGCAAAGCCACCTTTATAATTTTTTCATACATGTCACTCTTGATTCTTTGCATATCCCGGTACACTGCCGGAGGCATTCACATAGAGTCATATTTTGTTCTAAGTATTGAGTTGTAATTCTTGAGTTGTAAATAAATAGAAGTGTGATGATCTTCATTATTAGAGCATTGTCCCAAGTGAGGAAAGGATGATGGAGACTATGATTCCCCCACAAGTCGGGATGAGACTCTGGACTTTATGAAAAATAAAAGAGGCCAAAGAAGCCCAAATAAAAAAATAGGCCAAAGAAGCCCACCAAAATAAAAAAATAAAAAATGAAGAGAAAAAATGAGAGAAAAAGAGAGAAGGGACAATGTTACTATCCTTTTTCCACACTTGTGCTTCAAAGTAGCACCATGATATTCATGATAGAGAATCTCCTATGTTGTTACTTTTATATACTAGTGGGAATTTTTTATTATAGAACTTGGCTTGTATGATGGGCTTCCTCAAAATGCCCTAGGTCTTCGTGAGCAAGCAAGTTGGATGCACACCCACTTAGTTTCTTTTTGAGCTTTCATACATTTATAGCTCTAGTGCATCCATTGCATGGCAATCCCTACTCCTCGCATTGACATCAATTGATGGGCATCTCCATAGCTCGTTGATTAGCCGCGTCAATGTGAGACTTTCTCCCTTTTTATTCTCTCACATAATCCCTATCATCATACTCTACTCCACCCATAGTGCTATATCCATGGCTTACACTCATGTATTGCGTGAGGGTTGAAAAAGCTGAAGCGCTTTAAAAAGTATGAACCAATTGCTTGGCTGAAACCGGGGTTGTACATGATGGGAGCATTTTGTGTGACAAAAATGAAGCATGGCCTAACTATATGATTTTGTAGGGATAAGCTTTCTTTGGCTATGTTATTTTGATAAGACATAAATTGCTTAGTTAGCATGTGTGAAGTATTACTATTTTTATGTCAATATTAAACTTTTATCTTGAATCTTTTGGATCTGAACATTCATGCCACAATAAAGAAAATTACATTGAGAAATATGCTAGGTAGCATTCCACATCAATAATTCTATTTTTATCATTTACCTACTCGAGGACGAGCAGGAATTAAGCTTGGGGATGCTTGATACGCCTCCAACGTATCTATAATTGGTGATTGTTCCATGCTATTATATTATTTGTTTTGGATGTTTAATGGGCTTTACTATACACTTTTATATTATTTTTGGGACTAACCTATTAACCGGAGGCCCAGTGCAAATTGCTGTTCTTTTGCCTATTTCAGTGTTTCGCAGAAAAGGAATATCAAACGGAATCCAAATGGAATGAAACCTTCGGGAGAATCGTTTTTGGAACAAACGCAATCCAGGAGACTTGGAGTAGACGTCAGGGAAGCAACGAGGTGGCCACGAGGGTCCAGCGCGCGCCCTACCCCCTAGGCGCGCCCCCACCCTCGTGGGCCCCTCGTGGCTCCCCTGACCGACTTCTTTCGCCTATATATACCCATACACGCCAAAAACATCCAGGAGCACAATAGATCGGGAGTTCCGCCGCCGCAAGCCTCTGTAGCCACCAAAAACCAATCGGGACCCTGTTCCGGCACCCTGCCGGAGGGGGGATGTTGAGTGATGTCTACTACACAACCTTCTTCTTGTAGACGTTGTTGGGCCTGCAAGTGCACAAGCTTGTAGGACAGTAGCAAATTTCCCTCAAGTGGCTGACCTAAGTTTTATCAATCCGTGGGAGGCGTAGGATGAAGAGGGTCTCTCTCAAGCAAACCTGCAACCAAATAACAAAGAGTCTCTTGTGTCCCCAACACATCCAATACAATGGTAAATTGTATAGGTGCACTAGTTTGGCAAAGAGATGGTGATACAAGTGCAATATGGATGGTAGATATAGGTTTTTGTAATCTGAAAATATAAAAACAACAAGGTAACTAATGATAAAAGTGAGCTTAAACGTTATTGCAATGGTAGGAAGCAAGGCCTAGGGTTCATACTTTCACTAGTGCAAGTTCTCTCAACAATAATAACATCGATATATCATATAATAATCCCTCAACATGCAACAAAGAGTCACTCCAAAGCCACTAATAGCGGAGAACAAACGAAGATATTATGGTAGGGTACGAAACCACCTCAAAGTTATCCTTTCTGTTCTATCTATCCGTAGTAATAACACGAAGCTATTCTTTCCGTTCGATCTATCATAGAGTTCATACTAGAATAACACCTTAAGACACAAATCAACCAAAACCCTAATGTCACCTAGATACTCCATTGTCACCTCAAGTATCCGTGGGCATGATTATATGATATGCATCACACAATCTCAGATTCATCTATTCAACCAACACAAAGTACTTCAAAGAGTGCCCCAAAGTTTCTACCGGAGAGTCAAGACGAAAACGTGTGCCAACCCTTATGCATAGGTTCATGGGCAGAACCCGCAAGTTGATCACCAAAACATACATCAAGTGGATCACGTGGTATCCCATTGTCACCACAAATAAACACGGCAAGACATACATCAACTGTTCTCAAATCCTTAAAGACTCAATCCGATAAGATAACTTCAAAGGGAAAACTCAATCCATTACAAGAGAGTAGAGGGGGAGAAACATCATAAGATCCAACTATAATAGCAAAGCTCGCGATACATCAAGATCGTGCCATAGAGAGAACACGAGAGAGAGAGAGATCAAACACATAGCTACTGGTACATACCCTTAGCCTCGAGGGTGAACTACTCCCTCCTCGTCATGGAGAGCGCCGGGATGATAAAGATGGCCACCGGTGAGGGATCCCCCCTCCGACAGGGTGCCAGGACGGGCTCCCGAGAGGTTTTTGGTGGCTACAGAGGCTTGCGGCGATGGAACCCCTGATCTATCTTGTTCTTCAATGGTTTTAGGGTATATGGGAATATATAGGCAAAAGAAGTCGGTCGGGGGAGCCTCGAGGGGCCCACGAGGGTGGAGGGCGTGCCCAGGGGGGTTGGGCGCACCCCCCTATCTCGTGGCTTCCTCGAAGCTTCCCTGGCTTGTAGTCCAAGTTCCCTGGATCACGTTCGTTCCAAAAATCACGCTCCCGAAGGTTTCATTCCGTTTGGACTCCATTTGATATTTCTTTTCTTCGAAACACTGAAATAGGCAAGAAAACAGCAATATGGGTTGGGCCTCCGGTTATTAGGTTAGTCTCAAAAGTAATATAAAAGTGTATAATAAAGCCCGTAATCATTCAAAACAGATAATAAAATAGCATGAATGCTTCATAAATTATAGATACGTTGGAGACGTATCAGCATCCCCAAGCTTAATTCCTGCTCGTCCTCGAGTAGGTAAATGATAAAAGAAAGAATTTATGAAGTGTGAATGCTAGAAGGTGCACAAGTTTGATCAATGATAATTTCAATCACCTTTTCTAGAATGATTATATGTCATAATAGTAGTTGATCTCATAAAACTTCTCAAGATCAAGTAACAAGCTATTCACATGTTAAAGCATAGACCATAAACTTTCTTGAAAACTAGCAAACTTCATTCTCAGTCATCAAACAATTATAATTCATCTTATTTTCAGGAAGGGTCTATGTCAGAGCTTTGATTTAGAAAACTCCACATACTCAACTATCATATAGTCTTCCATGATTGCTATAACACTCATGCAATACTAATGGTTATGGAGTTTTAATCGGACACTGAGAAAGATAGGGGCTTATAGTGTTGCCTCCCAACGTATTCACCTTTGGGTGATGTCAACAATAATAGTTCATGCTAACTTACATCCAATTGGAAATATAGATCAGGATCTTTCCAACACAAGGTGCTTGCCAAAGGATAAAATGAAAAAGGGAAAGGTGAAGATCACCTTGACTCTTGCATAAAGTAAAAGACATAAAGTAAAAGATAGGCCCTTCGCAGAGGGAAGCAGAGGTTGTCATGCGCTTTTATGGTTGGATGCACAAAATCTTAATGCAAAAGAACGTCACTTTATATTGCCACTTGTATATGGACCTTTATTATGCAGTTCGACGCTTTTATTGCTTCCATAACAAGATCATATAAAGCTTATTTTCTTCACACTAATAGATCATACATATTTAGAGAGCAATTTTTATTGCTTGCACTGATGACAACTTACTTGAAGGATCTTACTCAATCCATAGGTAGGTATAGTGGACTCTCATGGAAAAACTGGGTTTAAGGATATTTGGAAGCACAAGTAGTATCTCTACTTGGTGCAAGGAATTTGGCTAGCATGAGGGGGAAAGGCAAGCTCAACATGTTTGAATGATCCATGACAATATACTTTAATTGAGATGTGAGAAAACATAACCCATTACATTGTCTTCCTTGTCCAACATCAAATCTTTAGCATGTCATACTTAATGAATGCTCACAATTATAAAATATGTCTAAGATAGTATATTTATATGCGAAATCTCTCTTCCTTCAATATTCTTTCATGAATTGTTCAAATGACCAATACAATGCTTGCTAACCTTCAATAAATTTACAACCTCTACTTCTTAGATGTGAAGTCATTACTCCCCATGGGACAAGCAAATGAAACATATATAATTTCAGATTTATGACATTCAACACATTCAACCATTTACTCATAGGATATAAGTGAAGCACACGAGTAAATGACAAACTACTCCAAAAAGATATAAGTGAAGATCAATGAGTAGCTAAATAATTATGTAACTATGTGAAGACTCTCTCTCATTAAAGAATTTAAGATCTTAAGTACTTTATTCAAACAGAAAGCAAAACAAAATAAAATGACATTGCAAGGATAGCACAACTCATGTGAAGAAGCAAAAACTTAGGTTCAACCGATACTAACCGATAGTTGTTGAAGAAGAAAGGTGGGATGCCTAACGGGGTATACCCAAGCTTAGATGCTTGAGACTTCTTGAAATGTTATCTTGGGGTGCCTTGGGCATCCCCAAGCTTGAACTTTTGTGTCTCCTTAATTCCTCTCATATCATGGTTTCTCTTTTCATCAAAAGCTTCATCCACACCAAACTCAACAAGAACTCGTGAGATAGGTTAGTATAAATCAATGAAAAAACCTTATCATTTTCTACTGTAACAAATCACTAAATTATTATTCAACATTGCATATTAAATGCCTCTGCATATTTAATACTCCTATCCTCAAATAGAATCATTAAACAAGCAAACATATGCAAACAATGCAAACATAACAGCAATCTGCCAAAACAGTACAGTGTGTAAAGAATGCAAGAGTATAAATACTTCCCTAACTCCAAAAATTATGAGAAAATACTACGCTGTAGAAGATTTATCAGAACTCAATATGCAAAAAGTTTCAGCATTATACCATTCTCTGACGTTTCTAGGGAATTTTTGCAACATCGGTAAACTTTCTATTTTGAAACAGCAACATGTATACTAGCAAAATAAGCATGGTAAAGGCTATCCTTGACATTTTTATTGAAAATATAGATGCAAAACATTATTATAAATAACAGAAAGCAAATAATAACAAAAGAAAATGATGCTCCAAGCAAAACACATATCATGTGGTGAATAAAAATATAGCTCCAAGTAAAGTTACCGATGAACGAAGATGAAAGAGGGAATGCCTTCTGGGGCATCCCCAAGCTTAGGCTCTTGGTTGTCCTTGCATATTACCTTGGGGTGGCTTGGGCATCCCCAAGCTTAGGCTCTTGCCACTCCTTATTCCATAGTCCATCGAATCTTTACCCAAAACTTGAAAACTTCACAACACAAAACTCAACAGAAAACTCGTAAGCTCCGTTAGTATAAGAAAATAAAACCACCACTTAGGTACTGTAATGAACTTGTTCTAAATTCATATTGGTGTAATATCTACTGTATTCCAACTTATCTATGGTTCATACCCTCCGATACTACTCATAGATTCATCAAAATAAGCAAACAATACATAGAAATCAGAATATGTCAAAAACAGAACAGTCTGTAGTAATCTGCATCAAACGTATACTTATGTAACTCCAAAAATCCTACAAATGAGGAAGTCCTAAGCAATTTGTGTACCAATCCAGAGAAAAAAGAATCAGATCAAAAGCACGTTTATGTAAATTAACAAAACTAATTTACTGGGTACAAAAGTTTCTGATTCTCAGCAGGATCAACACAATTATCACCGTAAGCTATCCTAAAGGTCTTACTTGGCACTTTATTGAAACAAAAGCTATAAAACATGATTACTACAGTAGCATAATCATGTGGACACACAAAAATAGTAAGAATAAATATTGGGTTGTCTCCCAACAAGCGCTTTTCTTTAATGCCTTTCTAGCTAGGCATGATGATGACAATGATGCTCACATAAAAGATAAGAATTGAAACATAACGGGAGCATCATGAAGCATATGACTAGCACATTTAAGCCTAACCCTCTTCCTATGCATAGGGATTTTGTGAGCAAACAACTTATGGGAACAAGAATCAACTAGCATAGGAAGGCAAAACAAGCATAACTTCAAAATTTTCAACACATAGAGAGGAAACTTGATATTATTGCAATTCCTACAAACATATGTTCCTCCCGCATAATAATTTTCAGTAGCATCATGAATTAATTCAACAATATAACCAACACCTAAATCATTCTATTCATGAGCTACTTGCATAAAAAAATTACTACTCTCCACATAAGCAAAATTCTTCTCATGAATAGTAGTGGGAGCATAATAAGAGACTTGAATACTATAAATTGTTTCCACATTAAAAGAGTAATGTTCAGAAAAAGGGTAATCATAATCATGACAAGTTTTATAAACATCACTACTTTTTATAGCATAAGTTTCATCACAATAATCATCATAAGTAGCAACTTCGTTCTCATCATAATCGATAGAAACCTCTCCCAAGATAGTGGAATCATCACTAAATAAAGTTGACACTCTTCCAAATCCACTTTCATATTCATCAAAATAAGATTAAACATCCTCCAAAATAGTGGGATAACTACTTCCTAAAGTTGACACTTTTCCAAACCCACTTTCATCAATATAATCATCATAGGTAAGAGGCATGCTATCATCATAACAACTTTGCATATCAAAACTTGGGAGGCTAAAAATACCATCTTCATTAAACATAGCATCCCCAAGCTTGGGACAAACATTAATTGCAGCAAATATATTATCAAATATGTCATCCTCATCAAACATAGCTTCCCCAAGCTTGGGCTTTTGCATATCATTAGCATTATGGATATTCAAGGAATTCATAATAACAACATTGCAATCATGCTCATCATTCAAAGATTTAGTATCAAACATTTTATAGACTTCTTCTTCTAGCACTTGAGCACAATTTTCCTTTTCATCAAACTTAAGAAAGATATTAAAAAGATGAAGCATAAGAGACAAACTTAACTCCATTTTTTGGTAGTTTTTCTTTTATAGACTAAACTAGTGATAAAACAAGAAACAAAAAGATTCGATTGCAAGATCTAAAGATATACCTTCAAGCACTCACCTCCCCGGAAACGGCGCCAGAAAAGAGCTTGATGTCTACTACACAACCTTCTTCTTGTAGACGTTGTTGGGCCTGCAAGTGCACAGGTTTGTAGGATAGTAGCAAATTTCCCTCAAGTGGATGAACTAAGGTTTATCAATCCATGGGAGGCATAGGATGAAGATGGTCTCTCTCAAGCAACTCTGCAACCAAATAACAAAGAGTCTCTTGTGTCCCCAACACACCCAATACAATGGTAAATTGTATAGGTGCACTAGTTCGGCGAAGAGATGGTGATACAAGTGCAATATGGATGGTAGATATAGGTTTTTGTAATCTAAAAATATAAAAACAGCAAGGTAACTAATGATAAAAGTGAGCGTAGATGGTATTGCAATGGTAGGAAACAAGGCCTAGGGTTCATACTTTCACTAGTGCAAGTTCTCTCAACAATAATAACATAGATAGATCATATAACAATCCCTCAACATGCAACAAAGAGTCACTCCAAAGCCACTAATAGTGGAGAACAAACGAAGAGATTATGGTAGGGTACGAAACCACCTCAAAGTTATCCTTTCTGTTCTATCTATCTGTAGTAAAATAACATGAAGCTATTCTTTCCGTCCGATCTATCATAGAGTTCATACTAGAATAACACCTTAAGACACAAATCAACCAAAACCCTAATGTCACCTAGATACTCCATTGTCACCTCAAGTATCCGTGGGCATGATTATACGATATGCATCACACAATCTCAGATTCATCTATTCAACCAACACAAAGTACTTCAAAGAGTGCCCCAAAGTTTCTACCGGGGAGTCAAGACGAAAACGTGTGCCAACCCTTATGCATAGGTTCGTGGGCGGAACCCGCAAGTTGATCACCAAAACATACATCAAGTGGATCACGTGATATCCCATTGTCACCACAGATAAACACGGCAAGACATACATCAAGTGTTCTCAAATCCTTAAAGACGCAATCTGATAAGATAACTTCAAAGGGAAAACTCAATCCATTGCAAGAGAGTAGAGGGGGAGAAACATCATAAGATCCAACTATAATAGCAAAGCTCGCGATACATCAAGATCGTGCCATAGAGAGAACACGAGAGAGTGAGAGATCAAACACATAGCTACTGGTACATACCCTCAGCCTCGAGGGTGAACTACTCCCTCCTCGTCATGGAGAGCGCCGGATGATGAAGATGGCCACCGGTAAGGGATCCCCCCTCTGGCAGGGTGCCGGGATGGGCCCCCGAGAGGTTTTTGGTGGCTACAGAGGCTTGCGACGGTAGAACTCCCGATCTATCTTGTTCTTCGATGGTTTTAGGGTATATGGGAATATATAGGGGAAAGAAGTCGGTCGGGGGAGCCTCGAGGGGCCCACGAGGGTGGTGGGCGCGCCCAGGGGGTGGGCACATCCCCTATGTTGTGGATTCCTCGAAGCTTCCCTGGCTTGCACTCCAAGTTCCATGGATCACATTTGTTCCAAAAATCACGCTCCCGAAGGTTTCATTCTGTATGGACTCCGTTTGATATTTCTTTTCTTTGAAACACTGAAATAGGTAAGAAAACAACAATATGGGTTGGGCCTCCGGTTAATAGGTTAGTCCCAAAAGTAATATAAAAGTGTATAATAAAGCCCGTAACCGTAATCATTCAAAATAGATAATAAAATAGCATGAATGCTTCATAAATTATAGATACGTTGGAGACGTATCATTGGGTAACGTAGTAATTTCAAAAAAAATCCTACGCACACGCAAGATCATGGTGATGCATAGAAACAAGAGGGGAGAGTGTTGTCTACGTACCCTCGTAGACCGAAAGCGGAAGCGTTAGCACAATGCGGTTGATGTAGTCGTACGTCTTCACGATCCGACCGATCAAGTACCGAACGCACAACACCTCCGAGTTCAGCACACGTTCAGCTCGATGACGTCCCTCGAACTCCGATCCAGCCGAGCTTTGAGGGAGAGTTCAGTCAGCACGACGGCGTGGTGACGATGATCATGTTCTACCAATGCAAGGCTTCGCCTAAGCACCGCAATGATATTATCGAGGTGGATTATGGTGGAGGGGGGCACCGCACACGGCTAAGAGATCAATGATCAATTGTTGTGTCTAGAGGTGCCCCTGCCCCCGTATATAAAGGACCAAGGAGGAGGGGGCGGACGGCCAGGGGAGGGCGCGCCAGGGAGGAGTCCTACTCCTACCGGGAGTAGGACTCCCTCCTTTCCTTGTCCAAGTAGGAAAGGGGAAGGAAGGGGAGAGAGGAGGAAGGAAAGGGGGGGCTCCTTGTCCTATTCGGACTAGAGGGGGAGGGGGCACGCGGCCTGCCCCGGCCACCCCTCCTCTGCTCCACTTTGGGCCCATGAGGCCCATTAACCCCCCGAGGGGTTCCGGTAACCCCCTGGTACTCCAGTATACATCCGATAACCCCGGGAACCATTCCGGTGTCCGAATATAGTCGTCCAATATATCAATCTTCATGTCTCGACCATTTCGAGACTCCTCTTCATTTCTGTGATCACATCCGAGACTCCGAACTATCTTCGGTACATCAAAGCAACTAAACTTATAATATAACCATCATCCAACTTTAAGCATGCGGACCCTACGGATTCGAGAACTATGTAGACATGACCGAGACACGTCTCCGGTCAATAACCAATAGTGTAACCTGGATGCTCATATTGGCTCCTACATATTCTACGAAGATCTTTATCGGTCAAACCGCATAACAACATACGTTGTTCCCTTTGTCATCGGTATGTTACTTGCCCGAGATTCGATCATCGGCATCTCAATACCTAGTTCAATCTCATTACCGGCAAGTCTCTTTACTCATTACGTAATGCATCATCGTAACTAACTCATTAGCTACATTGCTTGCAAGGCTTATAGTGATGTGCATTATCGAGAGGGCCTAGAGATACCTCTCCGACAATCGGAGTGACAAATTGTAATATCGAAATACGCCAACTCAACATGTACCTTCGAAGACACCTGTAGAGCTCCTTTATAATCACCCAGTTACGTTGTGATGTTTGGTAGCATACAAAGTGTTCCTATGGTAAACGGGAGTTGCATAATCTCATAGTTGTAGGAACATATATAAGTCATGAAGAAAGCAATAGCAACATACTAAACGATCAAATGCTAAGCTAACGGAATGGGTCAAGTCAATCACATCATTCTCCTAATGATGTGATCCCGTTAATCAAATGACAACTCATGTCTATGGTTAGGAAACACAACCATCTTTGATCAACGAGCTAGTCAAGTAGAGGCATACTAGTTACACTATGTTTGTCTATGTATTCACACATGTATTATGTTTTCGGTTAATACAATTCTAGCATGAATAATAAACATTTATCATGATATAAGGAAATAAATAATAACTTTATTATTGCCTCTAGGGCATATTTCCTTCAGTCTCCCGCTTGCACTAGAGTCAATAATCTAGATTACACAGTAATGATTCTATCACCCATGGAGCCTTGGTGCTGATCATGTTTTGCTCGTGGAAGAGGCTTAGTCAACGGGTCTGCAATATTCAGATCCATATGTATTTTGCAAATCTGTATGTCTCCCACCTGGACTTGGTCCCGGATGGAATTGAAGCGTCTCTTGATGTGCTTGGTTCTCTTGTGAAATATGGATTCCTTTGCCAAGGCAATTGCACCAGTATTGTCACAAAAGATTTTCATTGGTCCCGATGCACTAGGTATGACACCTAGATCAGATATGAACTCCTTCATCCAGACTCCTTCATTTGCTGCTCCCGAAGCAGCTATGTACTCTGCTTCACATGTAGATCCTGCCATGACGCTTTGTTTAGAACTGCACCAACTGACAGCTCCACCGTTCAATATAAACATGTATCCGGTTTGCGATTTAGAATCGTCCGGATCAGTGTCAAAGCTTGCATCGACGTAACCATTTACGACTAGCTCTTTGTCACCTCCATAAATGAGAAACATATCCTTAGTCCTTCTCAGGTATTTCAGGATATTCTTGACCACTGTCTAGTGATCCACTCCTAGATTACTTTGGTACCTCCCTGCTAAACTTATTGCTAAGCATACATCAGGTCTGGTACACAGCATTGCATACATGATAGAGCCTATGGCTGAAGCATAGGGAACATCTTTCATTTTCTCTCTATCTTCTGTTGTGGTCGAGCATTGAGTCTGACTCAACTTCACACCTTGTAATATAGGCAAGAACCCTTTCTTTGTTTGATCCATTTTGAACTTTTTCAAAACTTTATCAAGGTATGTGCTTTGTGAAAGTCCAATTAAGTGTCTTGATCTATCTCTATAGATATTGATGCCCAATACATAAGCAGCTTCACCGAGGTCTTTCATTGAAAAACTTTTATTCAAGTATCCTTTTATGCTATCCAGAAATTCTATATCATTTCCAATCAACAATATGTCGTCTACATATAATATCAGAAATGCTACAAAGCTCCCACTCACTTTCTTGTAAATACAGGCTTCTCCAAAAGTCTGTATAAAACCATATGCTTTGATCACACCATCAAAGCATTTATTCCAACTCCGAGAGGCTTGCACGAGTCCATAAATGGATCGCTGGAGCTTGCACACTTTGTTAGCACCTTTTGGATCGACAAAACCTTCTGGTTGGATCATATACAACTCTTCTTCTAGAAATCCATTCAGGAATGCAGTTTTGACATCCATTTGCCATATTTCATAATCATAGAACGCGGCAATTGCTAACATGACTCGGACAGACTTAAGCATCGCTACGGGTGAGAAAGTCTCATCGTAGTCAACCCCTTGAACTTGTCGAAAACCTTTGTAGACAGTAACATTACCATCAACGTCATTCTTCTTCTTGAAGATCCATTTATTCTCGATGGCTTGCCGATCATTGGGCAAGTCAAACAAAGTCCATACTTTGTTCTCATACATGGATCCCATCTCAGATTTCATGGCCTCAAGCCATTTTGCAGAATCTGGGCTCATCATCGCTTCCTCATAGTTCGTAGGTTCGCCATGGTCAAGTAACATGACCTCCAGAATAGGATTACCGTACCACTCTGGTGCGGATCTTACTCTGGTTGACCTACGAGGTTCAGTAGTAACTTGATCTAAAGTTTCATGATCAATATCATTAGCTTCCTCACTATTTGGTGTAGTCGTCATAGGAACCGGTTTCTGTGATGAACTACTTTCCAATAAGGGAGCAGGTACAGTTACCTCATCAAGTTCTACTTTCCTCCCACTCACTTCTTTCGAGAGAAACTCCTTCTCTAGAAAGGATCCAAATTTAGCAACAAAAATCTTTCCTTCAGATCTGTGATAGAAGGTGTACCCAATAGTCTCCTTTGGGTATCCTATGAAGACACATTTCTCCGATTTGGGTTTGAGTTTATCTGGTTGAAGTTTTTTCACATAAGCATCGCACCCCAAACTTTAAGAAACGACAACTTTGGTTTCTTGCCAAACCACAGTTCATAAGGCGTCGTCTCAATGGATTTTGATGGTGCCCTATTTAACGTGAATGCGGCCGTCTCTAAAGCATAACCCCAAAACGATAGCGGTAAATCAGTAAGAGACATCATAGATTGCACCATATCTAGTAAAGTATGATTACGACGTTCGGACACACCATTACATTGTGGTGTTCCGGGTGGCGTGAGTTGTGAAACTATTCCGCATTGTTTCAAATGTAAACCAAACTCGTAACTCAAATATTCTCCTCCACGATAAGATCATAGAAACTTTATTTTCTTGTTACGATGATTTTCCACTTCACTCTGAAATTCTTTGAACTTTTCAAATGTTTCAAACTTATGTTTCATTAAGTAGGTATACCCATATCTGCTCAAACCATCTGTGAAGGTGAGAAAATAATGATACCCGCCGCGAGCCTCAATGTTCATTGGACCACATACATTAGTATGTATGATTTCCAACAAATCTGTTGCTCGCTCCATAGTTCCGAAGAACGGCGTTTTAGTCATCTTGACCATGAGGCAGGGTTCGCAAGTACCAAGTGATTCATAATCAAGTGATTCCAGAAGTCCATCAGTATGGAGTTTCTTCACGCACTTTACACCAATATGACCCAAACGGCAGTGCCACAAATAAGTTGCACTATCATTATCAACTCTGCATCTTTTGGCTTTAACATTGTGAATATGTGTATCACTACTATCGAGATTCAATAAAAATAGACCACTCTTCAAGGGTGCATGACCATAAAAGATATTACTCATATAAATAGAACCACCATTATTCTCTGATTTAAATGAATAACCGTCTCGCATCAAATAAGATCCAGATATAATGTTCATGCTTAACGCTGGCACCAAATAACAATTATTCAGGTCTAAAACTAATCCCGAAGGTAGATGTAGAGGTAGCGTGCCAACCGCGATCACATCGACTTTGGAACCATTTCCCACGCACATCGTCACCTCGTCCTTAGCCAATCTTCGCTTAATCTGTAGTCCCTGTTTCGAGTTGCAAATATTAGCAACAGAACCAATATCAAATACCCAGGTGCTACTGTGAGCATTAGTAAGGTATACATCAATAACATGTATATCACATATACATTTGTTCACCTTGCCATCCTTCTTATCCGCCAAATACTTGGGGCAGTTCCGCTTCCAGTGACCAGTCTGCTTGCAATAGAAGCACTCAGTTTTAGGCTTAGGTCCAGACTTGGTTTTCTTCTCTTGAGCAGCAACTTGTTTGCCGTTCTTCTTGAAGTTCCCCTTCTTCTTCCCTTTACCATTTTTCCTGAAACTAGTGGTCTTGTTGACCATCAACACTTGATGCTCCTTTTTGATTTCTACCTCCGCAGCTTTTAGCATTGCGAAGAGCTCGGGAATAGTCTTGTTCATCCCTTACATATTATAGTTCATCACGAAGCTCTTGTATCTTGGTGGCAGTGATTGAAGAATTTTGTCAATGACACTATCATCAAGAAGATTAACTCCCAGTTGAATCAACTGATTATTATACCCAGACATTTTGAGTATATGCTCACTGACAGAACTATTCTCTTCCATCTTGCAACTATAGAACTTATTGGAGATTTCATATCTCTCAATCCGAGCATTTGCTTGAAATATTAACTTCAACTCCTGGAACATCTCATATGCTCCATGACGTTCAAAACTTCATTGAAGTCCCGGTTCTAAGCTGTAAAGCATGGCACACTGAACTATCGAGTAGTCATCATCTTTGCTCTGCCAGATGTTCTTAACGTTGTCAGTTGCATCTGCAGCAGGCCTGGCACCCAGCGGTGCTTCCAGGACGTAATTCTTCTGTGCAACAATGATATAATCCTCAGGTTACAGACCCAGTCCGTGTAATTGCTACCATCATCTTTCAACTTAGCTTTCTCAAGGAGCGCATTAAAATTCAACGGAACAACAACACGAGCCATCTATCTACAACAAACATAGACAAGCAAAATACTATCAGGTACTAAGTTCATGATAAATTTAAGTTCAATTAAGCATATTACTTAAGAACTCCCACTTAGATAGACATCCCTCTAATCATCTAAGTGATCATGTGATCCAAATCAACTAAACCATGTCCGATCATCACGTGAGATGGAGTAGTTTTCAATGGTGAACATCACTATGTTGATCATATCTACTATATGATTCACGCTCGACCTTTCGGTCTCAGTGTTTCAAGGCCATATCTGTATATGCTAGGCTCGTCAAGTTTAACCTGGGTGTTCCGCGTGTGCAACTGTTTTGCACCCGTTGTATTTGAACGTAGAGCCTATCACACCCGATCATCACGTGGTGTCTCAGCACGAAGAACTTTCGCAACGGTGCATACTCAGAGAGAACACTTATACCTTGAAATTTAGTGAGAGATCATGTTGTAATGCTATCGTTAATCAAAGAAAAATAAGACGCATAAAGGATAAACATCACATGCAATCAATATAAGTGATATGATATGGCCATCATCATCTTGTGCTTGTGATCTCCATCTCCGAAGCACCGTCATGATCACCATCATCACCGGCGCGACACCTTGATCTCCATCGTAGCATCGTTGTCGTTTCGCCACCTATTGCTTTTACGACTATCACTACCGCTTAGTGATAAAGTAAAGCAATTACAGGGTGATTGCATTGCATACAATAAAGCAACAACCATATGGCTCCTGCCAGTTGCCGATAACTCGGTTACAAAACATGATCATCTCACAATAAAATATAGCATCACGTATTGACCATATCACATCAAAACATGCCCTGCAAAAACAAGTTAGACGTCCTCTACTTTGTTGTCGCAAGTTTTACGTGGCTGCTATGGGCTGAGCAAGAACCGTTCTTACCTATGCATCAAAACCACGCCGATAGTTCGTCAAGTTAGTGCTGTTTTAACCTTCTCAAGGACCGGGCGTAGCCACACTCGGTTCAACTAAAGTTGGAGAAACTAACACCCGCCAGCCACCTATGTGCAAAGCACGTCGGTAGAACCAGTCTCGCGTAAGCATACGCGTAATGTCAGTCCGGGCCGCTTCATCCAACAATACCGCCAAACCAAAATATGACACGCTGGTAAGCAGTATGGCTTGTATCGCCCACAACTCACTTGTGTTCTACTCATGCATATAACATCTACGCATAAAACCTGGCTCGGATGCCACTGTCGGGTAACGTAGTAATTTCCAAAAATTTCCTACGCACACGCAAGATCATGCTGATGCGTAGCAACGAGAGGGGAGAGTGTTGTCTACGTACCCTCGTCGACCGAAAGCGGAAGAGTTAGCACAATGCGGTTGATGTAGTCGTACGTCTTCATGATCCGACCGATCAAGTACCAAACACATAACACCTCCGAGTTCAGCACACGTTTAGCTCGATGACGTCCCTCGAACTCCGATCCAGCGGAGCATTAAGGGAGAGTTCTGTCAGCACAATAGCGTGGTGATGATGATGATGTTATACCGATGCAGGGATTCGCCTAAGCACTGCAACGATATTATCGAGGTGGATTATGGTAGAGGGGGCACCGCACACGGCTAAGAGATCAATGATCAATTGTTGTGTCTAGAAGTGCCCCTGCCCCCGTATATAAAGGACCAAGGGGGAGGGGGCGGCCGGCCCGGGGAGGGCGCGCCAGGGAGGAGCCCTACTCCTACCGGGAGTAGAACTCCCTCCTTTCCTTGTCCAAGTAGGAGAGGGGAAGGAAGGGGAGAGAGGAGGAAGGAAAGGGGGCGCCGCCCCCCTCCTTGTCCTATTCGGACTAGAGGGGGAGGGGGCGCGTGGCCTGCCCTGGCCGCCCCTCCTCTACTCCACTTTGGGCCCATGAGCCCCATTAACCCCCCGGGGGGTTCCGGTAACCCCCCGGTACTCCGGTATACATTTGATAACCCCCAGAACCATTCCGGTGTCCGAATATAGTCGTCCAATATATCAATTTTCATGTCTCGACCATTTCGAGATTCCTCGTCATGTCCGTGATCACATCCGGGACTCCGAACTATCTTCGTACATCAAAACACATAAACTCATAATATAACCGCCATCTAACTTTAAGCGTGCGGACCCTACGGGTTCGAGAACTATGTAGACATGACCGAGACATGTCTCCGGTCAATAACCAATAGCGGAACCTGGATGCTCATATTGGCTCCTACATATTCTACGAAGATCTTTATCGGTCAAACCGCATAACAACATACGTTGTTCCCTTTGTCATTGGTATGTTACTTGCCCGAGACTCAATCGTCGGTATCTCAATACCTAGTTCAATCTCGTTACCGGCAAGTCTCTTTACTCATTACGTAATGCATCATACCGTAACTAACTCATTAGCTACATTGCTTGCAAGGCTTATAGTGATGTGCATTACCGAGAGGGCCCAGAGATACCTCTCCGACAATCGGAGTGACAAATCCTAATCTAGAAATACGCCAACTCAACATGTACCTTCGGAGACACATGTAGAGCTCCTTTATAATCACCCAGTTACGTTGTGACGTTTGGTAGCACACAAAGTGTTCCTCTGGTAAACGGGAGTTGCATAATCTCATAGTTGTAGGAACATGTATAAGTCATGAAGAAAGCAATAGCAACATACTAAACAATCAAGTGCTAAGCTAACAGAATGGGTCAAGTCAATCACATCATTCTCCTAATGATGTGATCCCGTTAATCAAATGACAACTCATGTCTATGGTTAGGAAACACAACCATCTTTGATCAACGAGCTAGTCAAGTAGAGGCATACTAGTGACACTATGTTTGTCTATGTATTCACACATGTATTATGTTTCCGGTTAATACAATTCTAGCATGAATAATAAACATTTATCATGATATAAGGAAATAAATAATAACTTTATTATTGCCTCTAGGGAATATTTCCTTCAGGGGATCACTCACCGATGGCCATCTTCATCATCCCGGCGCTCTCCATGACGAGAAGGGAGTAGTTCACTCTCGGGGCTGAGGGTATGTACCAGTAGCTATGTGTTTGATCTCTCTCTCTCTCTCTCTCTCTCTCTCTCTCTCTCTCTCTCGTGTTCTTGAGGTGGTACGATCTTGATGTATCACGAGCTTTGCTATTATAGTTGGATCTTATGATGTTGCTCCCCCTCTACTCTCTTGTAATGGATTGAGTTTTCCCTTTGAAGTTATCTTATCGGATTGAGTCTTTAAGAATTTGAGAACACTTGATGTATGTCTTGCATGTGCTTATCTATGGTGACAATGGGATATCACATGATCTACTTGATGTATGTTTTGGTGATCAACTTGCGGGTTGAGTGACCTTGTGAACTTATGCATAGGGGTTGGCACACGTTTTCGTCTTAACTCTCCGGTAGAAACTTTGGGCACTCTTTGAAGTTCTTTGTGTTGGTTGAATAGATGAATCTGAGATTGTGTGATGAATATCATATAATCATACCCCTGATACTTGAGGTGACATTCGAGTATCTAGGTGACATTAGGGTTTTGGTTGATTTGTGTCTTAAGATGTTATTCTAGTATGAACTCTAGGATAGATCGAACGGAAAGAATAGCTTCGTGTTATTTTACTACGGATTCTTGAATAGATCGATCATAAAAAATAACTTTGAGGTGGTTTCGTACCCTACCATAATCTATCCGTTTGTTCTCCGCTATTAGTGACTTTGGAGTGACTCTTTGTTGCATGTTGAGGGATAGTTATATGTCCAGTTATGTTATTATTGTTGAGAGAACTTGCACTAGTGAAAGTATGAACCTTAGGCCTTGTTTCCTAGCATTGCTATATCGTTTACGCTCATTTTAACCACTTGTTACCTTGCTGTTTTTTATATTTTGAGATTACAAAAACCTATATCTACCATCCATATTGCACTTGTATCACCATCTCTTCGCCGAACTAGTGCACCTATACAATTTACCATTGTATTGGGTGTGTTGGGGACACAAGAGACTCTTTGTTATTTGGTTGCAGGGTTGTTTGAGAGATACCATCTTCATCCTACACCTCCCACGGATTGATAAACCTTAGGTCATCCACTTGAGGGAAATTTGCTACTGTCCTACAAACCTCTACACTTGGAGGCCCAACAATGTCTACAAGGAGAAGGTTGCGTAGTAGACATCAAACATATCAATAACATGTATATCAAATATACCTTTGTTCACTTTGCCATCCTTCTTATCCACCAAATATTTGGGGTAGTCCCGCTTCCAGTGACCATTACCCTTGCAGTAGAAGCACTCAGTCTCAGGCTTGGGTCTAGCTTTGGGCTTCTTCACGGGAGCGGAAACTTGCTTGACATTCTTCTTGAAGTTCCCTTTCTTTCCCTTGCCCTTTTTCTTGAAACTGGTGGTCTTGTTAACCATCAACACTTGATGCACTTTCTTGATTTCTACCTCCGCTGATTTCAGCATCGGGAAGAGCTCGAATATTGATTTCTCCATCCCTTGCCTATTATAGTTCATCACAAAGCCTTTATAGCCTGGTGGCAGTGACTGAAGAACTCTATCAATAACACTCTCAACTGGAAGATTAATTCCCAGCCGAGTCAAGTGATTATGATACCCAGACATTTTTATGTGTTCACTGACATAATTATTCTCCTCCATCTTGCAACTATAGAACTTGTTGGGGACTTCATATCTCTCAACCCGGACATTAGCTTGAAATATCAACTTCAGCTCCTGGAACATCTCATATGCTCCATGACGTTCGAAATGTCTTTGAAGTCCCGGTTCTAAGCCGTAAAGCATGGCACACTGAACTATCGAGTAGTCATCAGATCGAGTCTGCGAGACATTCATAACATCTGCAGTAGCTCCTATAGCAGGTCTATCACCTAGCGGTGCATCAAGGGCATAATTCTTCTGTGTAGCAATGAGGATAATCCTCAAGTTACGGACCCAGTCCGTGTAGTTTCTACCATCATCTTTCAACTTAGCTTTCTCTAGGAACACATTAAAATTCAGAGGAACGGTAGAACGGGCCATTGATCTACAACATAGATATGCAAAAACTATTAAGACTAAGTTCATGATAAATTAAGTTCAGTTAATCAAATTACTAATGAACTCCCACTTAAATTAACATCCCTCAAGTTATCTAAGTGATACATGATGCAAATCAACTAACCCATGTACGATCATCACATGAGATGGGGTAGTCATTAATGGTGAACATCTCTATGTTGATCATATCTACTATATGACTCACGTTCGACCTTTCAGTCTCCAGTGTTCTGAGACCATGTCTGTACATGCTAGGCTCATTAAGTTTAACCCAAATATTCTGCATGTGCAAAACTGGTTTACACCTGCTGTATGTGAACGTAGAGTCCATCACACCCAATCATCACGAGGTGCTTCGAAACGACGAACTTTAGCAACGGTGCATACTCAGGGAGAATACTTTTATCTTGAAATTTAGTGAAGGGATCATCTTATAATGCCACCGCCGCTCTAAACAAAATAAGATGCATAAAGGATAAACATCACATGCAATCAAAATATGTGACGTGATATGGCCATCATCATCTTGTGCCTTTGATCTACATCTCCAAAGCATTGTCATGATCTCCATTGTCACTGGCATGACACCTTGATCTCCATCGTTGCGTTGGGGTCGTCTCACCAACTATTGCTAACACATAGCAATAAAGTAAAGCAATTACATGGCACTTGCATTTCATATAATTAAGAGAAAATCCTAAGGCTCCCGCCGGTTGTAGATATTACAAAACATGATCATCTCATACAACAACGTATATCACATCACGTCTTGACCATATCACATCACAACATACCCTGTAAAAAGAAGTTAGATGTCCTCTACTTTGTTGTTGCAAGTTTTACGTGGCTGCTGTGGGCAACTAGCAAGAACTGTTCTTACCTACGCAAAACCACAATGGTGATTATCAAGTTTGTTGTTTTAACCTTCTTCAAGGACCGGCCGTAGTCAAATTTGATTCAACTAAAGTAGGAGAAATAGACACCCGCCAGCCACCTTTATGCAAAACAAGTTGCATGTTAGTCGGTGGAACTAGTCTCGTGTGCGTGGACGTGTAAGGTTGGTCCGAGCCGCTTCATCCCACAAAACTGCCAAATCAAAATAAAACGTTGGTGGTAAGAAATATGACCATCACCGCCCACAACTTCTTTGTGTTCTACTCATGCATATTATCTATGCATAGACCTGCCTCATGATGCCACTGTTGGGAACGTTGCATGGAAAACAAAAAATTCTACGCACACGCAAGATCTATCCATGGAGATGCATAGCTACGAGAGAGGAGAGTGTGTCTACGTACCCTCATAGATTGTTAAGCGGAAGCGTTTATCAACGTGGTTGATGTAGTCGTACACCTTCACGATCTGCCCGATCAAGTACCTAACGTACAACACCTCCACGTTCAGCACACGTTCAGCTCGATGACGTCCTTGCCTTCTTGATCCATCAAGACGGGCAAAGTAGTAGATGAGTTCCGGTAGCACGACGGCGTGGTGATGGTGGTGATGTAACTATCTCCGCAGGGCTTCGCCGAGCACTACAAAAATATGACCGAGGGTGAACTAGAGGGAGAGGGGCGCCGCACACGGCTAGGGAATCGTGGTGTGTGTTGCCGCTCTCCCTCCTCACATATATATAGGTGGAGGGGGAGGGGAGGCAACCCCTAGCTAGGGCGCCCCCAAGTGGCGGGTGGCTGCCCTAGGGCGCATGCGCTGGCCGCGCCCCCCGTTCCATATTTGGACATCGAGAGAAGGAAAGGGGCCTGGCTGCTTTAGGGCACCTCCCCGTTCCTTTCCCTCCCTTCTTTGGCACATGGGCAGGGGTGAAGGGGCACGCTAGCCCCCTTGTGGGCTGGTGTGCTCCCCCTTAGGCCCATAAGGCCCACCTCTTACCGGTGGCCTCCAGGAACCCCTTCTGGCACTCCGATAAATATCGGTACTTTCCGAAACCTTTCCGGTGACCGAATATTATCGTCCTATATATCAATCTTTACCTCCAGACCATTCGGGGCTCTCCGTCATGTCTGTGGTCTCATACAGGACTCCAAACAACATTCGGTCATCAAATCACATAACTCATATAATACTATATCGTCAATGAACGTTAAGCGTGTGGACCCTACGGGTTCGAGAATGATGTATACATGACCGAGACAGCTCTCCGATCAATAACCAATAGCGGGACCTAGATGCCCATATTGGTTCCAACATATTCTATGAAGATCTTTATCTTTCAAAACTTTATGACAACATACGTAGTCCCCTTTGTCGTCGGTATGTTACTTGCCCGAGATTCGATCGTTGGTATCTTCATACCTAGTTCAATCTCGTTACCGGCAAGTATCTTTACTTGTTTCATAATACATCATCTTGCAACTAACTCCTTAGTCACTTTGCTTGCAAGCTTCTTATGACGTGTATTTCCGAGAGGGCCCAGCGATACCTCTCCATCATACGGAGTGACAAATCCCAATCTCGATTCACGTCAACTCAACAGACGCCTTTGAAGATACCTGTATAACATCTTTATGATCACCCAGTTACGTTGTGATGTTTGATAGCACACAAGGTATTCCTCCGGTATCTGGGAGTTGCATGATCTCATGGTCGAATAAACATGTATTTGGCATTAAGAAAGTAGTAGAAATAAACTGAACGATCATATGCTAAGCTAACGGATGGGTCTTGTCCATCACCTCATTATCCTAATGATGTGATCCTGTCAAGTGACAACTCATGTCCATGGTTAGGAACCCTTAACCATCTTTGATCAATGAGCTAGTCTAGTAGAGGCTTACTAGGGACACATTATTTGTTTATGTATCCACACATGTATCTAAGTTTTCGGTCAATACAATTCTAGCATGAATAATAAACCTTTATCATGAATAAGGAAATATAATAATAACAACTTTATTATTGCCTCTAGGGCATATTTCCATTAGTGCTAACTAGGGTTTGTCGCCCCATGACCATCGTTTACAAAATTAATTACAATGACACTTACATGAATTGACTACTTGTTTAGAAAGAATTTTGGACCGAGATATTTTGGAGGTCTAGAAATACTTGTTTTCGCGTTAATCTCAAAACACTTGATGATGTGACATACTGGCATTCATAGTTTTTTTGGGGAAAAACTTCCAATCTATCCATCTTCAATCATGATAGTACAACGAATACTAGAAATAATAATTAAAAAATACTGGCATTCATAGTTTCGTGTATGTATCGGAAATTTGTTGTTACCTATGTTCTAAATTATAAAACGTTTGGGATACTGAATGAGCAAACAAAAATAGTAAAGCATGTCTATATACATTCGATTAGGAAAAGATTAGAATATCTTATAATTCAGAACGGGGGGGGGGTAGTTTATAAACTTCTGCAGGTGTCATGGAATTATCACGTAGGATGTCCTAGTGTGAGGACTTAGTCGTGGAGCCATCGCAACGAGATTAGCTTAAAGGGGTTAAACCGGACAAAGGACACGGGGAGTTTATACTGGTTTGGCCCCTTGCGGTGAAGGTAAAAGCCTACGATCCAGTTGTGGTGGAATTGATGGGGTCTCGATGATCAGGGAGCGAATCCGCTTTACCTGGCTCTCGAGTTGTTGTTTCTTGTCCCTGAACCGCCGCCGGGTCGTCCCTTTATATACACAGGTTGACGGCCGACGGTTTACAGAATCTCAATGCCGGCTCATACACGTGTCCGGCTCGGTTTCTACCTTTTCCTATCTTACAACACAAGTTACATATTACATGGCAGTTTATGTCTACAGGCCCTAATCCGCCCTTGGGCCTTGGGCCTTTAAATCTCAATAGTAAAGCACCATACTCCTTGTCTTCATGGGCTTCTATGCGGATGACTCCTTATGAGTATAACCCGGCCCTCCTGGGCGGTTTATACTCAGTAGTTATATCCCCAACATTACGCCCCAGATTGATTTGAACTTGTTCATGTCAATCTTCTACACTTAGGAAAATTTCTTCTTGAACATCTTCATGTAAACCTTGTAAACCACCATGACGTCATCTTCATGTGAACCTTGTAAACTGCCGTGATGTCATCTTCCAAGATTGTAATAAACCACCATGATGTCACATGCTTAAAACCGTATATACTTCCCTTTTATTAATAAACCTCTGAAAATCGAGGCGACACCTCTGTCGCATATCCATTTTTTAGGTTCCTTGATTCCTGCGCCTGTCGCTTATCCCTTCGTCTTGTAAATAGGGTTGAGGGTCCCTTTTCCTTTTCTCCCCTTGCCTCTTCGTCTTTCTTCCACCTCGCGTCGCCTCAGTGCTCGAGCACAGCTGCCACCGTCGACCTTTGCCTCTGCTCCAACAACGGCCGCTGCATCAACCTGATTCGATCAGAAAAATGCGGTGGCTCTCCGCTACTCCTTCAACCTTAGTAAGTCTTCTTCCTTTTAACCTCAGATCCACCACTAGGGTTTCAGTGTTCTTCGGTGTTCTTTAGTGTTCGTCGATGTTCATTGCTGCACTTCGCTGCCACATGAGAACTTGATAAAAACTTGACATTTCCCCTGTGCGGCCGTAGCCATAATCCGTTCTTCCTCATTACATCATCTCTTTTTCAGTGAATAGATCCCATCCGGTTCTTAACTGTTCTGTTGTCTCCATTTAGGGTTATGGAATTTCCTCCTTTTTTAGAACTGCGGTAGATCAAAAATTATAATACCAACCTGTAAAACCTGTTTGTGCAATACTTAGGAATTTTTCAAATCTGTAACTTCCATACCACTGTAGGCGGTTTAACCTTTAGAAAATGATAACCCGCCAAGTACCACTAGCCCTCTCTTAAAATGCCAATTCGCCTTTAATGTCAGAATCTGGTTTATCATGTACATATGTTGCAATATATTCTCCCTCCATCCTTACGCCGGTTTATACATGTCAGTCATAAATCTTAAACCGGCATTGATCCTCTTTTCCAGCTTGTCATTGAAATGGCCAAGCAGTTCTATGCTTTCAATTGGGTCCCTTCCCAGGTTACTGAAGAACAATTAAATGGGTTTGTTGGCACTGGCGTTTTAGCGAAGAAGGAAGTCATACACTGGAGAGTTCCTGGTCCAGAAAATCGTCCTGAGCCCAAGGATGGAGAGTTGATTGTGTTTGCTGATCATCTGAGCCGAGGGTTTAGCCCTCCTGGATCAAAATTCTTCCGTGATGTGCTTGCTAGCTTCCAGATCCGCCCTCAAGATATTGTACCAAATTCTGTGTCCAATATTTGCAATTGGCAAGTATTTTGCGAGGCTTATCTGCAAGAAGGACCTACCGTTGAGTTTTTTCGGGACTTCTTTTACTTAAACCACTGTACCGAGTTTACAGACGGGCCCACCACTAAACTTGGCGGCATTTCAATCCAGAAGAGGAAAGATGTCAATTTCCCTCACGCCAAGCATCATAGCCACCCCAAAGACTGGAATCAGACTTGGTTTTATTGCCGAAACACAGCTCCAGACGGCAAAAATCCTCTGCCGAGTTATCATCCACGCCAGCTTACCAATAAACATCCAGTCCCTCAATGACTCACCGCCAAGGAACGAGCTAGTTATGCACCCCACCTTGCAAAGCTCAGAGCTTTTGTTGCAAACGGATTGACAGGCGTTGACTTCGTCCAATGTTGGGTTTCTTGGAGCATTATGCCTTTAAGCCGATGCCCCAGTTTAGTGTGTGAGTACACAGGGGATTTGGAAGACCCTCAGTGTCATATTGACATCCAGCTCACTGATGATGAAGTCACCGAATCTGTCAAGAAAATGCTTGATGAACCGGTGGCTGTATGCAGCAAAGTAGGGCTTAGTCCCTTCTATACTTCAAACAAACCGCCAGCTGTAAGAATTGCATCATTTTTGTCTTAATCTATCCCCTCTTAAACATTTCTCTTATAACTTGTTGTCCATCTGTGCAGGGTGATGATCCATTCTGGAAGAGGAAATCACAGGATAAACCGGCAAAGCCGCAGGATAAACCGGTGAGAGCGCCTCGCATCAAGACCAGGGTTACAAAGAAGCCAGCGAAGAAGAAAACCGTCGAGGCCTCTGACCTGCCCAATGATGAAGAACTTGATAATCTGGACTCAGAGGTAGACCTTGACTTCTCTTGGTTCCTTTTTCATACACCTCATTGACAATGATCATTATCAGGATGACGCGGAAGCTAGCCGCGCTGGTGATGTAGAGGTAATTATTCTTTCTTTCGACTCAGAGCCTGTGTCAACACGAAAAATCCGTCGAGCAGTTCGGAAAGTAAAATTTTCATGCCCTCTTGCTTATTCGGATCCACACTTTCTTTTGAAGACACAGCAGCATGAAGCTTGCCGCACAACTCGGCATAGCGGCCAAGTGGTTACCTCCTCCGGTTTACCGAACTCTCCGGTTCGCAAACGCCGTCAAGAGGTCTCTTGTACTTCCGATACACTTTATCCCAGGGCGGGTTATTTCCGATATCCTCTTAATCCGTCTGATTCAAATTATCAGGGAACCTCCCATTCATCCTCCAGCGAGTCATCGGCCACACAACTCCCTCCCCTCAAGACTGTTCCTGGGTAAGCATATTACACTTAATCCTTTATACCTTGTATTGGTTTATTCTACTAACTTTTGTGTCTATTCTTTTCAGTGCCAAAGCCAGACTTAGCAAGAAAGCCAAGTTGAATAAACCGACCGATGATAATTCGGCCACTAAACCGGAGAAAATCCCAGAGGCCTTTGATCCGAATGCTGATACTATCCTGGATGATCCGGTACCTCAGGCTCAAGACACTTTTGTTGAATCGGTAGAGATAAATCTGACGAGCCAGTCTGCTGATCCGCCAAGCCCAGCAAAAACAACTGTTAATCTGCCAAGCCCAGCCAAAGCTAATGATGACACCACGGATGATATTATGATTACCGCTGTTAGTCATACTGCTCCTGGCAACCCTGTCGCTTTATCAAAGCATAGTGCCAAGGAAGAGTTTTCTGCTGTGGACAAGGGCAAGTGGAAAACAGACTTATCAAGCTATGCCCACCTCAATGCTCAGGACATTCACTCTGTATATTTAAACCGCCTATACACGAGCCGTGACTATGAAGCCGGTTTAGTAGGTCTGATGAAGGAGCGATATGAGGTAACTATCAATTACTTTGCACAAGTTCTTTGTCCTTAGAACCAGCTTAAATTATCAAATCCAGTAGCCCCCAAGTCTCGGTTCATAATATTGATGTGAATCGGGACTTGTAGTAGAATCAATATCTAATTTTGCTGGCATAGCCCCCATATACTGGTTTATACCTTTAGGATGAGCCAGTACATCTTCTATCATGCAGTTTCCAGAATTTTCTGATAATCCGTCTGAATAGGAAAAATCCATATCCTTAACTGGAGCAAATATGCATTAGCCCCCAAGTGCCAAGTAGATAACTTGTTATGTGCTTGGGACTTTGAAGATGACAGTAGATAAAAAGCAATCCGCATTAGCCCCCAAGTGCCAAGTGGATAACTTGTTATGTGCTTGGGACTTTGAAAATGACAGTTGATAAAAAGCAATCTGCATTAGCCCCCAAGTGCCAAGTGGATAACTTGTTATGTGCTTGGGACTTCAAAGATGTACTCCCGACTCATTAACTGTCTCTTGCAGGCTGATTTGACCAAAAAGGAATCTCAAATCGCGGACCTTCAAGAAAATATCAAGTCCCAACAAGCATAAACCTCCAAGGCGAAAAAAGAGCTGACCGGTGCTTTAACAGCCATGGAACAACTGAAAGATGGCTTTAAAGGTGAACGGGCAAAATGGGAGACTGAGAAGGCTACTTTGCTAAAGCGGGCGGAGGATGCTGAAGCAGCCCTTAACCCAGTAACAGAAGAATTGACTGGCTTGAAGCAGTAGATCAATGCTATGACTTCTGCTGTCTTAGGTAAATAACCTCTTCATAATCTTTAAATAAGTAACATCCATGAATCTTCCGGTTTAATAATATTTTGACCCTTGCAGGTAGCCGTGTTAGCGAAGTGACGTTTTTATTTCTCTTCCTCCGGTCAGAAAAAAAAAAGATTTACTCATCTTGGCTCGGATATGCGCAAGAAATTGAAGGCTGCCTACACATTGATAGAGCAATTATATACCGGCGTTCAACGGGTTATCTGCACAACTTCTCATAATAAACCGCCCCCAACGTTGCTCAAGGACACATTGGAAAAGTTATCCATGATGCCTGCCCAACTTGAAGATTTGAAGAAATCTGCTGCAAGGTCCGGCGCACTTACTGCATTGACTCGGGCCAAGGCCTGGATATCTGATCTTGATCCAGAAGATATTGGAAATGGTTATCCAGGCCAAAAAGAGGACGGGTCAGCCTTTGATAATGATGACCTCAGGGCCATAACAAAGGAAATGCATCCACTAGCGAGCAAATTGGCTGAAGACACTGACTTGTCTTTCTACTGGTCGATTTATGACACAGATAACAAACGGGTTGACGCACCGGCTCATGAAGTGCAAAATCTTATCCCGCCAATCCGTAAGCATACTTACGCCCCTGACGTTGAACCGTCGACCCTTATAAGCGATGAAGATGTCTTTCGCGCCTTAACTGGGATTGACTAGGAAACCATTGACTTCCAGCCACTGGGTAGAGAGGAGGAGGGTGAACCGGCGCAGGATAATCCACAGCCTTCAAGTCAGCCTGGTGAAGAATCATGATCCGGCGGCTGGTTTAGCTTCTGCAACTGCAATCTATGTGATAAACAATTATCCTTTTGGGGCATCAAACCGCCTTGTAATAGGCTAGTTTGAACACTTGGTTTGCTATGCCATCGTGCATATTTACTTTGCCTGATACTGTTAATCTGTCATGATAATGCTATGTCTGCTTATGATTCTTAGCAGCTTTATACAATCCTGTTTCTGCATATAAGAAACTGAAATTGTCCTGGAGGTTTATCACCGGACGGGTCATAATACCCAATATAACGCCAGGGTTTATAACCAAGGCTGTATTTTCAAGAATAATTAAATTTGAAATACATCATACCTGTGACATTGAATCATATTGTTGATTTATCAACTTTATTGTAGTAAGGGTGATAACCCAAATCTTGAGTGTTGATAACTCCCACCATGCTTTGCTGGTTTATAACGAAGCCATATCGGGTTATGATAAACACCGGATGATCATACTGGCGAATTATAGTCAAAGCCAGACCGGGTTAACAAACGTCAGTTTACCATTGATCTGGTACTGACAACTTATAGTTGAAAGCCCAGCTGGGTCAATTGACACCGGTCATCTTTATAAGTTTGTAATTGGCAACTTCAAAGCCACACCGGTTTAGCAAGCACCGGTTTTAATATAAACCTCATCGAAATAAACATCGAAAAGAAAGATTTGCGAAGAAAATATGCAAAAAAGGCGAGGCTTTTCATGGGCTGCCAGGCCACTGAGTTAAACCATTTTACAAAGCCTTTTAAGATGGACCTTACATTAACCAATCGTCGTTTTAACTTTGACAAGTTCAGGGTCTGTATAAGATTGACTTGCCAAACATTCGGCGGGTCATACCAGGATTACCTGGGCGGAGTGACTTACTTGATGAAGGCAGGTTAACCCAGGGTTTTAGGTGAATACACCTGGCTTCCAAGCCTGGCTTTTATAGCCTATTGCAAGGTGTAGATTATTTGTTCTTGTAGAAGCAAAGATCCCCCAAGCAATATTTTGAGATGTGCTCAATGGGCGCCTATGTTTGAGTTGTGCTTTGCAATGAACTCTCTTTGGCTCCTTATGACATTGGGTATTAAGCCCCCAAGCTTATGATTGAGTTGTGCTCTTTTTTTTGTAGCTTTATAAGCCCGATCAATGGACAAACAGAACTCCGCTTTATAAGCAGAAGCCCCCATGTAACCAAGAAATACTTTTAAGAAGAACGGCAGAGGCCCCGCTTTAGCAAGGATGCCGATTTATTATATTGATCATAATATATATATTGTCAAAAATATGTACATAATAGGAGCCTATGGCTCAGGTTTAATAAGGCCAAAGATGAGCAATGTTCCACGGCCGGCGGGTCTCCTCCTCCGACTTGCATGAGTCTTTGTGCTCTTGAACATCGATAAGGTAGTATGACCCGTTGTTCAGATTCTTGCTGACCACAAAGGGCCCTTCCCAAGGTGGGGATAACTTGTGCATGTCGGTCTGATCTTGGATAAGCCGGAGCACTAAGTTGCCTTCTTGAAAAGCTCTGGTTTTAACCCGACGGCTATGATAACGCCACAGGTCTTGCTGATAAATTGCCGAACGAGCTGCCGCTATGTCCCGTTTTTCATCTAACAGGTCCAATGCATCTTGGCGTGCTCTTTCATTATCCGCTTCAACATAAGCTGCCACTCAGGGCGAGTCATGGCGAATATCACTTGGGAGAACTGCTTCTGCTCCATAAACCATGAAGAAGGGAGTATAACCCGTAGATCTATTGGGGGTGGTATTAATGCTCCATAACATAGAATGCAACTCTTCCACCCAACAACCTGGCGTCCTCTGCAAAGGGACCATAAGCCGGGGTTTGATGCCCTTCAGGATTTCCTGATTAGCTCTCTCAGCTTGACCATTAGACTGGGGGTGAGCCACTGATGAAACATCAAGCCGGATGTGCTCACGTTGACAGAACTCTTCCATAGCACCCTTGGAGAGATTCGTGCCATTATATGTTATGATGTTGTGTGGAAAACCAAAGCAGAAAATTACTTTCTTCATGAATTGAACCACCGTGGCTGCATCACACTTGTTGACTAGCTCTGCCTCCACCCACTTGGTGAATTTATCAACCGCCACCAGAAGGTGGGTCTTCTTATCCTTGGACCTCTTAAAAGGCCCAACCATATCCAGCCCCCAAGTTGCAAATGGCCAGGTGATTGGAATCATCCTCAATTCCTGGGCCGGAACATGGGCTCGGCGTGAAAATTTCTGACAACCGTCACACTTCCTGACCAAATCCTCAGCATCTGCATGAGTTGTGAGCCAGTAAAAATCGTTCCGGAAAGCCTTAGCCACAAGGGATTATGAATCGGCATGATGAACGCAATCCCCTTCATGGATTTCACGCAAATCTAACAGCCTTCTTCAGGAGAAACGCAACACTGAAATGCCCCCGAGACACTGCAGTGATGTAACTCGCCATTGACAATAGTCATGGACTTGGATCACCGGATTATCTGTCTGGCCAAAACTTCGTCCTCGGGTAACTCACCCCGGGTCATATATGCCAAGTAGGGCACTGTCCAATCAGGGATAGCATGAAGAACCGCCACCAATTGAGCCTCCGGGTCGGGAATAGCCAGATCCTCCTCCGTCGGTATTTTGACCGACGGGTTATGCAAAACGTCAAGAAAAACATTGGGCGGCACCGATTTACGCTGAGACCCCAGTCGTCTTAAAGCGTCCGCCACTTCATTCTTGCACCGATCAATGTGCTCGACCTGGTAACCCTTGAAGTGACCAGCAATGATATCCACCTCACGCAGATAAGCCGCCATGAGTGGGTCCTTAGAATCCCAAGTACCAGAGACTTGCTGAGCCACTAAATCGGAGTCCCCAAAGCAACGTACCCAGATTAAGTTCATCTCTTTGGCCATCCGAAGACCGTGGAGCAAGGCCTCATACTCAGCTGCATTGTTAGTACAGGGAAACATCAAGCGGAGAACATAACAAAATTTGTCACCTCGAGGGGAAGTAAGAACCACTCCAGCCCCCAAGCCTTCCAATTGTCTAGACCCGTCGAAGTGAATAGTCCAGTATGTGTTATCCGGTTTATCCTCCGGTGCCTGCAATTCTGTCCAGTCATTGATGAAATCCATGAGCGCTTGGGACTTTATGGCCGTACGCGACATATATTTTAACCCGTGAGGTCCAAGCTCGATAGCCCACTTAGCAACCCGGCCAGTTGCCTCCCTGTTCTGGATGATATCTCCCAAAGGAGTGGAACTGACCACAGTGATGGGATGGCCCTGAAAGTACTGCTTAAGCTTCCGGCTTGCCATAAAAACTCCATACACCGGCTTCTGCCAATGTGGATATCTCTGCTTGACTCAATACGCACCTCACTGATATAATAAATCGTCCATTGAACCAGATACTCCTTACCTTACTCCTTGTGCTCCACCACAATAGCCACGCTGACAGCCCGGGCGTTAGCAGCTACATATAACAGCAATGGTTCCTTATCAATGGGGGCAGCAAGAACAGGCGGCTCGGCTAAATGCTTCTTCAGATCCTCAAACGCCGCATTAGCAACATCACTCCATACAAAGTTGTCTGTCTTTTTCATCATCTGATATAGAGGGATGGCCTTCTCTCCCAACCGGCTGATAAACCGGCTTAGCGCTGCAATACGACCCGCCAGATGTTGAACATCATTGATACACGCCACTTTAGCCAGCGATGTGATAGCCTTGATCTTTTCTGGATTAGCTTCAATGCCCCTGTTAGACACCAGAAAACCCAAGAGCTTGCCTGCCGGTACACCAAAAACACACTTGGCCGGATTAAGCATCATATATAAACCCAGAGATTATCAAAGGTTTCCTTCAAATCAGTTATTAATGTCTCTACTTTCCTGGATTTCACCATGATATCATCCACATAAGCATGAACATTGCGCCCGGTCTGATTATGAAGACAGTTCTGCACACATCGCTGATAAGTCGCATGGGCACTCTTGAGCCCAAAAGGCATAGACGCATAGCAGAAGGCTCCAAAGGGAGTTATAAAGGCTGTCTTATCCTGGTACTTAACTGCCATTTTGATCTGATGGTAACCAGAATAAGCATCCAGAAAGCTCAAACGCTCACAACCCGCCGTAGCATCAATAATTTGATCAATACGAGGGAGAGCAAAGGGATCAGCCAGACAAGCCTTGTTCAAATCTGTGCAATCCACACACATACGCCAAGTGCCATTCTTCTTGGGCACCATCACCAGGTTAGCTAACCACTCAGGGTGAAAAACCTCCACAATAAATCCTGCTGCCAAGAGCCGGGCTACTTCCTCACTAATGGCCTTGCGTCTCTCTTCATTGAAGCGACGGAGAAACTACTTGACCGGTTTAAACTTGGGATCGATATTAAGAGTGTGCTCAGCAAGTTCCCTCGGTACACCTGGCATGTCAGAGGTTTCCATGCAAAGATGTCCCGGTTCTCACAGATGAACTCGATGAGCGCGCTTTCCTATTTCAGATCCAAGTTAGCTGATGCTAAATTGCTTGGATGAATCGCCAGGAACAAAATCAACCAGCTTAGTCTCGTCAGCCGATTTAAACTTCAAAGTCGGATCATGCTCTGTAGTTGGTTTCTTCAAAGAAGTCATATCTGGCGGATCAACATTGTCCTTATAGAATTTCAACTCCTCTGTTGCGCAAACCGACTCGGCATAAGCCGCATCACCTTCCTCACATTCCAAAGCGATCTCGCGGCTTCCATGTACTGTGATGGTCCCCTTGTGACCCGGCATCTTGAGCTACAGATAAACATAACAGGGCCTTGCCATGAACTTAGCATAAGCCGGCCGTCCAAACAGGGCATGGTACGGGCTCCTGATTTTCACCACTTCAAAAGTCAATGTCCCTGATCTCGAATCATGATCATCTCCAAAAGCAACCTCTAGTGCTATCTTACCGACCGGATAAGCCGATTTACCAGGCACCACACTGTGGAAAACGGTGTTCGACGGTTTAAGATTCTTATCTATCAACCCCATACGATGGAAGGTTTCATAATACAAGATGTTGATACTGCTCCCTCCATCCATGATCACCTTGGTGAACTTATAACCTCCAACCTGAGGCGCCACCACCAACGCCAGATAACCCGGACTATCAACCCGGGGCGGATGATCCTCTCGACTCCACACAATGGGCTGTTCAGACCGGTGCAAGTAACGGGGTAGCGCCTGTTCAACGGAGTTCACTGCCCTTTTATGAAGCTTCTGATCGCGCTTGCACAAGCTAGTGGTGAAGACATGATACTGCCCACTATTCAACTGCTTCGGGTGACTCTGGTAACCTGACTGTTTTTGCTGCTGATTTCCCTGTTGATTATAACCACCCTGGTTGTCCTGATTGCCTTGATTGCCATGTCCACCCTGATTACCTTGAAATCCTGAACCGGAGTTACCTCCACCATAACTCGGCCCATGAGACCCGGGTCATAAACCACCGGACGGTCCATGATCATATCAGAAAAGATCCGAGTTTTTGAACTCCCGCATAATAAAGCAATCCTTCCAGAGGTGCGTAGCTGGCTTTTCTCGCGTTCCATGCCACGGGCAAGGCTGATTTAACAGATGCTCAAGATTGACACCTGATCCTCCACTCCGCGGGGGCGGTTTACCCTTATGATGTTGGCCACGTCAGACTCGGGATCCTTGGTACTATCAGAATCGGCATACTTAACCAGAGTTGCCATAAGTGTTCCCATGTCATTGCAGTGACGCTTGAGCCGTCCCAACTTCAGCTTCAAAGGCTTAAGCCGGCAATTGCCCTCCAATGTTATGACTGCTGAATCGGCATTGATGCGGTCCGATGAATGCAAGATCTCTGAAACCCGGCGCACCCAATGGGTTGTTGATTCGCCTTCTCCTTGGACACAAGTGGCTAGATCCACAATTGACATGGGTTGCTTGCACGTGTCCTTGAAGTTTTTTATAAACCAGGCCTTCAACTCGTCCCATGACCCAATGGAGTTAGCTGGCAAACTTTTTAACCAAGTGTGAGCCGTTCCATCCAACATCCTGGTGAAGTACTTCGCACATGCCGCTTCATCCACATCCAGCATCTCCATTGCCATCTCATAACTTTCGACCCATGACTCGGGGGGTAAATCAGTGGTGTAATTGGGCACCCTACGCGGACCCTTGAAATCCTTGGGCAACTGCACATTGCGTAGAGCCGGGGTGAGACACGACCCCCCAAGAGCTGAAAGCAAGACATGGTTCCACAGACATCGTCGGACGAACTGGAGTGAGCTGACGGTCCACGTACTGCGCTGCTAACTCGGCTTCTCGATGCGCTCTGCTGTTATCCATCACGTCCTGAGCATTTGCGCCACCGCCCGCCGGGTTAGGCCTTCGAGGGGCATTATGGTTCCGCTCGCTGCTCGACACAGCTGGTTCATCAATGTGTCTGCTATAACTCCGGCTCGGGCGGGGGGTTGAGTGAATCCTGTCTCGACTATATGAATAAGCCGGTTGCTGAACAATGGCTGTTTGAAGAAGATCTCTCGCGCGTCGCGTCTCCACCGCTGCTGGAGACTCGCCCTCCATTGGAATAGCTGCCAACCGCGATGCCGCAACAATCATGTTATGTAAAGTGGTGGAGAAGTGACCCGGCGGTGTCGACATGTACTGCGGCGGGTCATGGGTCCGTCGAGGCGGGTTCGTCACTCGTGGCTGATCCGACGCTCCTGTCCCTGGTGCTTCAACCCGGTTCACTGCTGCAGGATTACTGGTTCCTGCTCCTGGCGTGTTGAAGAGATTCATTGCTTCATAAACCGGTGGTAGACGAGACCGATGCCTCCTCCTCAACACGTCGTTTGAAGCGTTCTGATCCAGCATGAGCCGGTAATTCTCTGCCTGAATCCGCTGTGTCTGAGCATCTAAAGCGGCCCGCTCATTAGCCATCATGGTTTCCTCAGCCGCCAAGTCCTCCTTGGCCTGAGTTATCTGATCTCGCAGCTTTGTGACCTCCGCGTTATGCTGATCTTGATTATCTGCAGTAACCTCTGTGGTCAACAATGTCGTCCAGGCGTCCAATAAACCGGATAGAACTTGAGTCGGTCGGCGCGCGGGGCCTCCTGCCCCAGCTACCGATCCAAAAATCATCGCTGCTGCACTTGAGGATTGCAACATGGGCTGCGTACCGTCCATGAAGATCGCAACCCGGTCCGGCAGTTCAAGGGGGTCCGGAATACTGTCGCCATCAGAACAGCCCCCAAATCGGCTATCTTGCAGTTGGTACAGTGACAAGGTCTCACCGGTGGATGATTCGTCATCAGAATAAACGACCATCTCACCGTCGGACACCGGTTCAGAATCTGCACCATTGATGAATCCTACGAATGCATGCTTCATGGCATGCTGAACCCGGGCAGGGCTTGCACGCTGAGCTGTCTCGACGAGGTCGGTGCAGGTGTCCGGCTTAGGGACCGGTTCGCCAATCTTGCCGATGAAGACGTGAATTCCTCCAAAGGGGACCCGGTACCAGTACTCAATTGAGCCGGCGTCGGGCCCCAACCTGCGTCGTCGATGTAGAGCTTGCCGCGACAACTCTTGGTCATCCGGCCCATTGTGTATCCCTGGAGTCCTTCGAAATTTCCCTTTAAGAACTCGAAACAATCGTGCGATAGCCCCATGGTGGGCGCCAACTGTCATGGAATTATCACGTCAGATGTCCTAGTGTGAGGACTTAGTCGTGGAGCCATCGCAACGAGATTAGCTTAAAGGGGTTAAACCGGACAAAGGACACATGGAGTTTATACTGGTTCGCCCCCTTGCGGTGAAGGTAAAATCCTACGATCCAGTTGTGGTGGAATTGATGGGGTCTCGATGATCAGGGAGCGAATCCGCTTTACCTGGCTCTCGAGTTGTTGTTTCTTGTCCCTGAACTGCTCATACACGTGTCCGGCTCGGTTTCTACCTTTTCCTATCTTACAACACAAGTTACATATTACATGGCAGTTTATGTCTACGGGCCCTAATCCGCCCTTGGGCCTTGGGCCTTTAAATCTCAATAGTAAAGCGCCATACTCCTTGTCTTCATGGGCTTCTATGCGGATGACTCCTTATGAGTATAACCCAGCCCCTCCTGGGCGGTTTATACTCAGTAGTTATATCCCCAACATCAGGCATCTCTGGACTATTTCTGGACATTTTGGTTAGGCAGAGATGATCATGTAATTTTATTTCCTGTAGTACTGTCTGAAGCAAGAAATTACACACTTGTAGTAGTAGCTGATGCCGCCTCCTTAAACTACTAGCAGTAATTTAAGGAGGCTAAAAAAATACTAGTAATACTTTTTAGATAATTATTCCTTTACAGGTAATTGCTTTTTTTAACGAGGCAAAAGAATTGCCATTTCATTGATTAAGAAGAAGTAAGAATTGCCTGGTTAATTAATGGAAAACCGGGCTAAAACCGAAACAACCCAACCTATAAACACATGGGCACCACCGGCCAACCTGGCCACCGAGGTGGAACAGACTCCACGACGGCACATGCCAACAGATGGACACACGCACGAACAACTGACAGCTCCGACTTTGACGACGAACATCACCAGGGAAATATGCAGGACTTGCACCGACCGTGCCTGCCACAAACGACCACCGAGCGCCTGTCATCCTCACCACCTGGACCCACTCCACCGCAGCTCCCACTTCAAAGCAACAAGGCAAACCACGAAAGAGCACCTCGAACACGCCAGGAAGGTCCGACTAATAAGCCCGAGCCATGACCCAAACTCCTCTTGACGCCATCATCGTTGCCAAACAGAAATCAGCACCCCCAAAACGGCCGCCTCAGCAACCACGCGGCGAAGATGCCGCCATCCATCGGTCTCCAGTTATAGCCGGCTCCGAGACGATGCCCCCAAGAAGGAAGAAGACGTGGAGACGCCTTCATCATCCGATCCCACGGATCTAAGGATTCCCTTCGGAGCCAAGGCCCCAGGGAGAAGCACCACACCCCAACGATGCTTCCAAGAAAGAGTGCAGCGCCCGCAGGCGTCGCTGTCGCCGGATCCGGCAGAAGTCGGAGAAGGATTTCTCCCAGAGATGCTCAACCACCACAAGCCCGAACCAACCGCCACCAAACCAGCACCGCAGAGCACCGAGGGGAAGCTCCTGCCTGCGCCCACGCTCGTCCCAGCTGAGGCCGTCCCGCGCGACTCTCCGGCCAGCAGCAGCAGGGCTGACGGGTCTTGGGCGTGCACCGCCGTTTCCATCGACCGGCCGACTCCGCTAGAGGAAGGAGGCGCCACACCCGAATCTCTCCAAGCCGCACCACCTCCCGCCGCAGCAAGGACGCCAAACAACAACAACCCCATCGCTGCCCTCGCAGCCGACGGGAGCCACCGCCCGCCCGCGGCCGCGCCGCCCAGAGACCGGACCGGATCTGGGACCGCTGCCCCAGCCCCCAAAACCGCCGCCAGGAGCAGCGTGCGGTCGCCCTCGCCGCCTTAGGAGCAGGGGCCCGCCGCCACTGCGGCCGATGCCGGCGGCAGCAGCGGCGGGGTGGGCACAAGCTTGGCCCTCCTCTGGCGGCTAGGGTTGACGCCCCGGTGCCGCCAGGGAGCGGCATGGGAGCGGGAGGGGAAAGTTAGAGAGAGGAATGACGAACATGATCGAGGATTCGAGACCACCCATCTCTATATAACTGAATGTTTTCGGTGGAGTTGCTAGTGCTTCCTATAGAAGAGGCAGTAGCAGATGTCCTTTTTTCTTTCCTTTTAAATTCTTTTTATTATCCTAATTTGGACAGATTTCAATATGAATTTGAAGTAGCCCAAAATAATATCAATTCAAAAATTTAAAAAGTTGCACAAAAATAGTCGGGATATAATAGATCATAGGAAAAACATTTCCAACCTTGATGCATGTTTGTAAAATCATTTCATGCAAACTGATTTAATATAGACTATTAAACAATTCCCTAAAATGATTTGTGGTTTCTAAAACAGCCAAATTAATTCATTTTTTTCAAAAATGCACTGAAAATATGTTATACATATGAATGACATGTTCACATCCTAATTTTAAAAAATTAGGATATGACACGCTTCCTCGGGGGGAGCACACATGTGCTCGGCGAGGAACGGGCTCGTCTACCGTGCTGAAGGCACGGCAGGGAGCTACAGTAGCCACGCAGTGGGAATCGCAGAAGGCACTGCAGGGCCCTATAGCACTATGCACTGTAGCGAATTTACTATAGTAAATCTGTACTGTAGAAGCTACCATGTAGCACCACACTGTTCATGAGTTCCTGTAGCGCGCAGTGGAAAATCACAGAGGCACTGCAAGCTACTGTAGCTCCCCTACCGTGCCTTCAGCACGGTAGACGAGCCCGTTCCGCTCGGCGATGGAGCATACCTGCGTTGCACAACTTTACTACATCGTGCGACAGAAGACATGCGTGCTCCACACTGCAACATGGAAAACCCTTGATTTGCTAGTACACAAGAAAACCAAGTAAAACTAGAAGAACACAAGGAGAAAAAGGAAAAAAAACCCACATGTGGCTGTCTTTCCAGGGACTTCCTATTTGCCGCTAGTTGCGGCAAAGTGCTGAGGTTTCGCACAAGGCGCCGCTAACCTGGGCCGGCCCATTTCCGTTGGCATGGCCGCGATATGAAAAACACAAAAAAACAATACGGCGCTCAAGCTGCGGATCGATTCTGGGACCTCATGCTCCATGGCGCTCCATGCTAACTACTACGACAGTCAACTTCTCATGTTAAGATCAAAGCGCCAGACTTAAAAAAACATACAACAGCGGCACGGACGAACAATAACCTACTGCAAGTGAGCAACGCTAATAGCCACCATAATTCCTGGGATTTCATACATAAAACGGCAGTCCACCTTATATGAACATTAGGTGCAAACATTTTAATATTTCATAGAGAGAGAGAAAATTAAACTTGAAACATTTTTTGGAATCTAAAATATAAATTCAAAATAAAGGAACAACATGAAAACGACGTTTTTTCCCCTGAAATCAAGAAGAATTTCTCAAAAATGAAACATTTTCTGAAAAACATGAACAAAAAACTGAAAGCGCGAACATTTTTCAAAATTACGAACAAAATTTTCTCTCTCAATGAAAATTACGAAAAAATTGTTCTTATAAAATGTCTAATCATGAATATTTTTGAAAGGAGAACAAATTTTGATTTGTGAACAAATATTTTTTGTAAACATGAACATTTTTATAATTTTCGAACAAAATTTTAAAATGGGAACATTTTTTAAAATAATGAACAAATTTTGAAATTTTAGAACAAATTGTAAAATGGAGAACAATTTTAAAAATCCCAAACAAATTTGAAATGTGAACATTTTTTAATACATGAACAAAAATTTGAAAAATAAGAACATTTTTTGAAATTTGTGAACAATTGTTGAAAACAGGCATTTTTTTAAATCCATGCCATTACTTTCAAATTTCTCAAAAAATGAACAAAAGTAATTTGAAATATTTTTGAAAAAACAGGAACATTTTCTAAAAATTCGGAACAAAAATTTGAAAGTAGAAACATTTTTTGAATTTGTGAACAAATTTCGTAAAATGGGAACATTTTTGAATTTGTGAACAAATTTTGTAAAATGGGAACATTTTTTTGAATTTGTGTACAGAATCTGAAAACAGAATATTTTTTTTGAAATTCGGACTTTTTTTAAAATAAATTTGAAAAGGAAAAAGAAACAGAAAAAGAAGAGAAATAGAAAAAAGAAAAACAAAAAAAACTGAAAAAGAAAAAGCCAGTTCAGGAACTTTCTAGAAGGTTCCCAAAACCGGAAAAAACCCAGCTGAAAACATCATAGAAGGTTCCCAAAACCGGTGTCTGCTATAACGCTAAAACGGGCCGGCCCACTCTGTCGGTCGCTCGCACCTCCCTGTGCGGAGCGTCGACAACTTGCCGCAATGAGCGGCAAGTAGGATTTTCCACAAGGAAGCTTGTGGCCGGTCCGCAGAGACCGGAATGCCGCTATGTCACGCCACCAGGGAGCAAGGGTGTGCCCGCTGGGCCACTATGCAAATGAAGGGATGGCAGGTCGTGTGTGGCTATCACCTCAAGGAACCACATTATTGATTTCGCGCTAGTTGTTCAGTAAGTTGCTTGTTTGGAAGAATCTGAAAATAAATGTTTTTACTTCCTCTTAAACAATGCCTTCTTTTTTCATGTAAATGTACATCTTCTTCGGTAATTATCACGTACAACAGAAAGATCGACGTCTTGCTTTTCTCGATCCACCGCTTCGGTCTAAAATCTCTCAAGAAAGAGTAGCTGCATGACGAAACCAGTCCCACCACCGCCATCCACATTTGGTCGCATCTTCTGGGGCGGTGGGTGGCTAGGCTTTCTCCGTGTCGCTCTAGGAGCGACGCGGGGGTTGGGCCCTTGATTTTTTTTAGAAATGAGGGGCCATGGATTTATGAGTTGCAAAACGAGATTGATAAATCTCAATTCAGTTGATGCAACTTCAATTCGTGAGATTTTTACATAAAGATCATGCATCTTTTAAAAAATGTTTTTTTTTCATTTCTCTCTTCCTATAAAAGACTCGGTTGATGATGATGGTGTGTCTGTCATCCGTCATTTCTGACTATTAGATCTGCATCTAACAACTGTGAGGTAAGTTGTGGCATTTTTGCAACAATAGGCTAGTTCTCTGCTCCAATTTGCGGAAAACCCCTTAGTATCTTGAAACCAACCACATCCTCACCTAATCAAAATAGCCCGAGGAATATATTTTGAGTGAAACATAATATGTTTTTTGTGATAGATGTATATCAAAACTAGAGTGTTTTCTTTCAAGTTTGTGAACAAGTACTATTCTACTTTGGGTATGTTGCAACGCACGGGCACATTGCTATTTATATGTTATCACTAGTAGAAAACCGGGTACTAGTTCAGGTTCTGGAACCGGGACAAAACAGACGGGACTAATGCCCAAAACCTTTAGTCCCGGTTGGCTTACGAACCGGTACCAAAGGAGGTCCACGTGGCCGCTGTGGGGCGCCCAGGGAGGAGGACCTTTAGTACCGGTTGGTAACACCAACCAAGACCAAAAGGGGGCCACACGTCAGAAGCTCGCAGACGCTGGGTTTTTTTGTTTTTTAAAGGGGAGGCAGGTTTAGGGTTTTGTAGGGTTAATTTAGGGGTTTTATATTGTGTTAGCTATAGCTACTACATATAGAGAGAAGTGGCCTATCTTTCTCCGTGCTTGGTCGACACTAGCTACTACATATAGAGAGAACTCGAAGCTAGTAAGCAAATGAAGGAATCATTAATTACCCAAGATCATCATGAACATATACAGAGATAAGTGACCTGTCTTTCTCCGAGATTGGTCGAACAACAAGTTTTCGTATATCTATCCGATGCTACTACATATATACAATATAACATCCCTGACATCATCAAGCGCCAAACTCCCATTAAACTTCCATTTGGTATTCTCCGTCTTTATGTATGACGTGGTCAAGAAAGAATCCCGCCAATTCCTCTTGAATTGCTCGTATGCAATCATGTGGTAGGAGTTCTTGCCGCATCTCTTACATCTAATTTAAAGAAGGGGGTCAATGCATATATATGAATGAAACTCAACACGGTTGATGGTAATAAAATAAAATTGTGAATATTATTGTTTGCGTACTTCAAATTGTTTATCAGAGTAGCCCCGCTCAGAGGTCGAGTGGCGGATGAACTCGCAAACGCAGTATCCACATATATTATTTCCGCCTTCCTGCCACAAGCACTTTACGAGAATAGAGTTTAATCAAACTGATAATCAAGCATGATAATGGTATTGATGAAACAAGAATCAATGAGAGATGCGCGAAACTAGCTAGTACTACTTACTTTGGGGTGTGTAAATCACAGCTCCTTCTGCAAACCCGGAACCATTCCGATGAACTTTTTCCAAACCCTGCCATGCAAAGAAAATAATTACTTGATATCAGGAAATGAACGAATGTTGACGATATGGTGCGATAATGATTGAACTTACTTCTGGAGCATTATAGTCATGTCCGCATACTCCTGGGATCTTTACGTCTCGAGTCTAAGACAGTTACTACTCCCCCGTCAAGCTTAATCTCTAGCAGAATAAAGTGGAACATGCGCACGCATAACTCATCAATTACATTACTATAACATCGAGCAAGCGAAACTGAATATGCACAAGACAGTAGCACTCACTTGAAGTTGTAAGGAAAGAGTATTTTCCCTTTGTTTTCATGTCGAAGGAACGATTGTTGCAAGTTGTCCTAAGTGTCTTTGACTCTGTTTTTAACCGACCATTCATTTACGGTATTTGGGATAATGAACCCAAGGTCATAGATTTGTCCTTTTTTGCATTCGACAATCCTCAATCTGCATAGTGAGGATAATTATATATACATGCAATGAACAGTTGAGCTATAGAGACTTAATTACAAAAGTAATACTTATAGACAGTAGCAAGTCATGACTTTTTTGTCGAGGGCGTCTTGATTTAATAACTGAAATAACTCCACAAATTCAACAGGCAGCACCTCAACTCCAATGAGGTCGCGCTCATCTTTAATTCTCAGTCCCAGACTTCCTGCAGCTATCCATGTGCCATTCATGCAATCTTTGCATCATCGTTGTTAGAGGAGGATGATTAGGTTTGACGAGAGGCTTGCTGTGCTCATATTTGAAGATCTCAACTACCTCTAATGTTTCAAAATGTACATCATCGCCCAGGTAATCACCAAGATTGGTACCGGGCACTAGCCCCGGATGATTAGCGACGACATCGCTAGACACCTTGAGTGGGGGGCATGACTGCTTCGCCTGTAAGCCGAGCTGGGGAATTGTTTTCCCACTTCTTCGTTTTGCTAATCTTGCATCACTGGAAGTACTTCCCGACCGCCGTGCTTCGTCATATGTCCTTGCAATACAGCGGTCATAGTTGGATTGCATCAGAGGCAGTGGTGGTCACTTAAGGGCATCCAGACTGTGCTTCACTTTCACCGGATCTGCCGTTTCCTTCGGAGGTGGAGGTTTCCTATGTTCAAAATGGGCCTGCACTTCGGCTTCCACGATTTCATCGGTTTCCTCATCAGTCCTCTCATATGGTAACTCTGGAAGAGGGTTCAGGCTTGGGCGAAATCTGTATTTCTTCCCGCCTCTTGTACTGCTAGCCGCAGGAGTGGCGATGTCTCTCTTCCGCCTTGCTGACGCGACAGAGTTCGCTGACACGCCAGAGGAGGCGGAGGAGGAGGCAAACTGCCCTCATGCGCCGGAGGAGGTGGAGGAGGAGGCAGAGTGCCCTTGCTCGCCGGAGGAGGAGGAGGAGGAGGCGGAGTGCCATGACACGGCGGCAGAGGAGGAGGAGGAGGCATCCAGTTTGGAAGCTTGATGTACTCCTTTCTCCATAGACAAGTACTCCTTAAAGAATTTTCCAGATGAATCTCCCCTTTACCTGTAGGGTAGTCAAGCTCCAGCTCCTCAAATTCCTCCATTATTTCATCCACCGTCACAATAGCATAGACATGTGGAATCGAACGACAATGAAAAGTTCCCTTAGCTTCAGGAGGTACAACAAAGCTGACCGCCGCCTTCAAGGTCAGGTTCTGGCATTTCTTCATTAGCTCGCAATGTTCAACCTCCGTGATACTATCCACCGGGTAGCAAGGAGCCGTCAAATTAGGCTGAATGAGCTCCGTGGAAGACACTCCGCTTCTCTGCTGAGATGGTGAGGTAGCTTCTGGGGCAGCGTCGAAGCAAGGATCTTCGTGCCGGTGAGATGGTTGGCTGGTAGCTCGCTGGCTCTCAAGTTCCTCTAGTTTTGCTAATCTTGCACTGAGCCTCTGCATTTCGGTTGCTTCCACTTTCCTCTTTCTCTCTAGGCTTCTATAACCACCACTGTCGGGAAACCCATGCACCCATGGAATGGAGCCTGGTGTGCCTCTTGTTCGTCTAGGGTGCTCACAATTCCCGAGGGCCTCTACCAGCTCGTCCTTCTCTCTGCCGGGAATGAACATCCCTTCCTGCGCTGCCTTGATTGCTTTCTGAAGCTTCCGGATGGGTATTGCAAGTTGCTCGTCCATCCAAACACACTCCCCTGTTTCTCGGTCCAAAGTTCCCCCAACCCCGAAGAACCAAGTCCTTGAACGATCTGGCTAGTGCAAGGTTGCTGGTTGGACCCCTTTAGCAAGCAGGTCTTGCTCAACTTTGTCCCACAACAACCGGGCTTTGGAGTAGCCACATGACCCCATGTGATGGTGATACTTCTTTGCAGCATTTTGCTTGTTTGTCAGTGACCTTTTCTTACCCTTCTCCGACTTCGTGTGGGCCACAAATGCGGGCCAGTGATCTCTTATCTTCTCATATCGACCGATGAATTCTGGAGTCTTCTCTTTGTCGACAAACTTTGTGTTCAACTCCTTCTTCCAGTTCCTGAATAGTTCTGCCATCTTCTTAAGAGAAAACGCCTAGACCTTTGGCTCTATAACTCAGTTATTCGGCTCCTCCTTTGGCGGTAGGCTGAAATTTGTCATCAGCGAGGTCCAAAGATCATCTTTCTGTCTATCCTGGACATAAGAAACTTTAGGGTCGTCCTTATTCTTATTCCATTGATGGATGCTGATCAGGACACTGTCCCTAACAACAACTCCACACTGATGTACAAATGCGTCCTTGGTCTGCTTGGGAGCAATCGGTTGGCCATCTTTCACGACTTGTGTGATCGTGAACCTTTCATCCTAGCGCAACCTTTTCTTCGGGACTCGTCTCTTTACAGAAGTTTGGCTCGATCCGGAGGGCTAAAAGAAGAAAGAAGCATTAATATATGTACATACCAAAACAATTAATGCATCAAGTCAGCACAGGCTTAATTAATATATACCTCGCCGGACTTTGCAATAGTTAAGGCTCCCTCCTCCGTTCGGTCACCGGAGCCATCATCATGATCTCCTTCCTCCGCCATTCGGTCACCGGAGCCGTCATGATCTCCTTCCTACTCCATTGTTGGATCACCGGAGTCGTCACTCTCTCCTTCCTGACCATCGGTGTCATTGAGAAACTACAAGGGATCACCTCCGGCGAGGATTATATCCCCCAACAACTGTTCTTGTTCTAAGTCTCTTTCCATAGTTTCTGCAAATATTACGACAAGGAAATATACAAACATGAGAGATGGATTAGTGGAAAACATAGACTAGCTAATCACAACAAGGAATCATATGCATATATGAGCAGTGGAGTAGTTGCGGACCGCCTCTCTCATGCATGTCCGACGTCCCCCCTCATGTCGAAGTTATCGGGGTTATACTTTCAGGAGAGGACACTTTGCAAAAAATAATCGCTATGCAGGAGATCAAACTATCCATTCTACCCCATTGACCTATGTTGGTCACCTATCGAATAAATAAAGTCCCTTCGGTTTATTGAGGTAAGACCGGTGAATTAGACGCCAATATATAGTATTATACATAACAATTACGAGTAGGGGAGGGAGTGGGTAGATCGACAATGCTCTTTCTTCATCTAGGGTTTGGGTGGCCTCGGGAGTTGGTCGGGCGAGCGGACCGCCTCTCTCATGCATGTCCGACGCCCCCCCTCATGTCGAAGTTATCGGGGAGGGGGTAAATTTTAACTTAGTGAGTCTTTTAACTCATTTTTGAATATATGAACATTTTAGCTTGGTAAATTTTAACTAATTTCTATGAACAAAAAAATATTCTAAGAACAAAAAAACATCATATGAAAATTTTCTATATATATACATCCATCCATCCATACATACATACACATACATATATACATGGACCAAAAAATGCTATATAGATACACACATATATATACATACACATACATACATACAAAGATGGAAAAAAATGCTATATGAACAAAAAAATTAAGAAAAAAATTATATGACATAAAAAATTCTAACTTTTGCATATTCTTTGCATATGAACATACATACATTTTCTTTTTTTTCTTAAATGTAACTTTTGCATATGAACATACATACATACATAAAAAATGCTAACTTTTGCATATTCTTTGCAAATTCTAACTTTTGCATATGCAAAATTCTAACTTTTGCATATGGAATGACAAGGGGGCGGCGGTGGTGCGCGGCGGCAGCGCAGGGCAGGGGCGGCGGCGGTGGTGCGCGGCGGCAGCGCAGGGCAGGGGCGGCGGCGGCAGCGTAGGGGAAGGGGTCGGGGTGAAGCTCACTGCGGGAGGCAGGGCGTCGGGGCATCGGCATCGGGTCGGGCAACCGAAGAGCG
>NC_041387.1:504357598-504387273 GCF_002162155.2 Triticum dicoccoides | reverse complement strand
GGGAGGAGGACAACGATACGACGGCTCACGGTGGGGGCGGGGACGGTGTCGGGGCAGCTTGGCGACCACGATGGTGGCCGAATCACGGACAGCGACACGAGGAGGCCCGGCGAGGCGAGGGCATCGAGGGCAGCAACCTGACGATGTCGTGCGTTTCGGCGTCTGGGAGAGAATGGGGAGAAAACTGCTAAATGTTGGCTTATATAGCAAAGCCTTTAGTCCCGGTTGGTGGCTCCAACTGGGACTAAAGGTCACCCTTTCGTCCCGGTTGGTGCCACCAATTGGGACTAAAGGTGTTTTTCGCCAGCCCAAAGGGCGGGAAGCAGAGACCATTGGTCCCGATTGGTGACACAAACTGGGACTAAAGGGGGGGCGTTGGTCCCGGTTGGTGGCTCGAACCGAGACCAAAGGCACCCTTTCGTCCCGGTTGGAGCCACCAACCGAGACCAAAGGGCTTGTGCTGTAGCTGGCGCGGTGCGGTGGGAGTCTAGTCCCACCTCACTTGCAGAGAGGCGATCGCAGTGGTTTATAAGCCCCGCTGCGATAAACCCGTGGAGCTCCTCTCTAATGCATGCCTGTTGGGCCTAATGTTCTTCTGTGCCATGTTGGGCCTACTTGCCCCACGGGCCTGCATCCTGGCCCACGTGTAGGTGGGTTTCTAGTCGTATGCACGCCGTGGTGGCCTAGTAGGCGGGCAATTTTTTGTGTGCATATGTTATGTTTTTAAATTTTTAAATTTAATTTTTTTCATATGTTAAATTTAGTTATATAATTTTAGTTGCATAAATTTTATATAATTTCAGTAGCATAAATTTTATTTTTTATTGATTCTTTTTAGTTGATTCATTTTGTTATTAGAGTTTTATAAAAAGCTTTTTAGTTTGCTATTAAAGTTTGTACCAAGAAACTTTATGAAAATTCTTTTTCCTATTAAAGTTTTTAACATAAAAAATACTTTGATAATTTTAGTTGCATAAATTTTATAATTTTAAGTTAATATTATTTTGATCATAACTAGAGGTTTATAAAAGCTTTTTAGTTGATTCTTTTTGCTATTGAAGAATATTATAGTTTTGTTTTAGTTGATCACAACATAATATTTTAATTGATTCTTTTTGCTATTAGAGTTTTATAAAAGTTTTATAGTTCATTCTTTTTGCTATTAGTTCATTCTTTGAGCCAAATGACTCTGAAATTGAAAAGCACTACAAATGAGCTCTAAAAAGGTTGAAACTTGGCATGGTATCATCATTTCACCCAGATAGCATGTGCTAAAAAGTTGAGAGGGTTACGACAACACTTCGTGTACAAAATAGACAATCTCTTTCGAAGTATCAGGGTTTTAGACGAAAACTCATCTGTTACAAAGGGATTTCATTTTTTTGAACTTATTTCAACTCCAGACTTTTTGTGCGTTCAACATGCATCATTCAAAGCCACATCATTAATTTTAAACCCATTCTGACTTCATTTGGTATTTTTCATGCAGTTACTGATTTTTTAGCTAAATGACCCTGAAATTGAAAAGCACTACAAATGAACTCTAAAAAGGTTGAAAGTTGGCATGGTATTATCATTTCACCCACATAGCATGTGCTAAAAAGTTGAGAGGGTTACGGCAAAAACTGGATGCACTTCGTGCACAAAATGGACAATCTCTATCGAAGTATCAGGGTTTCGGACGAAAACTCATCTGTTACAAAGGGATTTCATTTTTTGTGAACTTATTTCAACTCCAGACTTTTTGTGCATTCAACATGCACCATTCAAAGACACATCATCAATTTTAAACCCTTTCTGGCTTCATTTGGTATTTTTCATGCATTTGCTGATTTTGTAGCTAAATGACCTTAAAATTGAAAAGCACTACAAATGAACTCTGAAAGGTTGAAAGTTGGCATGGTATCATCATTTCACCCACATAGCATGTGCTAAAAAATTGAGAGGGTTACGACAAAAACTGGATCCACTTTGTGTACAAAATGGACAATCTCTTTCGAAGTATCAGGGTTTTAGACGAAAACTCATCTGTTATAAAAGGCATTTGATTTCTTGACATGTAACTGCAGTGATATTCTAGATCAAAGCCATCATCAGAATAGTTGTGGAGAGAATGTCTTCACTTTTTCTTTGCGTGTGTCCCTTGCTTATTGCGCCGTAATAATGGATAATCTTCATCGTTTAATAGGGTGCTTGGGTCACCCTTGACTCTAAAGGGAGGAATTTCATGAAACTTTTCATAATCTTCAAACATGTCTGTCTTGCCCTCCACTCCCACGATGTCTTTTTTCCCTGAAAGAAATATGTGGCACTTTGGCTCATCATATGATGTATCTGCTTCCTTATCTTTTCTTTTTCTTGGTTTGGTAGACATGTCCTTCACATAGAAAACCTGCGTCACATCATTGGCTAGGACAAATGGTTCATCTGTGTACCAAAGATTGTTCAGGTCCACTGTTGTCATTCCGTACTGTGGGTCTACCTGTACCCCGCCTCCTAACAGATTGACCCATTTGCACCGAAACAAGGGGACCTTAAAATCATGTCCATAGTCAAGTTCCCATATGTCCACTATGTAACCATAATATGTGTCCTTTCGCTTGTAGGTTACTGCATCAAAGCGGACACCACTGTTTTGGTTGGTGCTCTTTTGATCTTGGGTGATCGTGTAAAATGTATTCCCGTTTATCTCGTACCCGTTGTAAGTCAATACAGTCGAAGATGGTCCCCTAGCCAATGAGTACAGCTCATCTGCAACAGTGTTCTCACCCATGAGATGTGTTTGCAACCAACTTCCGAAAGTCCTGATGTGTTCACATGTCATCAAATCGTCACACTACTATGGGTGTTTGGAGCGCAGAATATTCTTGTGTTCATTGACATACGGGATCACCAAAGTATAATTCTGTAGAACTGTGTAGTGTGCTTGAGACCAAGAATGTCCGTCCCTACATATTATTGAGTCCACTCCTAACGTGCCTTTTCTAGTCAGTCTTCCCTCATACCGCGATTGAGGGAGACCAATCGACTGAAGGTCAGGAATGAAGTCAACACAAAAACCAATGACCTCCTCTGTTTGTCGGTCCATGGAGATGCTTTCTTCTGGCCTAGCATGGTTACAAACATATTTCTTTAAGACTCCCATGAACCTCCCAAAGGGGAACATATTGTGTACAAATACAGTGCCCAGAATAGCAATCTCGTCGACTAGATGAACTAGGACGTGCGTCATGATATTGAAGAAGGATGGTGGGACACCAGCTCGAAACTGACAAGACATTGCACCAAATCACTCCTTAACCTTGATAGGATTTCTTGATCGATTACCTTCTAAGAGATTGCATTAAGGAATGCACATAGCTTCACAATGGCTAATCGGATGTTTTCCGGTAGAAGCCCCCTCAATGCAACCGGAAGCAATTGTGTCATAATCACATGTCAGTCATAAGACTTTAGGTTCAGGAACTTTTTCTCTGCCATATTATTCCCTTTATATTCGACGAGAAGCCAGACTGGACCTTCATACTAAGCAGTCATTCAAATAAGATTTCCTTCTCTTCTTTGTAAGAGCGTAGCTGGCAGGACCTTCATACTACTTTGGATGCATGCCGTCATTTTCATGCACACGTTGCTGGTTCTCCCGTGCCTACAGTGTATCTTTTGTCTTCCCATACACGCCCAAGAAGCCTAGCAGGCTGACGCAATGATTCTTCTTCACGTGCATCATGTCGATTGCAGAGCGGACCTCTAGGTCTTTCCAATAGGGTAGTTCCCAAAATATAGATTTCTTCTTCCACATGGGTGCGCGTCCCTCAGCGTCATTCGGAACAGATAGTCCGCCAGGACCCTTTCCAAAGATAACTTGTAAATCATTGACCATATCAAGTATGTGATCACCAGTACGATGGCGGACTTCTTCCGGTGATCTTCCTCGCCTTTGAAATGTTTGCCTTTCTTTCGACATTGATGGTTGGTCGGAAGAAATCGACGATGTCCCAGGCAGTGGCGGAGACAGGGGGGACCAGCAGGGGCCCTGGCCCCCCCTGACAGCAGAGATGTAGTGCTAATTTGCTGATGAATAGTGCTAAAATGAGTGATTATTTCCTGTCAAAAGCATGTTTTTCATTGGCTTGGCCCTCCTCAAGCAGTTTTAACATCATTCGGCCCTGTTGATACAATTTTCCTGGCTCCGCCACTGGTCCCAGGTACACATTTTTCCTACATTTGTCCAAATATATACTTTCAGTGTCATCTAAATAGTGCGTGCATGTGTTGTATCCCTTGTTTGTCTGTCCTGAAAGGTTCTAAGAGTAGCACAATCATTGATGGTTACAAACAGCAACACATGTAGGTCAAATTCCTCCTGGTCGTTCTCATCCCACACACGTACACCTTTTCCATTCCACAGCTGTAAAAGTTCTTCAACTAATGGCCTTAGGTACATATCAATGTCGGTGTCGGGTTGCTTAGGGCCTTGGATGAGCACTAACATCATAATGAACTTCCACTTCATGCACAACCAACGAGGAAGGTTATAGATACATAGAGTCACGGGTTGGATGCTATGATTGTTGCTCTGCTCCCCAAAAGGATTAATGACATCCGTGCTTAAACCAAACCATATGTTCCTTGCGTCACCTGCAAAGTCCCCCCACGTTCTCTCAATTTTCTCCACTGCGACCCGTCAGCGGGTGCTCTCAACTTCCCGTCTTTCTTACGGTCCTCTTTGTGCCATTGCATCAACTTGGCATGCTCTTTGTTTCTGAACAGATGTTTCAACCGTGGTATTATAGGAGCATACCACATCACCTTGGCAGGAACCCTCTTCCTGGGGCGCTCGCCCTCAACATCACCAGGGTCATCTCGTCTGATCTTATACCGCAATGCACCGCATACCGGGCATGTGTTCAAATCCTCGTACGCACCACGGTAGAGGATGCAGTCATTAGGGCATGCATGTATCTTCTGCACCTCCAATCCTAGAGGGTATAGAACCTTCTTTGCTTCGTGCGTACTTTCGGGCAATTCGTTATCCTTTGGAAGTTTCTTCTTCAATATTTTCAATAGCTTCTCAAATCCGTTGTCAGATACACCATTGTCTGCCTTCCATTGCAACAATTTCAGTGTGGTACCGAGCTTTGTGTTGTCATATTCGCAATTTGGGTACAACCCTTTTTTGTGATCCTCTAACATGCGATCGAACTTCAACTTCTCCCTTTCACTTTGGCATTGTCTCTTTGCATCAATAATGACCCGACAAAGATCATCATCGGGCACATCGTCTGGTTCCTCTTGATCTTCAGCTTCCCTCATTGCAGCATCACCATATTCAGGTGGCAGATAGTTTCCATCATCCTCTTCTTCTTCGTTGTCTTCCATCATAACCCCTCTTTCTCCGTGCTTGGTCCAAACATTATAGTGTGGCATGAAACCCTTCTCAAGCAGGTGGATGTGAAGGGTTTTTGAGTCAGAGTAAGACTTCGTATTCCCACAGATAGGGCATGGACAACACATAAAACCATCATGCTTGTTTGCCTCAGCCACTTCGAGAAAATTATGCAGGCCCTTAATGTACTCGGAGGTGCGTCTGTCACCGTACATCCATTGTCGGTTCATCTGCGTGCATTATATATAATTAAGTGTGTCAAAAACCATTACAGAACATCATTAATAGAGAAGTGACCAAATTAATAGAAGTTCACCATCACATTAAAACCAAAGTACAGTAGTGATCAAATGTTATTACTGGAAAAATAAATACATAAAGTTGATATATAGTTCTCATTGAACAACATATAGCTTTCTAGAGCATGTAATTAAAACATACATTGAAATTATGTAAAACATTTAAATGCAACAACAAATGCGATCACAATTGCAACTAAGATAACAATTGATCCAATGGCATAATGATACCAAGCCTCAGTATGAATAGCATATTTTCTAATTTTTCTAACCTTCAAGCGCATTGCATCCATCTTGATCTTGTGACCATCGACGACATCTGCAACATGCAACTCCAATTCTATCTTCTCCTCCTCAATTTTTTTTCAAGTAGTTGTTTTCTTTTTCAACTAAATTTAACCTCTCGACAAGAGGGTCGGTTGGAATTTCCGGTTCACATACCTTCTAGATAAAAACATCTATGTCACGTTGGTCGGCATAATTGTCATAAACACTAAATGAAACAAATAGTTATAAAAAGATAATATACCACATCTGAATCATAGACAGGACGAGGGCCGACGAGGGCGGATACCAAAACCATGCCACTATATAACAAATAATAATAAAATTAAGAAAATTATATAAGTATCTATCTAAATTATACAAGTAAGAATTTTTTTATAAAGAAGATAAGAACAAGAGGCTCATCACGGTGGTGCCGGTGATGAGATCTGTGCAGGCGATCGATGGCGGTGAGGACGGAGATGGGACAGGACGGATCGCCAAACCTAGACAAATCTTAAGAACAATGAAGCTTGGAGGTCGAGCATGGAGAGGAGAAAGCTTAAGTATGGCTCGGGCATTTCATCGAATACCTCACGTGCATAGGAGGTGAGAGTTAGAGCAACACACACCTCTCCCACACGGCCGGCCAAAAAACAGAGCACTGAGTGGATAGGGGCGGGGGTATATATAGGCTTCTCTTTAGTCCTGGTTTGTGGCTAAAATCGGGACTAAAGGACAACTTTTGGTCCCGGTTTCAGCCACCAATCGGGACTAAAGGTGTTGAGCCAGAAGCGAGGCCAATTGATCCTAATTCGTGTCTGGAACCGGAACCAAAAGTATCAGACGAACCGGGACCAATGGACCCCGAAGCCCGGCCGGCGCCCTGGCCTCACGAACCGGGACTGATGCATTCTTTGGTCACGATTCGTGAGTGAACCAGGATTAGTGCCCTTATCTGACCTCAATCAAAGCTCTATTTTTTACCTCCTCCGTCTCATAATATAAGAACATTTTTGACACTAGTGTAGTGTTAAAAACCTTCTTATATCTTGGGACAGAGGGAGTACTAGTGTATATGTCACTTGACTGAGACTTAGTTTAAGTCTCAGTCGACTAAGATCTAGCCACATCCGTTGCAAAACTGTACAGACAACCTACAGGAGTTTACTCTGATCGAAGGTATCCCGTTAATTATACAGTTATAAAGAACGGAGGCATGTTCTCTGTGAAGAAAAATTAAGTGGCGACCGTGCGGGCTTCATAAAGCATTCTGAGCGGAAACAGCTCCGACCAGCTAATAAGAGAGTTGACCAACAAGGCATCCAGAAAGTGCCGAGATTCAACTGCTACGAAAACTTTATCATTCATTTGGCCACTAGGAGTACGACAAACAATGATGAAGTAACAGATGGAGCAAAAGGAACTATGACAAGTGCAAAGTCAATGCTTATAATAGCCAGCAGGTAGGCCGGTGGTCTAATCCTGACTGCGTGTGGTCATCTCTCTGCATTGTTTTCGATAGTTCCTTTCCGTGTAGGCATCTTATATGACGTCGGGTTGTCTAACTAACAATCGTCGTCTTAACTCTATAGCTTTAATCAATCACGAAGAACAGTATAACATTACTATTCAGTGTATAGATAAAGAGAGATAATATATTCAATAAATATATACATGATGATAAAAGTTCGAGTCCAGAACAGATACATGACCTGAAAACAACGAAACGCGGAAAATACAAAGAGGTGACTATAGCTGTAATTCACAGACGGTGCATGGGACTGCAGAACAGACCGACGAGCTCATGAAAAATGCCTTTCTTAAGTAGGGCCTGCTTAACCATGCGATCATCCAGATATGGCCTTCAGTTCACGGAGTCCATCGTAAGCACCAACGGTTTCAGGCTTTCAGCACAGCATCTAGTTGTGTTTCCCCTGGGTGTAGATGTAGTCGGTGTGAGCGACGAGGGTCCTCCTCATCAGGCACTCCTCCGCTCCTTCCCCTCCCTCGCATCCTCTCATCGCCTCCTGATCTACCTGCTCCATTTCCATCCCGGTTCCTGCAGCACTCTTCTCATGGGAGGTGGCGGAGCCAGCACCCTGCAGATCATTAACACAACGAACCGAGCGTTATAAAGTGACCAAATAAATTAACGAGACGTACGATTGCCATAGCCAGTCTGCATTATGAAGTATATACACGTTAGATTGCTTGGTTACTGTACGTACCTGTGATTGTTGGTGGCTGGATCCTGGTGTAGGCCTTGCTGCTTGCCCTCTAGTGCAGAGGAGGCACAGCAGCAGCGCCGCCAGCAAGAAGAGTGCCGCCTGCTTGGAGAAGGAGGCCATCTCTTCGTCTTTCTGGGATCAGGGACTGGTTAATTAGGTGGCGGTCTACGAGCATAAGCATCCGCCCATGGGCTTATATATAGGGAACTGATGGCTGGTCGACACCGTGGCGGGGCGGGTGGGTGGCGCGGTTCGGCCACACAGGACACAGCGGCAGGCCCGTGCGGCCGTGCCGTACTGCCGTAGACGGCAGGTCTCCGGCGTTCGATCGGGTATATCTTCTTATGACGACGCGCGCTCCGCGTCCGCTTCGGTAAGATAAATTTCGCGCTCTCGCCGTCTCTGTCCATAGTACTGGATGAGGATCATCATCCACATGGAATGTGCTTAGCTTTGATAAGCTGCTTGGGGTGGTAGTTCATGTGGGTAGCAAGATGCCGGGCACTTGGCGGTATGTATGTACGTGCAGATGGCAATGTCCGTGTGAACACGATATAAGTAGCGTGCCACGCATGGAAGGTGACAGACACATGTATGTGGTCGTATCCTCTCGGTTGAACGTCGCGCGCACGACCCACGTGACACGCCGAGGCGACGATGCCGACTGGCGCGCGGGGGCATACATCCTGGAGCAGTTTCTCGAATGGGAAGGATGGATGTCTCCCACCCTCGCGAACGCATCGTGGACGTCAAACGAGCGTCTCGACGACGTGCGCGGCGTGCCCAAGCGACCGGGCGGCGGCAACTTGGCGCGGCGGCTTTGTCCCGGCCGGCGCGGCACTGGCTGCTCGCCGCATGGCTGTGCACGCTCGGCGCGGTAACCGGCATATGCCCAGCTCGGCCTGACGGCGACACGTATTCGTGACTTGTACGCCACGCGCACTGCGCATGCAGTACGTCGTGGACATGCCGGCACCCAGTGAGTGGCTTCAGGCATCAGATATATCCCATTTCCATGAGTTCTGGACAGGATTCACTAGGTACGTGCGGCGCTGCAATTTTCATCCAAATTCGTGGTGGAAAAGTAGAACGTACGCGTGCATTTACCTGCAGCGCGCAAACTGCAAAGGAGGCCTTTATTAGGCAGTGGCATAGTGGGGAAGTTATGGTCGAGAAGAATGTGTGGGAGAGGTGGTTCATGATGTTGGATAGGGCGCCTCCTTCCAGGTTTGAGGCTACCTACCTCCAACCAATCATCGTCAAATTATACAGGTTGAGATCCTTGGATCTTGGCTAGAGTTAAATGGAGGAGTAGGGCGTTCTGGAGGACGAGCTCCATGGAGCTCAATTTTTTTATTTTTTAAAAAGAAATCACAATTTGAAGTTTGAAAAATTCTAAAAGAATTATACACGTTCATATGGTTGTACTCGACATGTGCATAAAGTATGACGATAAAATACATTATGATGAAAGCTAGACAAAACAGACAAATTCATGGATTTTAATAGTGATTTGCGTATGTACTGTTCACCATTTTCAAAATTGTTATTTTGTCTTTTTAGTGTAGATCTCATCATAATGTATAGCATCTTCAAATTTTACACACATGTAGATGCATTTGAATGAACGTGTGTAATTTCTTTTAGAATTGCATGAAGATTCAAAATGTGAATTTTGATTATTTTTTAAAATGAGCTCCATGAAGCTCGTTCTCCATTTAGCATTTTCACAAATGAAAGCCCTCTTTGATTTCAAAGAATTTTTGAAGGATTCTAATCCCCATAAGTTTTTCCCTACCTGGCTTCTTTGATTCGCAGAATCTCATTGCATAGGAGTTTTTCATATAATTCATTTGTACTACATATTGTACGGAAAAATTCATCCACTCCAACATCATTTAAAAAATCATTTATTTAATCTTATGCACAATCAAATAAATCATATAATCATGTAGCATTCAATGTGTCATGGCACTCCTTTTTTACGGGTATGCCATGACACTCTATTCATGTGTTTTTCCTATTCCCGTGCTTTACAAATCTCGCGGATCAAAGAGACCCTAAGCTTTGACAAACACGAAGACAAAATCAGCACATCCAATGCCTTTTGTCGACGCACCAACAAAACAACTGGAGTCATCTAGACATACAGCTATGTATGCCTGGATGACACGGTACCAATCTTTCTTTCGTTCTTAAAACTTGAGATAAAAGTTTTGCATGTTCCATTAATTAAAAAGAAATCCGAGCCTAGATATCTACAGAAAAACCCGAGAAGAACCAGAGTTATAACACATCTACACATTAATCGTAGGAACAGGACACCACCGACCATTGCAGAACATGACCAATTTCTTGATTGCACAACCAAAACTCAACAAATGCCTAAAATAAGCAAAACTTGACTCAAATTACCCGCTCTACCCCTCAATATCGCTCATCAACATCATCTCATCAACAAATGTTCCCTCACCTCAACGACTCCGACTCCACATACTCAGTATCCACCCTCGAGTTATGTTCTGGTATAGTGAGAGCTTTCTCTTTGAGGTGTACCTGCATTTGAGCTGTTTTGTGATTCCCCTTTTTAAAAGAAAAAAATGCAGCTCATGGAGTTAGCCGGACCCGTGGAAATTTTAAAGAAGATATGTAGATTCATATTGAAAGAAGTTTTTAATGATATAGTTCTTGTTACACTAAAATATATTTTGTTAATTACATCTATGGTCAAACTTTGACCTCAAATGCAAGGGGACTAATAAATCCGGATGGAGGTAATAATAATAAACATGATGGGTCAAAAGGATCATGATTGGATGTTGAATTAAAAAAGTGTAGATTATCACATACTTAGTATCCACCCTCGAAATATGTACTGGTATAGTGAGCGCTCTCTCTTTGAGGTTTACCTACAATTGAGTTGTTTTATGATTCCCCTTTTTAGAAAAAAAATACAGCTCATGGAGTTAGACAGACCCATGGAAGTTTTAAAGAAGATTTGGTGCGTGCACATCCGAGAATGCGAGCACTGCATTCGAACTCGGGCGAGCAGGCGAACATTTTTTTTTAGAGAAAAGGCAGGAGCCCGACTTTATAAATAAAGCCACCAAGCAGAGTACATCACCAGCACCCGACACCCAAACAGAGTTTAAACACCAAGGAAGTTAAGTAGCATTACAAGGCCACCAGCCTCACATGGCATGCAGGCCAGCATAGAACTAGATATCGCAAAAGAGAAGATCAGGAAGCCGTCCTCAAAGATCGCCGAAGAAGGCCAGACGCCGTAGATTTCATCTTGGATTGCATGGCGTCGAAAGCCTGGAGGTCCCCCTCTTTAGTCAATAATCTCCACTGCTGTAAAAAACCATTGGCTTTAAATAAGCAATTGACAGGGTTAGCCGGAAAGATACGCTCAATCGAGAACTTATTCCTAGTAGTCCACAACGACCACCCTATCGCAGCCCAGCCAACTAAGAAAACCCTTTTAGATTGTCCAGATATGAGATTGATACACTGCCTCAGGTCTTCAAAGGAGGAGGGGAACCAGTTAACATGCAGCCAAAGTCTGATGCAGCACCACATAAGTTTCGCTAAGGAGCAATGAAAAAAAATATGTTCGGTGTTCTCCAGCGCCCCACATAACACGCATCTATCGGAACCCGGCCCGTTCCTTTTCTTAATCTGGTCAGCCGCCGGCAGCTTACGGCGAACAGCTTGCCAAAGAAAGATCTTGATCTTAGGTGGGATTCGAGCCGACCAGATATCTTTGAACTTGACCGAGTGTCCACCAGGGATAAGCTTAGAATATGCCGATTTAACCGAGAAGCGCCCCGAGGAGGAAAGGGGCCACACCACGGAGTCCTCTTCCTCCGAGAGCAAGGGGAAGCAAGCAGTAAGGCGCTGCCAATCTTCCAACTCTACAGGGGAAAGAGAACGCCGAAAATCTAAAACCCAACCCTTAGCCGAGAGCTCAAAGATAGAAATCTCAGCATCATCACAGTAAGAGAACAAAGCCGGAAAAGCAACCGCCAGCGCGGAATCCCCGACCCACCAATCAAGCCAAAACCGAGTGGACTTACCGTTCTTGACAACAAACTTGACAAGGGACCGAAAAATCGGCTGGACTTTAACCAGTTGACACCAGAATTGCGACCCACCAGAAGCAGGAGCAAACATAGGACTCGAGGAGGGGAAATATTTAGCTTTTAGGATCGAGAGCCAGGTCGGAGGTTCCTCAAGAGTCATTATCTTCCACCACCATTTGATCAGGAAACAGTTATTCATAACCCGCGTATTAATAATGCCAAGGCCCCCTTTGTCCTTGGGGCGACATATAGTGTCCCATCTGACCAACCTATATTTGCGTTAATTATCCGCAGCATTCCAGTAGAAAGCACCCCTATGCTTGTCGAAACCAGAATGAACCCCATTAGAAAGAAGATAGAAGCCCATCAAGAACATTGGGAGTGAAGAAAGACAAGAATTGGTAAGGGCGACCTTGCCTGCTTGCGTATTATATCGACCTCGCCAAGGTAATACTCTGTTGCCAACTTTGGTGACCACCGGGGCGAAGTCTTTCGCCAGAAGCTTAACCGGGGAGATGGGAAGGCCTAGATACTTGAGAGGAAAGGACCCAAGAGAACAGTTCAGAAGGTGGGCCACCCGCTGCGCCTCCAAGTCCAAAACCCCAGCCACAACGACCTCACTCTTGGAAAAATTGATTTTAAGGCCTGAAAGCACTTCGAAGCAAAGCAGAAGGAATTTCAGATTGGTGAGACTGTTCTCATTGAGCTCCATCAAAATGATAGTGTCGTCCGCATATTGAAGATGAGAGATGCCATGAGGGATAAGGTGAGAGCTCACCAGGGTAATATGTCCGGCCAACGCAGCTCGAGAAAGGATGCGAGATAAAGCATCAGCCACAAAATTGAAAAGCAAAGGAGATGCTGGATCCCCTTGTCTGAGACCCCTACCGTTAGCAAAAAACTTGCTAGTTTGACCATTGACAGCCACAGCCGTGTGTCCACCAGAAACCAACTGCATCAGGCGGTGCATTACAGGCCCCTCGAAACCCTTAGCCAGAAGGACTTGCCGAAGAAAGTTCCAACTCACCGAATCGTAAGCCTTCTCAAAATCAAGCTTAAGGAACACCGCCTTGGTCCCTCGAACCTGCAGGTCATGTATTATCTCATGTAAACAAAGCACCCCGTCCAAGATGAACCTCCCTTTGATGAAAGCAGACTGGAAAGGGCTAATGGTCCGATGCGCTATGGGAGACAGCCTAGTGGCCATGCCCTTAGCAGGCATCTTGGCAAAGTTGTTGATTAAAGCAATAGGCCGAAACTGGGAGATGAGATCAGCGCCCTTGATTTTAGGTACGAGGGTGAGGACAACGTAGTTAAGTCTAGACATGTCAACAGTGCCCAGCCAAAACCCTTGGATGACAACAGAGATGAGGCCTTTTAGTTGGGGCCAAAACTGTCGAAAGAAAGGGATGGAGAAACCATCGGGGCCTGAAGCCGCGTTAGAGTTGGCAGTCCGAATAGTGTCAAAAATTTCCTCCTCAGAAGGGGGAATAAGCAGGAGCTCATTATCAGCGGGCGAAACCCTATCAAGGGGGGCCCAGAAGCCCGAGGCAAGCGAGAATCCAAGGTCTGGTTTAGCCGCAAGCAGATTAGAGAAGAATTGTACAACGTGCCGAAGAATGACCGATGGGTCCGAGACCCTAACACCATCAATAATGAGACTATCGACCAGGCATCTACGCCATCTACCATTCGCAATGGCGAAGAAGTAAGCCGTGGGCGCATCGCCCTTAAGGGTCCAATTAATCGTGCCCCTTTGCTTCCAATAAACTTCCTCTTGGCGGTGGATATCCAGAAGCGCCTTCTCAAGGCCATACCGAACTTGCCACTCAGCCTCCGAGAGCCCACCATTATCCGCACGGTTGTCAAGAGCGCTAATTTGGGTGCCTAGCCTAACTTTATCGCGCCTCGCCTCAGCAAAGTGGTTCTTGGACCAGCCCCTAAGAAATTTGCGAAGGGAGTACGAGACATGATGCCAATCATCCATAGGGCCAAAGGTACGATGGGGAGAGATTAGACAGTCCAAGATCTTCTGAGCCAACATACTAGGAAACCCCTCCACTAATATCCACGACGCATCAAATTGGAATCTTTGGCAGCCACTGGGACGAAATTCGTCGTCTAGGATAAGGGGAGCGTGATCAGAGCCAACAATGGGGAGGGCACGAAGTGAGCATCGAGGAAAGAGACCATCCCAAGCAGGGCAGATAAAAACTCTATCAAGAACCGAGCGAATCAGACACGCCTGTCGATTAGTCCAAGTGTAACGGGCCCAACCCTCGGAATTTCACGAATAGCCGTATCCCTGATGAAGGCATTAAAGGCCGCAGCCAACACCCAAGAAAAATTAGCAGAGCTCTTATCAGAAGGGTATCTTAACAGGTTAAAGTCACCCCCAATCGAGAGGGGGAGCTGACAGGAGTCAATTTTAGTAAAATCTCATCCAAGAATATTTGAGACAGGGAATGATCAGCCGGACCATAGACCACCATAAGTTCGAGAAGGGTATTGTTGGAACGAAGAGAAACTACCACACTAGCCCAGTAAATGCCATGGTCAAAAGCCACAAAATCGAAAGTATCATTATTAGTGCCCAAGAGAAAGCCACCTGACTGGCCAACGGAGGCCACAGAATTCCACCTGAATTTATCAATCCCAGCAATAGCCGAAAGTTCAGAAGGAAAGAAGGATGGTTTAAGGGTCTCAACGAGGCCAATAAAATCAATTTTTTCGGCACGCACTAAATCCTTCAGTTGGTCCCTGCGCCCCCTAGCGCAGAACCCTCTGATGTTCCAAAATAAAGCCTTCATCTGAAGGAGAGGTTTTTAATTCGAAGACTCGACCTGCACGGAGCCTTGCAGGTTTTAGCACGTTTCCCAGCCCCGCGTTTCTAAACCGGAGGCACCTGACCCCTGTCAGCCTCCTCCGGTGCCCCTCCGGCCACAACCAGAGGGGCAGACACCCCAGCACCAGCCTCCTTGGCCTTTGCAATATCAGCTTGGGCACGCTCATTAGCACGGATCAGCTGCAACAAAGAGGAAGGGGAGCCCAAGCTAGCGTCTAAACAAATCCCCACATCATCTAATATCGTAATGAGGTGCTCATCGGATTGAGAGGGTAAAACTAGCCTAACAGGAGACGGAGCCAAAGGGGGGGACGGAGATGGGAGCGAGCCCGAACATCAACACTCACTAGCCATTCGAGCGCAGCCTCGTGCATATTCGAGAAAAAAAATGCTTCACTAATTCTTTTTTAGACTATATTCGATTCCTCTGCTCTTTTTACGGAAACTAAATTGCTGCACATGTGTTACAAGAGGTGCACATATGTTTTGTAAGTAATCATTGTCGTTTGCATGTCATTTTATTGTTACTATACACAATTACACATTAAAAATGGACTTTAGCTTCCAATTGAATCGGTTTTACTGACTTAACCAAGAAAATAATTTTATTTGGTAAGCCAATACATCAAACAATTTTGATGCGTTTCAAAGAAACCTGGTGAAAAGAAAAGGTAAATTGAATACTATAGTAGATGGATTAGGAGGAAGGACAAAAGCAAGTGGATGACAGAACTTTTAAGTAGCCGAAGGTGTGAGTCCTCTTAGGGCCTGTTTGGTTTCAAATAAGTTATCAACTTATAAGTTGAAAAGTGAAAAAAGTAACTTGTTTTGCCAAACGGGTCCAACTTATAAGTCACCCCAATTTAAAACTTATAAGTCACCCCTTTTACGTGGGTCCCACCACCTGCATGATATGGATTGGTGTGGGAAGGTGTGGGTAGGTGACTTATAAGTCAGGTGACAACCAAACATGCATGATTTATAAGTCACTGATTTTAAGTCACCTGACTTATAAATTGTTGACTTATTTGAAACCAAACAAGCACTTAAGGGCATTTCGAGCGTGTTTGGTTTGCATCCTTGCCGCTGCACGCCTGGCCTGGAAAGGTCCCTCGACTCTGCGTGGTGATTGTTTTGTTCGTGTCCACGAAGAGAAAATGCATGCCTGACCTGCCTTGCCCAACACTATGATTAGCCTGGTCAAGCTAAAAAAAGTAGAACAAAAGAAAGGATGTTTAGCCCAGGCAGCGAGCTTAGCCTGGCCCAAGCGTCCAGTTTTTTGCGCCTGGACGTGTTGCAGCAAGCCTGGCCATTAATTAACATTCTTTATTCCTAGGCTGACACAGCAACAGGTCACGTTATTTTCCAAACAAGCCGTCTCCAAGCTAGCCTGGACAGGCAAGAAAACACCACCTTACAAGGCGCAGTCCACGTACCGAATTTTTCCTGGCACGTACCTCAGGGTGCCAACCAAACTGGCCCTTCATACTCCGCGCTCAAGGCACCCGTTCGTAATGTTATAGTTAACTCCGGTTTTGGGAAGTTACAAGAAGCTTTTGGTTCGGATTTTTCCATTGTTTTCTTTGCTTGGTTTCTACTGATTTTCATTTAGTTTTTATTTTTTTTTATTTTTTATGTTTTCCAGTTTCATTTTTTCATTTTATTTTTCAAATGTGGAACTTTAAATTTTATATTTTAAAAAATTAGTGTTTTTTTCAAATTTGCGAGCCTTTTCAAAATTGCGAACTTTTTTCATTTTCGTGATCATTTCAATTTTTTGTATTTTTTCAAGTTTATGAACCTTTTAAATCCATGAACATTTTTTAAATATGCAAAATATAAATAAATTTACCAAGGTCACAAAAAAAATCTAATTCATAAGTTTTTATTTTTTGTGAATTATTTAAAATTGCGATTTCTTCCAGATTTTTTCTCGGAAGTCAACAGTCAACTAGTTAACCAAGCGTTTTTCCATGGACCCATAACACGCCTGGCGTGAGCGCTAGTTGGTTGGCCTGCGACCAAGGGTCCTTCTATTTAATGATCTGGACGGGGGACACCGCACAAACGCGCACCCCCATCCCTCATCCCGCACACGATTTAGGCCAGCTTATGTATGGGCGCATGGCGCCTTGTTTTTTTTAATTCTTTTATTGATTCTTTTCTTTCTTAACTTTGAAAAATGATCGGGATAAATTGAAAAGAATGATTTCATGAATTTAAAATTGCTCCCATATTTTGAAAACTTCATGGATTTCAGAATTGTTCTATGATTTCTAAAATGTTCCGATTTTTTTTAAAAAATCGTCATTTTGAAAAAATGTTTCCATATTTCAAATATTGTTCACAAATTTAGCAAATGTTCCGGTATTCCAAATAATGTCCAGAATTTTGAAAAAGTGCTCGTGGAATCAAAAACATGTTTGGAATTTGTAAAATGTCCATGAATTAAAAAATGTTCGTGAATTTCATCAAACAGTTCCCGAATTTTGGAAAATGTTCAATAATTACAAAAATGTTCACTAAATTCAAAAAAATGCTTGCAAATTACAAAAAATATGTTCATTTATTCCTGTTAGAATTGTGTCGAATATTATTGTATAAGGTAGGTTACAGTTGGACTTGGTTTTGGACTGTGTGTAGACAGGGTAGGAGTTGTGTCCTAATAGGACACCTGTATCCTAGGCCTCTCATATATATCGGGGTAGACACACGATGTAACATATGCCAACATAATAGCACGGGCACGCGGGGGAGCCGGCGGCGTGTGCCGGCGCCCGGACGACCGGGGTGCGGTATTGTAGCAGTGTCATGGGGAGGAGCGCCCGTAGTCAAGCCCCGGGGATGTAGCCATATCGGTGAACCTCGTTAACAAATCTCGGTGTCGTGCCTAGTGTTATTGCTTGGTCCTCGATAGATCGACGGAGCGCCTCGAATTTATTCTAACAAGTGGTATCATGAGCAAGGTTCGAGGAGGTTGCAGAGTCGCTCCAGAGGACGGATTAGTGCACGGAAGCCAAGATCAGAATTGGTTGAAGCCGGATGTGAAGATCGGATGGAGCTGAATTTCGTCGATCTTGTCGCGTGGCTGGTCAGAAACAAGGTTATCTTGGCGTGTTGCAGTTTACGACACGGAAATCGTGCAATCGGAGAAGTGGCATGTGCGGCGTCAGCGTGGAACTCGGCGGGATTCCGATCGGACTCGGAGGCTCGGGCGACGTGTACGTGGGAGGACTTCGTGAGCGAGATCGGATCGATTCGAAGCAGCGTACAAGAGGCAGCGGCGTAACGCGATGCATCGTGCAGCGGCTGGACAACGGCGGCTACAGGAAGCACGTGCTAGGACACACGGCCAGGCAGCAGCATCGCAGACACCGAGCGGGGCGCTCACGCGAGGCGAGGCCTGGCGGCCTGGCGCAGTCCAGAGGGCGGCAAGGCCCAATCAGGATGGGTGCTGCTGGAGTGGTCTAACCAAGCAGTGCTGGTGGGGCAGGCCAGGTGGACTGTACGATCGAGAGCGGAGGACGACGTGTCAGTGGCGCTGTGGGATCGCGTGAGATTTACATGTGCTGAGCCGAAGGATGCATGTGGGACATGAGATTTGTTAGAGAGAAAAAAGGAACAATCTGCCCATTGGATTGGCGTGGCATAGACAGCAATGGGACAAAGGAAAATAGCATTGGGAGTTGTGGATGCACGCACATGGTGCAGCCACAGGAGCTACCATGGAAGCATTTTTTAGTTTGAGGCATTGCTAATTGCACACGGGATTGTATCAGTTGGCAGGTTGACGACGTGCGTATAAGTCTCGGAGGAGTCTGGAGCATGCCGTGGCAGTATCATGCATACACAGGGTGTCAAGCAATGCACGGATTTGCGGGCGAACACGACGTAGGGTGGAGCATGGTTGCAGTCGGATAATTTTGGCTAGGTCGGACTGGACTGTCTGACGGATTGACGGGGATGTCGGTCAAAGCAGAAGACGGCGGTGATTTCAGCAACGACGACATAGGAGCGTGATGCTGATGGTGGCCGACTTCTGGGGCGTGGAAACACGTGGTGCAGGCTTGAGGGCTTGTGCGGCTTCAACAGACTATTGTGCAGGGTTGATTCAAGATGGTGCACATGAGAGCTTGGAGTTGACAGGGCGCGGGAGGGTGGCACGTACAACCATCATGGAGTCATGTTGAAGGTGGAGCTGGAGTCCGGCGGAAGACTTCACTCTGTGCTGATGGAGGGGCTACGACATAAAAATTCGGAGAGTCGAAGTCTATTTCAGCGGGATAGCGAGAGACACGTGGATTGGACTGGGTACCAGTGGTCTGATGGAGATGTGATATTCGGCATCGGTCGGTGATGATCGGTGGTTCTCTGCAGTGGGGGTTGAGGCAGTGTGGGCTAGCTATCCGGGAGACTCGACCAGGACAGCAGAGGCTCGACGCGAGGATAGCGGTGAGGCGTGCGGTAAGCACGGGACACAGCGACAGGCCAAGGCACTAATGGTCAGACATGTGCTCAGGCAAATTGTGCAGGGGGTGCTAAAGCAGTGTTGACGAGTACCAGATTCGAGTTGGTGACTGAAGGAAATATGCCCTAGAGGCAATAATAAAGTTATTATTTATTTCCTTATATCATGATAAATGTTTATTATTCATGCTAGAATTGTATTAACCGGAAACATAATACATGTGTGAATACATAGACAAACAGTGTCACTAGTATGCCTCTACTTGACTAGCTCGTTTATCAAAGATGGTTATGTTTCCTAGCCATGGACAAAAGAGTTGTAATTTGATTAACGGGGTCACATCATTAGGGGAATGATGTGATTGACTTGACCCATTCCGTTAACTTAGCACTTGATCGTTTAGTATGTTGCTATTGCTTTCTTCATGACTTATACATGTTCCTATGACTATGAGACTATGCAACTCCCGTTTACCGGAGGAACACTTTGTGTGCTACCAAACGTCAAAACGTAACTGGGTGATTATAAAGGAGCTCTACAGATGTCTCCGAAGGTACATGTTGGGTTGGCGTATTTCGAGATTAGGATTTGTCACTCCGATTGTCGGAGAAGTATCTCTGGGCCCTCTCGGTAATGCACATCACTATAAGCCTTGCAAGCCATGTAGCCAATGAGTTGGTTACGGAATGATGCATTATATAACGAGTAAAGAGACTTGCCGGTAACGAGATTGAACTAGGTATTGAGATACCGACGATCGAATCTCGGGCAAGTAACATACCGATGACAAGGGAACAACGTATGTTGTTATGCGGTTTGACCGATAAAGATCTTCGTAGAATATGTAGGAGCCAATATGAGCATCCAGGTTCCTCTGTTGGTTATTGATCGGAAACAGTTCTAGGTCATGTCTACATAGTTCTCGAACACGTAGGGTCCGCACGCTTAACGTTACGATGACAGTTTTATTATGAGTTTATAAGTTTTGATGCACCGAAGGTTGTTCGAAGTCCCGGATGTGATCACGGACATGACGAGGAGTCTCTAAATGGTCGAGACATAAAGATTGATATATTGGAAGCCTATATTTGGATATCGGAATCGTTTCGGGTGAAATCAGGATTTTACCAGAGTATTGGGGGGTTACCGGAACCCCCCCGGGGGTTAATGGGCCTACATCGGCCATAAGGGAGAAGAGGAGGGCCGGACAGGGCAGGCCGCGCACCCCCTCCCCCCTTGTCCAAATAGGACAAGGAAGGGGGGCGCCCCCCTTTCCTCTTTCCCCCTTCCCCATTCCTTCTCCAACAAGGCAAGAGGGGGGAGTCCTACTCCCGGTGGGAGTAGGACTCCTCCAGGCGCACCCCTAAGGGGCCGGCCGCACCTCCCCCTCCCTCCTTTATATACGGGGGCAGGGGGCACCCCATGTCACACAAGTTGATCTTCTTGATCGTTCCTTAGCTGTGTGCGGTGCCCCCCTTCACCATATTCCACCTCGGTCATATCGTTGCGGTGCTTAGGCGAAGCCCTACGTCGGTAGAACATCATCATCGTCACCACACCGTCGTGCTGACGGAACTCATCCCCGACACCTTGCTGGATCGGAGTCCGGGGATCGTCATCGAGCTGAACGTGTGCTGAACTCAGAGGTTTCGTACGTTCGGTGCTTGGATCGGTCGGATCGTGAAGACGTACGACTACATCAACCGCGTTGTCATAACGCTTCCGCTTTCGGTCTACGAGGGTACGTGGACACACTCTCCCCTCTCGTTGCTATGCATCACCATGATCTTGCGTGTGCGTAGGAAATTTTTTGAAATTACTATGTTCCCTAACAGTGGCATCCGAGCCTAGGTTTTATGCGTTGATGTTATATGCACGAGTAGAACACAAGTGAGTTGTGGGCGATACAAGTGATACTGCTTACCAGCATGTCATACTTTGGTTCGGCGGTATTGTTGGATGAAGCGGCCCGGACCGACATTACGCGTACGCTTACGCGAGACTGGTTCTACCGACGTGCTTTGCACACAGGTGGCTGGCGGGTGTCAGTTTCTCCAACTTTAGTTGAACCGAGTGTGGCTACGCCCGGTCCTTGAGAAGGTTAAAACAGCACTAACTTGACAAACTATCGGTGTGGTTTTGATGCGTAGGTAAGAACGGTTCTTGCTCAGCCTGTAGCAGCCACGTAAAACTTGCAATAACAAAGTAGAGGACGTCTAACTTGTTTTTGCAGGGCATGTTGTGATGTGATATGGTCAAGACGTGATGCTATATTTTATTGTATGATATGATCATGTTTTGTAACCGAAGTTATCAGCAACTGGCAGGAGCCATATGGTTGTCGCTTTATTGTATGAAATGCAAACGCCCTGTAATTGCTTTACTTTATCACTAAGCGGTAGCGATAGTCGTAGTAGCAATAGATGGCGTAACGACAACAATGCTACGATGGAGATCAAGGTGTCGCGCCGGTGATGATGGTGATCACGACGGTGCTTCGGAGATGGAAATCACAAGCACAAGATGATGATGGCCATATCATATCACTTATATTGATTGCATGTGATGTTTATCCTTTATGCATCTTATCTTGCTTTGATTGACGGTAGCATTTTAAGATGATCTCTCACTAAATTATCAAGAAGTGTTCTCCCTGAGTATGCACCATTGCGAAAGTTCTTCATGCTGAGACACCATGTGATGATCGGGTGTGATAGGCTCTACTTTCAAATACAACGGGTGCAAAATAGTTGCACACGCGGAATACTCAGGTTAAACTTGATGAGCCTAGCATATACAGATATGGCCTCGGAACACGGAGACCGAAAGGTCGAACATGAATCATATAGTAGATATGATCAACATAGTGATGTTCACCATTGAAACTACTCCATATCACGTGATGATCGGACATGGTTTAGTTGATTTGGATCACGTGATCACTTAGATGACTAGAGAGATGTCTGTCTAAGTGGGAGTTCTTAAGTAATATGATTAATTGAACTTTAATTTATCATGAACTTGGTCCTGGTAGTATTTTGCAAATTATTTTGTAGATCAATAGCTCGCGTTGTTGCTTCCCTATGTTTTTTGCTTCCCTATGTTTTATATGTGTTCCTAGATAAAACTAAGTTGAAAAATGTTAGTAGCAATGATGCGGACTTGGTCCGTGATCTGAGGTTTATCCTGATTGCTGCACAGAAGAATTATGTCCTTGATGCACCGCTAGGTGACAGACCTATTGCAGGAGCAGATGCAGACGTTATGAACGTTTGGGTAGCTCAATATGATGACTACTTGATAGTTTTGTGCACCATGCTTTATGGCTTAGAACCGGGACTACAAAAAAACGTTTTTGAAACGTCACGGAACATATGAGATGTTCCATGAGATGAAATTGGTATTTCAGACTCATGCCCGTGTCAAGAGGTATGAGACCTCTGACAAATACTTCGCCTAAAAGATGGAGAGAGAATTGCTCAACTAGTGAGCAAGTACTTAGATTGTCTGAGTACTACAATCGCTTGAATCAAGTGGGAGTTAATCTTCCAGATAATATAGTGATTGGCAGAGTTCTCTAGTCACCATCACCAAGTTATTGGAACTTCGTGATGAACTATAATGCAAGGGATGACAAAAACGATTCCCGAGCTCTTCGTGATGCTGAAATCGACGAAGGTAGAAATCAAGAAAAGAGCATCAAGTGTTGATGATTGACAAGACCACTAGTTTCAAGAAAAGGGCAAAGGAAAAGAAAGGGAACTTCAAGTAGAATGGCAAGCAAGTTGTCACTCCCGCGAAGAAGCCCAAAGCTGGACCAAAGCCTGAAACTGAGTGATTATAATGCAAAGGAAATGGTCACTAGAAGCGAAAATGCCCTGAGTATTTGGTGGATAAGAAGGATGGCAAAGTGAATAAGGGTATATTTGATATACAGGTTATTGATGTGTACCTTACTAGTGTTTATAGTAGCCCCTGAGTATTTGTTACTTGTTCGGTTGCTAAAAATTAGTAACTCGAAACAGGAATTATAGAATAAACAGAGACTAGTTGAGGGTGAAGCGACGATGAGTGTTGGAAGTAGTTCCAAGATTGATATGATCATCATCGCACACTCTCTATACTTTCGGGATTAGTGTTAAACCTAAATAAATGTTATTTGGCATTTGCGTTGAGCATAAATATGATTTGATCATGTTTATTGCAATACGGTTATTCATTTAAAGTCAGAGAATAATTGTTGTTCTGTTTACATGAATAAAACCTTCAATGGTCATACACCCAATGAAAATAGTTTATTGTATCTCGATTGTAGTGATACACATATTCATAATATTGATGCCAAAAAGATGCAAAGTTTATAATGATAGTGCAACTTATTTGTGGCACTGCCGTTTGGGTCATATCAGTGTAAAGAGCATGAAGAAACTCCATAAAGATGGATTTTTGGAATCACTTGGTTATGAATCATTTGATGCTTGCGAACCGTGCCTTTTGGGCAAGATGACTAAAACTCCGTTCTCCGGAACAATGGAACGAGCTAGTGAGTTATTGGAAATAATACATACTGATGTATGCAGTTCAATGAGTATTGATGCTCATGGCGAGTATCGTTATTTTCTGACCTTCACAGATGATTTGAGTAGATATGGGTATATCTACTGAATAAAACACAAGTCTGAAACATTTGAAATGTTAAAAGAAATTCAGAGTGAAGTGGAGAATCATCGTAACAAGAAAATAAAGTGTCTGCGATTTGATCACGGAGACAAATATTTGAGTTACGAGTTTGGTCTTCAATTAAAACAATGTGGAATAGTTTCACAAACTCATGCCATCTGGAACACCACAGCTAAATGGTGTGTCCGAACGTCATAACCGTACTTTATTAGATATAGTGCAATCTATGATGTCTCTTACCGATTTCCCACTATTGTTTTGGGGCTATGCATTAGAGACAGCTGCATTCACTTTAAACAGGGCACCATCAAAATCCGTTGAGACGATGCCTTATGAACTGTGGTTTGGCAAGAAACCAAAGTTGTTGTTTCTTAAAGTTCGGGCTGCGATGCTTATGTGAAAAAAGTATCAACCTGATAAGCTCGAACCCAAATCGGAGAAGTGCCTCTTCATAGAATACCCAAAGGTAACTATTGGGAATACCTTCTATCACAGATCCGAAGGCAAGATATTCGTTGCTAAGATGGATCCTTTCTAGAGAAGGAGTTTCTCTCGAAAGAAGTGAGTGGGAGGAAAGTAGAACTTGATGAGGTAATTGTACCTTCTCCCTTATTGGAAAGTAGTTCATCATAGAAATCAGTTCCAGTGATTCCTACACCAATTAGTGAGGAAGCTAATGATGATGATCATGAAACTTCATATCAAGTTACTACAAAACCTCGTAGGTCTTCCAGAATAAGATCCACACCAGAGTGGTACGGTAATCCTGTTCTAGAAGTCATGTTACTAGACCATGATGAACCTACGAACTATGAGGAAGCGATGATGAGCCCAGATTCCGCGAAATGGCTTGAGGCCATGAAATCTGAGATGGGATCCATGTATGAGAACAAAGTATGGACTTTGATTGACTTGCTCGATGATCAGCAAGCCATGTTAAATAAATGGATCTTCAAAAGGAAGACGGACACTGATAGTAGTGTTACTATCTACTAAGCTCGACTTGTTGCGAAAGGTTTTCGACAAGTTCAAGGTGTTGAATATGATGAGATTTTCTCACTCGTGTCAATGTTTAAGTCTGTCCGAATCATGTTAGCAATCGCCACATTTTATGAAATCTGGAAAATGGATGTCAAAACTGCATTCCTGAATGGATTTAGAGTTGTATATGATGCAACCATAAGGTTTTGTCAATCCTAAAGGTGCTAACAAAATGTGCAAGCTCCAGCGATCCATCAATGGACTGGTGCAAGCATCTCGGAGTTGGAATATACGCTTTGATGAGTTGATCAAAGCATATGGTTTTATACAGACTTTTGGAAAGACCTGTATTTACAAGAAAGTGAGTGGGAGCACTACAGCCTTTCTGATAAGTATATGTGAATGACATATTATTGATCAGAAATGATGTAGAATTTTCTAGAAAGCATAATGGAGTGTTTGAAAGGAGTTTCTCAAAGAAAGACCTCAGTAAAGCTACTTACATATTGAGCATCAAGATCTATTAAGACAGATCAAGACGCTTGATAAGATTTTCAATGAGTACGTACGTTGACAAGATTTTGAAGTAGTTCAAAATGGAACAGTCAAGGAAAGAGTTCTTGCCAGTGTTGCAAAGGTATGAAATTGAGTAAGACTCAAATCCCGACCACGGCAGAAAATAGAAAGAGAATGGAAGTCATTCCCTATGCATCAGTCATAGGTTCTATAAAGTATACTATGTTGTATACCAGACCTATTGTATACCTTTCTCTGAGTTTGGTAAAGGAATACAATTTTGATCTAATAGTAGATCACTGGACAGCGGTCAAGAATATCCTTAGTGAGGACTAAGGAGATGTTTCTCGATTATGGAGGTGATAAAAGAGTTCGTCGTAAAAGTTACATCGATGCAAACTTTTACACTGATCCAGATGACTCTAAGTCTCAATCTGGACACATATTGAAAGTGGGACCAATTAGATAGAGTAGCTCCGTGCAGAGCATTGAAGACAGAGAATATTTGCAAAATACATACGGCTCTGAATGTGACAGACCCGTTGACTAAACTTCTCTCATGAGCAAAACATGATCATACCTTAGTACTCTTTGGGTGTTAATCACATAGCGTTGTGAACTAGATTATTGACTCTAGTAAACCCTTTGGTGTTGGTCACATGATGATGTGAACTATGGGTGTTAATCACATACAGATGTGAATATTGGTGTTGAATCAGATGATGATGTGAACTAGATTATTGACTCTAGTGCAAGTGGGAGACTGAAGGAAATATGCCCTAGAGGCAATAATAAAGTTATTATTTGTTTTCTTATATCATGATAAATGTTTATTATTCATCCTAGAGTTTTATTAACCGGAAACATAATACATGTGTGAATACATAGACACACAGTGTCACTAGTATGCCTCTACTTGACTAGCTCGTTTATCAAAGATGGTTATGTTTCCTAGCCATGGACAAAAGAGTTGTCATTTGATTAACGGGATCACATCATTAGGAGAATGATGTGATTGACTTGACCCATTCCGTTAGCTTAGCACTTGATCGTTTAGTATGTTGCTATTGCTTTCTTCATGACTTATACATGTTCCTATAACTATGAGATTATGCAACTCCCGTTTACCGGAGGAACACTTTGTGTGCTACCAAACGTCACAACGTAACTGGGTGATTATAAAGGAGCTCTATAGGTGTCTCCGAAGGTACATGTTGGGTTGGCGTATTTCGAGATTAGGATTTGTCACTCCGATTGTCGGAGAAGTATCTCTGGGCCCTCTCGGTAATGCACATCACTATACGCCTTGCAAGCAATGTAGCCAATGAGTTGGTTACGGAATGATGCATTACATAACGAGTAGAGAGACTTGCCGATAACGAGATTGAACTAGGTATTGAGATACCGACGATCGAATCTCGGGCAAGTAACATACCGATGACAAAGGGAACAACGTATGTTGTTATGTGGTTTGACCGATAAAGATCTTCGTAGAATGTGTAGGAGCCAATATGAGCATCCAGGTCCGCTATTGGTTATTGATCGGAAACAGTTCTAGGTCATGTCTACATAGTTCTCGAACCCGTAGGGTCCGCACGCTTAACGTTACGAAGACAGTTTTATTATGAGTTTATAAGTTTTGATGCACCGAAGGTTATTCGGAGTCTTGGATGTGATCACGGACATGATGAGGAGTCTCGAAATGGTTGAGACATAAAGATTGATATATTGGAAGCCTATATTTGGATATCGAAATCGTTCCGGGTGAAATCGGGATTTTACCGGAGTACCGGGGGGTTACCGGAACCCCCCAGAGCTTAATGGGCCTACATGGGCCATACAGGAGAATAGGAGGGCCGACCAGGGCAGGCCGCGCGCCCCCTCCCCCCTAGTCCGAATAGGACAAGGAAGGGGGGGGGGGCGGCGCCCCCCTTTCCTCTTTCCCCCTTCCCCCTTCCTTCTCCAACAAGGCAAGAGGGGGGAGTCCTACTCCCGGTGGGAGTAGGACTCCTCCAGGCGCACCCCTAAGGGGTCGGCCGCACCTTCCCCCTCCCTCCTTTATATACGGGGGCAGGGGCACCCCATGACACACAAGTTGATCTTCGTGATCGTTCCTTAGCCGTGTGCGGTGCCCCCCTCCACCATATTCCACCTCGGTCATATCATTGCGGTGCTTAGGCGAAGCCCTGCGTCGGTAGAACATCATCATCATCACCACGCCGTCGTGCTGACAGAACTCATCCCCGACACCCTGCTGGATCGGAGTCCGGGGATCGTCATCGAGCTGAACATGTGCTGAACTCGGAGGTGACGTACGTTCGGTGCTTGGATCGGTCGGATCGTGAAGACGTACGACTACATCAACCGCGTTGTCATAACGCTTCCGCTTTCGGTCTATGAGGGTACATGGACACACTCTCCCCTCTCGTTGCTATGCATCACCATGATCTTGCGTGTGTGTCGGAATTTTTTTGAAATTACTACGTTCCCTAACAGTGACTAGGTCTATCGGTGCCGGTTGATGGACAAGAGTTGACCATGGAGAATCTGAGAAAGTGGCGGGAAGTTTGGAATTGTCAAAACAGAGAGAGTACATGGCCGTATATTCTGTGGTGTTCAGTGCACATGGCAAAGTGCGGATGATAAATACAGAAGGAGGCGGAGTGCTATAGCTATGAGACATGCCAGAGACTATCCGGAAGAAGGGTTAGACAATTGCAAATTTGACTCAAGGTGACACAGGGCGATGGTGAAATTCCTTCAAGTTTCAGACAGACGGTCAAGAAAGAGCGGTGATGTTGAGTTCAGCTAACTCTTATATGTGGCGTCCAATACGTGAGTTGTTCACTTTCACGCAGACAGTGGGCGGTGTGTGATGGCGTTGAACGGATTCTCCGGAAGTTGGGAGCACGTACTAGAGTAACAAGGAACTTAATTTTGCTCGAGTGTTTACTGTGGTCAAGAAAAGAAGGGACTACAAGTTGCAGGTGGAGTCACATAGAGTCTGGGAGTAGCAGCGGTGCTCATGGCGTATCTCAAGTCCAATGTACAAGGAGGTTCGATGCATGGATGAATTCAAGATGGTGAAGAATATTCGCCAAGGTGGAGTTTGTTAGAATTGTGTCGAATATTATTGTACAAGGTAGGTTACAGTTGGACTTGGTTTTGGACTGTGTGTAGACAGGATAGGAGTTGTGTCCTAATATAACACATGTATCCTAGGCCTCTCATATATATCGGAGGTAGACACACGATGTAACTTATGCCAACATAATAGCACGGGCACGTGGGGGAGCCGGCGGCGTGTGCCGGCGCGCGGGCGGCCGGGGTGCGATATTATAGCGGTGTCATGGGGAGGAGCGCCCGTAGTCAAGCCCCGGGGATGTAGCCATATCGGTGAACCTCGTTAACAAATCTCGGTGTCGTGCCTCGTGTGATTACTTGGTCCTCGGTAGATCGACGGAGCGCCTCGGATTTATTCTAACAATTCCTAACATATTCGCCAATTCAAAAATATTCCCAAATTAGTAATGTCCACAGATTCTGGAAATGTTTGTTTATTAAAAAACAATTCACAATTTAAACAATATATTCTAATTTTAGATAAGTTTACCATAAAAATGAAAAATAAAATCAAAAAAAGGAAAAGAAAGGAAAGGAAAGAACAAAAATGAAAATAAACACAACAATGTTATATGCAAAGATTCTAGAACCTTCCAAAAATCAGAAAGTTGAGGTAGGTGGGCCTGACCAAGTGTACATAGAGGGAGCTTGGGGGGTGCTTGATACGACGCTATGTGCCAACCTACGGTACTCCAACACGGGCGGAGCCGTTGACTATGAGCTCTCCCGCTTTAGAGCCTGCCTCTGGCGATTCCTATTTGGCACGTGTTGCTCTAGTTAACGGTGTAACCGCATGC
>NC_041387.1:504350680-504357491 GCF_002162155.2 Triticum dicoccoides | reverse complement strand
TGGAAAGGTTCCAGGCCGGTTTTGGGAAGATTCTAAAGCTTCCCATGTGTTCTTTACTTGTTTAGTTCGGTTTTGTATTCCTTTTTTTGTTTTATGTTCTTCTTTTTAGTGTCCTTTTCCCCCTTTTTGTTTTGGTTTTCATTTTTTCCCCTTTTTCATTTTCCTGGTTTTCAAGGCAGTTTTTATTCAGTCATTTCTTTTATATTTTTTCCCTTTTTCCTTCTTTTTTCAAAATGCATGAACTTTTTAAATCAAAATCGGTGAACTTTTTAAAATTTGTGATCTTTTTTGTCAAAATTGATGAGCCTTTTTTTAATTCATCAACTTTGTTTAAAAAATGTGAACTTTTTTTCCAAAATCCGGTGAACTATTTCTGAATTTGTGAACTTCTGTTAAAAAATACGATTTTTTTTCCAATTTTGTGTGCTTTTCAAAAACTAATTAACTTTTAAACATTCATGTTTTTTAATCAAAATTGATAAAGTTTTCCAAATCCATGACCTTTTTTTGAATTCATGAACTTTTTTTGAATCCGTAAAGTTCTTTTCTCAAAATTCATGAAATTTTTTCAAAATAAAAAATATCAGGTAAAATTTCCAAAAAGAATCAAACTGTCAACGTTCGACTGGTCAATGACAGACTAGTAAATTGTTGACCGGTGAACCATCTAATATTTTTGGTGATAACTATCAAGTGATCGAACGAAGAGAACGACCAGGGAGCTCCTATAAGGCGCGGTAAGCGCTGGGAAGAGCGGTAATGCGCACCCGTCGCTCCCCCAGCACCCGTTTGGGCCCGCGCATGAACGAGTGCTCTGTTTTTTTAATTCAGTTTTAATTTGTTTTTAGTTTCTTATTTTTTGTTCTGATCTATTTAAATAATTGGGGGCTACAAATAGTTCCGAGGTTTTTTAAAAAATTCTTTACGAACAAAAAAAAATTCGGATTTAAGAAATATTCATGCATTTAAAATATTTACAGTTTCAAAAAAAGTTCAAAAATTCAAAAAATGTTCACAATTTAAGAGAATTTTCACGGATTTATGAAAACTGTTTATGAATTTAAAAAATGTTCATGATTTCAGAAATGTTCATCCGTTCAAAAAATGTCTGGCGTTGAAGAAAATGTTCACAAATTGGAAATATTTTCCTTATTTCGAAAACTTGCTCAGGAATTTATAAAAATATTTACAATTTCAAAAAATATTCATGATTTAAAATAATGTTGATGAATTTGTAAAAACTATGTTCACGATTTTGAAAAAATGTTCAATATTTCAAAAATTTGTCGTGATTTAAAAAATGATCACAAATATAAATGACTTTCACAAATAGAAAAAACAAAGAATAAAAATGAGAAAGGAAAATTAGAAAAAAAACATAAAGGAAAGAAGAAAAGAAAAACGAAGAATAAACTGAAGTAAAAAAATAAGGAAAAACAAAAACCTGTTCAGGAAAGGTTCTAGAACCTTCCCAAAACCGGATTGGATGAAACGAGAAATAATGGGCCGGCCGATGCAAAAAACCAGCGCTTGGTAAGGTTCTCTGCGCTTAAGGCGCTAAAAGGAGCATGTGCCTCCAGTTGCCAACCACATCGCACTCACTGGGCCGACATAGATCTTGGGAGCTAGCTTGCACTTTATCATTAGTGGCCCGTAAAAACTCTATCTACAGGTGGCAATGTTCAGTTGTATTAATCGATCACTTTTACCTATTTGGTGTATATATACAACACGACACTCACGTACACGTATATATGCTCATTCCTATAAATGCACGTACATATGCCTCTATATGTACATCTGAAATACTTAATTGACAGGTCTTGAGATTGACCAAGTCACCACGTATGCCTCACTATCGACGCAGGCGTTGGATTCCATCGAATGAATAATTTACATATGCAGGTGTCAAACCTTGAATTTGACCCCTGTGGATGGGGATATATATGCCCGAGAATGTGTCCAGACGCGTCAACGGACAACACCGACCCAACCCTCATATGTCCGCGTCCCCAGCTGTCCCCTCATATCCAAAGCCCCAAATATATAGAAGCATGCATCGTAGACCAACACACGTGCATTCATATTTAGCACATGGTCATGCATAGTCCGAACATAGCATAAGTACGATACTCCAACAATTCGAACCAACCGGGCGAAATTCGATCAAACTGGACGGATTTCATTCGAGTTCGATATAATTTACACAAAATGGTCAATATTTCAACCGTTTTAACTAAAAAACTAGAAGAAAAAACCTAAACCCTGTGCCGGACGACCACCTCGTATGCGTGGCCGCCCTGCCCTGCCACACCACCGTCTCCGTCTATGCCATCATCGTCGTCGTCCTCCCTCCAGTGGCGGTACAGTGCCGATGGGCCGCGGCAGCCTTGTCCAGCGGCTTCCTGCCACTCGCGGAGGAGCCACTCCGCTTCTTGCTGCCCCGTGGAGAGTGTCGCCGCGGCCACTACCGACGTGACCTTCAGAGCCCTGGCGGTGACCTTGCCGCGGCCGGCGTTGGCGGATCAGTCGCTAAGCGACCACTCTGATAGCCCACAAGTATAGCGGATCACAATAGTTTTCGAGGATAGAGTATTCAACCCAAATTTATAGAGTCAACACAAGGGGAGCCAAAGAATATTTGCAAATATTAGCAGCTAAGTTGTCAATTTAACCACACCCGGTGATTAGTTACCTACAGCAAAGTGATCAGTAGAACAGTAATATGATAATTTTGATGGCAGTGGTAACAGTAATAGTGACAGTGATAGCAATAGTTTTGTAGCAAGTGCAACAGTAGCAATAACAATAGTAACTTAGCAAGAGAAATATATGAAAAACTTGTAGGCATTGGATCGGTGAATTTGTTGAATGATATTCATCATATAACAGTCATAACCTAGGGCGATACAAAACAAGCTCCAGTTCATAAATATAATGTAGACATGTATTTCACAAATAGTCATACGTACTTATGGAAAGGACTTGCATGCCATCTTTTATCCTACCGTCCCGTGACAGCGGGGTCCGTAAGGAAACTAAAGGATATTAAGGCTTCCTTTTAATAGAGAACCAGAACAAAGCATTGACACATAGTGAATACATGAACTCCTCAAACTACGGTCATCACCGGAAAGTATCCCGACTATTGTCACTTTTGTGGATCATAACACGTAGCAGGTGCATATAGCTTGCAAGATCGGATCTAGAACATATATATAATGGTCAAAACATAAACGGTTCAGATTTGAAATCATGGCACCCGGTCCCAAAGTGACAAGCATTAAGCATGACAAAGTCATAGCAACATCAATCTCAGAACATAATGGATATTAGGGATCAAGCCCTAACAAAACTAACTCGATTACATGATGAATCTCGTCCAACTCCCTCACCGACTAGCGATCCTACAAAGATATTACTCACTCCCGGTGGGGAGCATCATGGAATTGGTGATGGAGAATGGTTGGTGATGACGAAGATCAAAGATCCCCTCTACGGAGCCCCAGACAAACTCCAGATCTGGCCTCCCGATGAAGAACAGGAGGCGGCGGTGGCTCTGTTTCGTGAAACGCGATGATTCTTTCTCCCTGGCTTTTCTCTCCAAAAGTAGGATTTTATAGCGTCGGGGTCAGGGTCTGCGGGGCCACCAGGTGGGCACAACCCACCTCGGTGCGCCTGGAGGGGGGGGGGGCGTCCTGGTGGGTTGTTCTCACCTAGGGCCCCTCCTCCAGTGGTTCTTGGCTCCAATAGTTTTCTTTTATTATATAAAAATTCTCCAAAAAGCTTCGTTCTGTTCTGAGAACTTTTATTTTTGCACAAAAAACAACACTAGGGTAGTTCTGCTGAAACAGCGTCGGCCCGGGCTAGTTTCATTCAAATCATGCAAATTAGAGTCCAAAAGGAGAGCAAAAGCATTAGGAAAAGTAGATACGATAGAGACATATCAACTCCCCCAAGCTTAAACATTTGCTTGTCCTTAAGCAATTCAGTTGATAAATTGATAGTGAAAAAGAAAAACTTTTACAAACTCTTTTGTTCTTGTTTACATAAATAAGCTTAAGCAGCACCCAGGTTTTCAGCAAAGATTATGACTAACCATGCCGAAAATAACTCCTAAAAATTATATTAACTCATATCAATGACACAAACAACTAGCGAGCAATAATAGGATATCTCAAACGACAACACTTTGTCAAAACAACCATGATATAATATGACAACAGTTGTATCTCGCTAGCCCTTTCTGAGACCACAAAACATAAATGTAGAGCACCTCCAAAGTTCAAGCACCGACTAAACATTGTAATTCATGATAGAAAAATCCAGTCATGATGCATTCAACATTAACTAAAAAATATGCATGAGGATGACAATAATGCTCTCAGATCTGGCGCTTATTTGAGAAAGTGACGACTCAACATAAAATTAGATAGATAGTCCCTTTGCAGAGGGAAGCAGGGATTTGCTGAGGTGGTAGAGCTCAAATTTTTAAAAATAGAGATAAATGAAATTTTGGGGAATGCACCCTTCCTGTTTACATCACGACCAAAAGTTATCAATATTTTCCATGCTAAACACATTGGTGGCGGTTCCCAAGCAATAAAGGTAAATGTTTACTCCCCCTCCACCAACAAACACACTCCACTGCTAGCCGAATCCATAGGTACCATCCATACGGACAACAATCTTGGGGGAGTTTTGTTTAGTTATTTGTAATTTTTGATTTTGGGACTGGGAATCCCTATTACCGCCTCTCTCGTACAAGGACGAGTGAATAAACACTCATCATGAGAATAACCCGCTTAGCATGGAAGATACTGACTACCGTTTGTCGCTCTATGAACAATCCATGCACACAAAAATAGATGTTCATTTGAATTTTTAGAGGTGGCGCATGCAAATTTACTTAGAACGGCAGGGTAATACCACATATAGGTAGATATGGTGGACTCATCTGGAATAACTTTGGGTTTTAGGATTTTGATGCACAAACAATATTTCCGCTTAGTACAGGCGAAGGCTAGCAAATAGGTTGAGAAGCGGCAAGCTAGAGAGCGAAAATGGTCATGAACATGCATTATGCATAATAAACATTGAATACTAGCATGAGTAGGCTATGAACACCATGAACATAAATATCATAGAGGCTAAGTTGGTTTTGATTCAACTACATGCATGAACATGTGCCAAACCAAGCCACTTGAAACATCCAGAGGAGGATACCATATCATCATACTACATCGTAATCATTTTAACACAATGTTAACATCCATGATAAATCATTATCCATCCCTAGCTACTTAAGCATGGCACGAGAAACTATAATCTCTAATTGTCATTGCAAACATGTTTGATCATAATAGGTTGAATCATGGATACTAGGTTAAACATATTTACAAAAACAGAACAAGTTGAGTTCATACCCGTTTCTCTCTGCCACAACCAGTTCATCAAATATCGTCATTATTGCCTTTCACTTGCATGACCAAATGATATGAAAATGATAATAGTGCAAGAGTTCATGGACTAAGCTGGAATCTGCAAACATTTTATTCAAAAGGAGAAGACAAGGTAATTTGGGATCTTTGTCACATCAACAATAATGCAAATGAGAGCCACTCAACATTTTCATCGTGGTCCTCTCCTTGGTATGACTCAATAAAAAAAATGAATTTCAGAGAAACACACTGAAATATTTTTGGAGTTTTTAGTTTTTCTTGAAGAAAGCAAATTAAAGAGAAAGAGAAACTAAAACGAGAAAAACCATTTACACGGGAGAGCTCCCAACAAGCAAAATAAGAACAAGGAAATCTTTTTGGGTTTTCTTTTTAATACTACATATAACTAAACTAGGAAGAGAAAATGAAAAGAAGCGAGAAAGGTTTTTTTGGATTTTTTCAAAGTTTTTCAAACACACAAGAAAAAGCGAGAAAAAATAAATCTAGCTTGGATAATACAATGGAAAAGTGTGAACACCGACAACTAGAATGAAATGTGTGAACATGAATGTAATGTCGGTGGGAATAGGTACTCCCCAAGCTTAGGCTTTTGGCCTAGCTTGGTAATCACCACACGTAGTAGCCATCCGGTCCCATCTCGAAGTGTTGTGGAGCGGGCACCTGAGCATCCCACTCCTGAGGCTCCCCCTCTGCCTCTGCCTGGGCGTTCCAGTAAGCAATAATGTCCTTAGGCATGATCCTGTATTCACCCCTGGCAATATAATCAAACAAAGCAGGTACATGCAATGGAATAATATCACGAGTATCTACACTGAAAACCAGGTTGTAAGGAATGTGGTTAACAGAATTATCAATATCAATAAACTGGTGATCCATCATTGCCTTGTGATCTAAATAAACCTTTGGTAAACGATAATCATGTTGGCGAATCTGAGCATTAAAGTGACTTGCTAAACGAGTAGCATAAATACCGCCATTGAATTTTGCCCTTGGCTCTGTTAAGGTGCAGACCGCGTGCAATAATAGCCCCTAGGATATAGGTGTTATCGCCGTATAGTTCATGGCATAGGATGGCGAAGTCCGAAGCACAGAGTGCACCAACCTTCTCTGTAGCAATTAAACACTTAGCAATAAATAGAGCAAAATAGTGCACAAAAGGAAACTGCAAACTAGTAGCAGTGACACTTGACACGCCTCTCTCATCTCTGACTGACAAGGTATGATAATAGTCCTCAAACTCTGCAGGCCTAGGCTCTCTTATTTCCCCGTTAGAGGGGATCAAGCATACATCACAAAAAATAGTGAGTGCCATCTGACGGGTTTTAGCATATAAATTAAACCGCACCTCG
>NC_041387.1:504316796-504350462 GCF_002162155.2 Triticum dicoccoides | reverse complement strand
GGGGGGGGGGGGGCTATTCCTACTCAGAAAATGGAAACTTTGCAGAAAGGAATTTGTGAGGAGATGGTATTGTTCACACTCAGCTGCGATGAAGTCGGTAAGCCCAGCATTAGCAGCAAATTGTGCGAACTCTTGACAGATCCTGGCTCCATCCATGAAGGGGTTATGCGGCCATTCACACGGTCGTACCTCCGCCCTTCTCCGAGTATGGAGGTCGTTGTCCGATGATTCCCCAATGACCCCCTTAGAGACCTTCTTGGAGGCAAACTTCCTAAAGAAACTCATCTTATTCCTATGAACAAAATTCTAAAAAAAATAGTCCACAACATTTTTGTCAACAAAACTTCACAAGATTGATAGCAACTACTCATAAGGATGCATAGAGGCCATATTAAGCATTCAAACTACTTAGAACTCTAAGAATTCAACATCCTAGCTCATCTTTAGTAGGACCAAGAGTAGATAATTATTCAAAATATAATCCACTAAAGTAGAAACTAATTGGAGCAATGGAGGAGTCACATGCCAAGTAGCAATCCCCAAAAATAGTTTCAGAAACAGAGCTTCGACTAAAGCGATTGAAATCCGCGGGTTTGAGAGCAAGAACATGAGAGAGAGAGAGAGAGAGAGCAATGGTGATTTTTCCGGATATAGATGATGGATGGGCTAAAGAGATAAGTGAGGGGGCTCACGTGGGGACCAAAACCCACCAGAGTGTGCTTGGGGTTGCTGCGCCCAAGTGGGTTGTGCCCACTTGGCCCACCCCCTCTGATGTTATGTGCACTAAAAATTCAGAAAAAAATCGTATCAAATTTTCATGGCTTTCGGAGAACTTCTATTTTTGGGTCATTTTATATTGCACGGGGAAATCATAAAACGGACAAAACATGGCATTTTATTTTATTTAACCAAGAAAAACAGAGAACAAAAGGTTGGGACAGAATGGTGTGCTTACAGAATTCATTAACTTCATACCTCTAAAAAATGATCCATTAATAAGGTTGATCAAGTCTTATTAACAACCACTTCTGATTAGCATGAAACCGAAGAACTTTCATGAAGCAGTAAGTTACCTCAATGGGAATATGCATATCCCCAACAATAAGAATTTCATATTTCTCTTTGCCAGTAGGTAGAGGTAGTTGAAAACTTCCAATAGTGAGTGTCAGAGATTTTTCATTAACATTAATACCATTCACTTGGAAGTTGGAATTCTTTCTTTAGAAAGTGCATTGTGTGGTCACTGCTATTGATATGAAAAGTGACCTTGCTTTTATTGCAATCAATAACAGCCCCTGCAATATTCAAGAAGGGTCTACCAAGGATAATCGACATGTTGTCATCCTCGAGCATCTCAAGTATAACAAAGTCAGTTAAGATAGTAACATTTGCAACAACAACGGGCACATCCTCACAAATACCGATAGGTATGGCAGTTGATTTATCAGCCATTTGCAAAGATACTTCAGTAGTGTAAGTTTATTCAAATCAATTCTTTCATATAAGGAGAAAGGAATAACACTAACACCAGCTCCCAAATCACATAAAGCAGTTTTAACATAATTTCGTTTGATGGAGCAAGGTATAGTTGGTATTCCCGGATCTCCCAGTTTTTTAGGTACTCCATCCTTAAAAGAATAATTACCAAGCATGGTGGAGATTCCAGCTTTAGGTATTTTCCACTTATTAGTGATGATGTCTTTCATATATTTTGCATAAGGTACCATCTTTAATATATCAGTCAAGCAAGTGCTCAAAAAGACTGGCCTAAGCATTTCAGCAAAGCATTCAAATTCTTCATCATACTTTTTCTCAGTTGATTTAGGTGGAAAGGGCATGGGTTTTTGAACCCATGGTTCTCTTTCTTTACCATGTTTTCTAGCAACAAAGTCTCTTTTATCATATCTTTTATTTTAGGTTGTGGGTTATCAAGATCAACAGCTGGTTCTATTTCAACTTCATTATCTGGTTCTTTATTATTGTCTGGGTGAGTGTCTTCATGAACAACATCATTATGTTTTTCATTATCACTAGGTCAATGTTCATTACCAGATTGAGTTTCAGCATCCGAAATAGAAACATCATTATTATCTTCAGGAGGTTTTTCTATTTCGGGTTCACTAGAGGTATGCAAAGTCCTATCATTTTTCTTCTTTTTTTTCTTTTTAGAAGGACTAGGTGCATCATTATTAATTCTTTGTGAATCTTGATCAATTCTTTTAGGGTGTCCCTCGGGATAGTGGTTCCTGAGTCATTTTACCTCCTCTAGTTGCTACTTTAACAACAAAGTCATTTATATTATTATTCATATCATTAAGCAATTCTCTTTGAGATTTAGTGTCACACCCTAGCTAGTCATGCATTAGAGTGTTGCATCATGTTTACTCTTTCATCAGAAACTTGAAATGGGGATCTGTGAAACCCTCAGAATCATTTTGAAAATGATCCAAATAAAAATTTCTCCAAAAGGGTCCAAGAAAATGCTCATGTGGCTCTCTGAAAATATTGGACAGAGATAAAAATCAAACCAATATTTTTAAGAGCTCATAGGTATTTATTTTGGGCTTTTGGAATTAATGCATAAATATTTGCATTGGAAATATATTAATTATATATATTAATATATGTCCAAATATTATGCCAATTATAAAGGAGCTCTGGAATAATATATCTAGCTCCTGCAAAATTTGGCATAAGTTAAATAAATGATTTAATATTTTTTTTAAATCAAAACAAATGTCAGAAATTTGAAAACAGAAAAAATAAACAAAGGGAGAAACTTACCTGGGCTCCTCCCTGTGCGGCCCAGCCAGCTGGCCGGCCCAGCCAGCAGGCGGCCCAGCCCGCCTCCCTCCTCTGTCGTCTTCGTCCTCGATAGAGGGAGGGGAGTGTGGCCGGCGCGCGCGCGCGCCACCGCGCCACGCCACCTCTCTCCCTGCCTGCCTGCCCTCCCCTCCTCGCTCGATGCCCCGGACGACGCCACGCCTCCCCCCTGCTCTCTCTCACTCTCCCTCGGCTCTCCCCTCCTCTCCCTCGCTCTCTCTCTCACACGGCCGAACACCACCGTCGCCGCCGTTCGACATAGCAGCCGTCTCCGGCCACCCCTCGCTCCCCCGACTAGCTCAGCGGCTCCGCCTCGACTATCATATTGTTGCACATTGTTTGGTGATGGTTGTGTATCGGTGTCCTTGCGACAGGTTCTGCCTCCGAGGAGTACCGTGATTACCCTAACGAAGAACCGTATCAGTGCATCGAACCATCAGGCAAGCAACCAACCTTTTGATCATATCGATACAATCCCATGTTCTCGCTCCTGCTCTCTTTTACTGCATTAAGACAACGCGTTTCAAACTGCTGTGTGCTACGGTAGTTGAACCCATTTCCTCTGCATGACCTGTCATTACCACAGTAACTAGATGAAACCCACTAGCATGTGTAGGAGTTGATTGAGCCATATGTATGTGTTGTTCCTACCTTGCTATGCCTGCTATGCTTAGAGTCGTGTCAGGTCTGGCTCATCTGGGTGATGGCTAGAGTGAAATGATTATGTCGGAAATGAGAGTGGTGTGGTGAACACGATTTGGTAAAGGTATCGATGAGAGGCCATGTAGGAGTACATGGTGGGTTGTTTCATTGAAGCCGACCTTAAGCACTGAGATCTGTATGTGTGATTTAAGATACAGCTACTACCATGCATTGGGCCCTGAAATATGACCCCGCTCGACTTCTTATTCACCCTAGCTCTCTGTCCAGGAGTTGCAAGTAGTTTCTGGTGTTTGTAGCCTACTGGAGGCCGTGGACAGCGCTGACCGTAGGGGTGGGCTGTGATGCGGTAGGTACGTGGCCGGGTGTACCGAATACCCGTTAGGTATCTCGGGAACCCTGTTCACATCGTTCGGGGCCGTATGGGAAACCTCGGCCGGACTCCCTGCGGATGGAACCTGAATAGGCGATAAACCTGGACTAGAGGCTTAAGTGTTTAGGTAGGTCGTGGTCTACACCCACGTCGGCTTTCGCTTGAAGTCTGCCGAGCACATATCATGTGCAGACGCTAAGTGGTGGAAACATGTATGAAGAAGTACACCCCTGCAGGGTTATCATAATCTATTCGAATAGCCGCGTCCGCGGTAAAGGACTACTTGGTTGCCTATACAGTTCATAGACAAGTAAATGGAAACTGCTAAAAGCCTCAAGATAAGTGTGAGTGCCGAGGATGGCTCTTCCGTAGGAAGACGGAGGTGGATCCTCGGTAGTGTATTGAAGTGGTGAGTAGTGGACTCGTGTGCGCAAAACCATTTCAAGTTGGAGTATCGTAGGATAGTCTAGCCAAGAGTCAAAGCTGGCTTGCTGCAATAACTCCACCAACCCTTCTTGATAATATGCATGTATGTAGGATCTGATGTAAGTCTTGCTGAGTACCTTTGTACTCATGTTGCTATAATTTACATTTTTACAGAAGACGCTGCAACCCCTTCTGATGGGTTCTATGTAGACGTTGACATCAACGAGTAGGCTAAAGGCCCAGGTGGTGACCCTGAGCTTGTGAAGGACCATGTAGTATAGCTAGGCTTTCCAAGCCTCTTTTATTTTACTAAGTTGTCTGTACTCAGACAAGTTACTTCCGCTGCTGGTTTGTATGACTGTATGACTTGAATGTTGGGTCGTGAGACCCGTACCTTTGTGTATGCTATGTATGGCTCCCTGAGCCTTAAATAAAGTACTTGTGTCATAGAGTCATGTTGTGATGCTTCGTTGTAATTGCACATATCGAGCATATTGTGTGTATGATTGAAATGCTTGGTATGTGTGGGATCTGACTATCTAGTTGTTTATCTTTAGTAGCCTCTCTTACCGGGAAATGTCTCCTAGTGTTACCGCTGAGCCATGGTAGCTTGCTACTGCTCTGGAACACTTAGGCTGGCCGGCATGTGTCCTTCTTCGTTCCTGTGTCTGTCCCTTCGGGGAAATGTCACGCTTTGAGTACCGGAGTCCTGTTAGCCCGCTACAGCCCGGTTTACTGGAGTCCTGCTAGCCCAGTGCTACAGCCCGGACCCACTTGCTGATGACCGACACGTTCGAAGCTGGGTCATGGATGCCTGTCCCTGTAAGTCTGTGCCACTTTGGGTTTACGACTAGTCATGTCAGCCCGGGCTCTTTATCATATGGATGCTAGCGACACTTTCATATACGCGAGCCAAAAAGCGCAAACGGTCCCGGGAAAAGGTAAGACGACACCCGTGGGGATACCGTGCGTGAGGCCGCAAAGTGATATGAGGTGTTACCAGCTAGATCGATGTGACATCGAGTCGGGGTCCTGACAGCGTTGGTAGCTTTAGTTGCATTAGCCCAACACACTCATATTGCCATGTTTCATGCATGCATCATATTGTTGCACATTGTTTGGTGATGCCTGTGTATCGTTATCCTTTACGACAGGATCTGTCCCCGAGGAGTACCGTGACTACCCTAACGAAGAACCGTATCCGTGCATCGAACCATCAGGCAAGCAACCAACCATTTGATCATATCGATACAATCCCATGTTCTCGCTCCTGCTCTCTTTTACTGCATTAAGACAACGCGATTCAAACTGCTGTGTGCTACGGTAGTTGAACCCATTTCCTCTGCATGACCTGTCATTGCCACAGTAACTAGATGAAACCCACTAGCATGTGTAGGAGTTGATTGAGCCATATGTTTGTGTTGTTCCTACCTTGCTATGCCTGCTATGCTTAGAGTCGTGTCAGGTCTGGTTCATCTGGGTGATGGGCTAGAGTGAAATGATTATGTCGGTAATGAGAGTGGTGTGGTGAACACGATTTGGTAAAGGTATCGATGAGAGGCCATGTAGGAGTACATGGTGGGTTGTTTCATTGAAGCCGACCTTAAGCACTGAGATCTGTATGTGTGATTTAAGAATCAGCTACTACCATGCATTGGGCCCGAAACCAATGGACCCTCTCGACTTCTTATTCACCCTAGTTCTCCGTCCAGGAGTTGCAAGTAGTTTCTGGTGTTTGTAGCCTACTGGAGGCCGTGGACAGCGCTGACCATAGGGGTGGGCTGTGATGCGGTAGGTACGTGGCCGGGTGTACCGAATACCCGTTAGGTATCTCGGGAACCCTGTTCACATCGTTCGGGGCCGTATGGGAAACCTCGGCCGGACTCCCTGCGGATGGAACCTGAATAGGCGATAAACCTGGACTAGAGGCTTAAGTGTTTAGGTAGGTCGTGGTCTACACCCACGTCGGCTTTCGCTTGAAGTCTGCCGAGCACATATCGTGTGCAGACGCTAAGTGGTGGAAACATGTATGAAGAAGTACACCCCTGCAGGGTTATCATAATCTATTCGAATAGCCGCGTCCGCGGTAAAGGACTACTTGGTTGCCTATACAGTTCATAGACAAGTAAATGGAAACTGCTAAAAGCCTCAAGATAAGTGTGAGTGCCGAGGATGGCTCTTCCGTAGGAAGACGGAGGTGGATCCTCGGTAGTGTATTGAAGTGGTGAGTAGTGGACTCGTGTGCGCAAAACCATTTCAAGTTGGAGTATCGTAGGATAGTCTAGCCATGAGTCAAAGCTGGCTTGCTGCAATAACTCCACCAACCCTTCTTGATAATATGCATGTATATAGGATCTGATGTAAGTCTTGCCGAGTACCTTTGTACTCATGTTGCTATAATCTACATTTTTACAGAAGACGCTGCAACCCCTTATGATGGGTTCTATGTAGACGTTGACATCAATGAGTAGGCTAAAGACCCAGGTGGTGACCCTGAGCTTGTGAAGGACCACGTAGTATAGCTAGGCTTTCCAAGCCTCTTTTATTTCACTAGTTGTCTGTACTCAGACAAGTTACTTCCGCTGTTGGATTGTATGACTGTATGACTTGTATGTTGGGTCGTGAGACCCGTATCTGTGTGTATGTTATGTATGGCTCTCTGAGCCTTAAATAAAGTACTTGTGTCGTAGAGTCATGTTGTGATGCTTCGTTGTATTTGCACATATCGAGCATATTGTGTGTATGATTGGAATGCTTGGTATGTGTGGGATCTGACTATCTAGTTGTTTATCTTTAGTAGCCTCTCTTACCGGGAAATGTCTCCTAGTGTTACCGCTGAGCCATGGTAGCTTGCTACTGCTCTGGAACACTTAGGCTGGCCGGCATGTGTCCTTCTTCGTTCCTGTGTCTGTCCCTTCGGGGAAATGTCACGCTTTGAGTACCGGAGTCCTGTTAGCCCGCTACAGCCCGGTTTACCGGAGTCCTGCTAGCCCAGTGCTATAGCCCGGACCCACTTGCTGATGACCGACACGTTCGAAGCTGGGTCATGGATGCCTGTCCCTGTAAGTCTGTGCCACTTTGGGTTTACGACTAGTCATGTCAGCCCGGGCTCCTTATCATATGGATACTAGCGACACTATCATATACGTGAGCCAAAAGGCGCAAACGGTCCTGGGAAAAGGTAAGGCGACACCCGTGGGGATACCGTGCGTGAGGCCGCAAAGTGATATGAGGTGTTACCGGCTAGATCGATGTGACATCGAGTCGGGGTCCTGACAGCGTTGGCATCAGAGCCGGACTGCCTGTAGGTTCTCCAAGCCAAACTGGTCGATGTTGAGTCTAGAAATTCTTTAGTTATATGTAGGGGAATTGTTTGTGGGTTGGAACGTAAGGCTCTTTTTACTCCTTTATCTTATGACATTCTGATCTGAGTCAGTCCATTCTTCCACCGGGGGTTAAGGAATTAGGACCTATTCTCTCTATCAGGATCACGTGTTACTAATCAGTAGTACCTTATAAGTTTGATGGATACAAGCCTAGTTCAGTTCTACTACCACATTATGTTGTTAGAATGGATTCAAAACTTTGATATGATGATGTTGAGTGTGTACGAAATCCTTTGTCAAATGTCTCAAATCCTTCTTGAGCATTTACAGCTGTTATGCTGCCGAAATTTTGCTAGAAATTCTAATGCCTTTGCATTATGATTGTGCTTTCAGATGGCCACTCGCGACCCCAATCAAGTGGTTCGCCTGACTCGATGCCTAGATGTACCCGGCCATACTGCCAAGTTGGTCAGGGTAATGACTGAGGCTGGATACCGCTGGTATCCCGAGTACACGGTCGAAGAGCAATTCCGAGACTTTAATCAAAGCCAGTATCTCTGCACTGTCAGGATATTTCCATCTTATCCTGGATCCACCGAGCCTCTTCACTGCTCCTATGGACTCAGGGTTACTATTGAGATGGCTGTGCAGGACGCCGCCTACTCTATGATGACCATTATGCGAGTCAGATCTGGTATATTTCGGGACTCTGATTTCCGGTATATGCCAGGATCACTTCCGGGAGCACAAGGGTATCTCCAGGCTATCTATGCTGACCCCACTCAGGAGGATTCACGGACTCGCACCACTGTTGAGATGCTCGAGGATAAGGACCGTGAAAATCGGGCCTTAAGGTTAGAGCTCTTCAATACCCGTGCTGACCACTGGGCCACTTTGACTCGGTTCGCACCGGCGGTGCAAGCTGGATATTCAGATATGCGCGATCTCTATCCTGTGAGATCTGCTCTGCCAGACGTGATGGTTTGGCGTGATGTAGGAGGCATCACCCCACCTCGCGGTCCCCGCAGGCCACCGTCTGTTGGTCCAAGGCCTCATGCTAGCCCCTATGGTCCACAAGCTCCGCGAGATCGTCTGTTTCCGGATGATCATGTTGAGCTTCCAGGCTATGGAGGTGACTTCTACGAGGACTACTACGGATCGGTCTGAGTTAGTGGTAGTATCACTAGTTCGCACTAGCTGTGTCTTCTATCGTCCCGCGTGACTCGTGGGATATGACCTAGTTTGTACTCTTTCCGGAGGTGTAGAAAAATAATGTATAGGAGCTTGGAATGCCTCCGATGAGATGTAATCCTCTCTTCACCGTAATAGTACTTTGTTTGGTCCTGTACTAAACCCTGTATGGTGTGTATGACGATGGAATAAAGAAGCAGTTTCTGTATCTACCATGTCATACGGATGATCATCTTGCATTTCGAGTTATTCCTTACATTTTTATCCTTTGTCGGAAGTTTATCATTCTGACTAAATCATTGTCTTGTTTACCTAGGATGGTCAACACGCGCGCTAACCCTGCTTCTCAAGAGCAGGCCGAAGGCAGTGAAGGCAGGAATGAAAATCTGCCTCATCCTCCTTCACTAGCCGAGGTTATGATGGAAGCTGAGAGAAACAAGCGGGAGACCAACCGTTTGTTAGAGCGTATTGAACAGAGCACGGCACACCATCAGAGGACTAACGTGGTGTCACTCAGTGATTTCATCAAATTACATCCACCCACGCTCCACCACTCCGTCGAGCCTCTCGACGCTGATGACTGGCTTCGCAGTATTGCTCACAAACTGCGTTCCACGCTGGTAGCGGAGGCTGACAAGGTCACCTTTGCTGCATATCATCTTGAAGGCCCCGCCAGTCTATGGTGGGAGAATTTTGGAGCTATGCGCCCAGCGGGCCATGTCACTACTTGGGCTGAATTCAGCGAGGCTTTCCGTGAACATCACATTCCGGAGGGTCTCATGGACCGTAAACGTGAAGAATTTTGCAGTTTCACCCAAGGCCGACTTTCTGTGGATGTTTACAGCAGGGAGTTTGGTAATCTCGCACGATATGCAACTGAGGAAGTGTCTACCGATGCCAAGAAGCAAGCAAGGTTCCGTAAGGGCCTTAGTCCTGAGCTTCGCCGCGACCTCCGTCTGCATGAGTGCACATCTTTTCAGAAACTTGTCAACAAAGCCATCAGTGCTGAAACTGGTCAGACTGACTATGACGCAACACGCAAGCATGGCCGTGACATGGGTTCGTCATCCGGTGCTGGTCCTCAGAAGCGCCGTGTGTGGGTGCCCAACACCGCCCTGCCACCCAGGTTCACACCGAGGCCATCTTTCCAGGCGCCTCGCCCTGTTCAACAGTCTGCACCGGCCAAGCCCTATGGGGGTCCAACTAATAATGCTCCTCCACGTACCAGTTCCGTGACTTGTTTCAAGTGTGGGGAATCTGGTCACTATATGCGTGAGTGTCCCCAGACCAACCCCAATCAATCTGCTAAAGCTGTTGGCCGTGGCAAGCCGACAGGAAAATATTCCACGCCAAGCCGGTCACCGCTTCACGTGGCCATGTCAACTGTATCTCTGCCGAAGAAGCTCAAGAGGATCCCAACGTCGTTCTCGGTACGCTTCTTGTTAACTGCCACCCGGCATCTGTTCTTTTCGATACAGGAGCCTCTCATTCATTTATATCCAAGAACTATACTCGTTTGCATAACGTTGCATTCTGTGACATGCCATCCACTATGGAAATTTCTACTCCCGGGTCTAGATGGCAGACCTCTAGGGTAAGTTATGGAAATGAAATCCAAGTCGACAGACTTGTTTTCCTTGCATCGTTGATAGCCCTTAAATTTTCAGATATTAATATCATTTTGGGTATGGACTGGATGTCAGCTCATCATGCCAAAATTGATTGCTTCTCTAGGACTGTTCAACTCACCCATCCTTCGGGGAAGATAGTCAATGTCTTGACCCGAATAGCCAAGCGACAATTATATTCTCTTAACGCCAGCCCTTTGCCAGACCTTGAGGATGTTCCGGTAGTCCGTGACTTCCCGGATGTCTTTCCCGAGGAATTGCCAGGTGTTCCACCTGACAGGGATGTTGAGTTTGTAATAGACCTCATTCCAGGAACCGTTCCGATTGCTAGAAGACCTTATAAGATGGCACCCTTAGAACTAGCCGAGCTTAAGAAACAACTCGATGAGTCCTTGAAAAAGGGTTTCATCCAACCTAGCTCATCTCCGTGGGCTTGCCCCGTCCTTTTCGTCAAGAAGAAGGATGGTACAGACCGAATGGTTGTAGATTACCGACCTGTCAATTTGGTCACAATCAAGAACAAATATCCGCTTCCCAGGATCAACGACCTGTACGATCAGCTCGCTGGATCCTCAGTCTTCTCCAAGATGGATTTGAGGTTGGGCTACCATCAAATCAAAATCAGAAACGGGGACATTCCTAAAACGGCCTTTGTTACTCGTTATGGCCAATACGAGTACACCGTCATGTCCTTCGGTTTAACCAACGCTCCAGCCACCTTTTCTCGGTTAATGAACTCAATCTTCATGGAGTATTTGGATAAATTCGTTGTAGTTTACCTCGATGATATACTCATCTACTCCAAAAACGAGGAAGAACATGCCGAACATCTAAGGCTAGTGTTGAAGAAACTTCGAGAGCATCGCCTTTATGCCAAATTTTCTAAATGTGAATTCTGGTTGCCAGAAGTGACCTATCTGGGTCATGTAATATCTGGTAAAGGTATTGCTGTTAACCCTGAGCGAGTTCAAGCCGTCCTTAATTGGACTCCACCTGAATCGGTCAAGCAAGTTCGGAGTTTTCTGGGCTTAGCGAGCTATTGTCGTCGCTTTGTCGAGAACTTCTCCAAAGTTGCTAAACCTCTAACCGAACTCCTCAAGAAAGATAAGAAGTTCGAGTGGACTCCACAGTGTGAGCACAGCTTTCAGGAACTGAAAAGACGCCTGACCTCTGCTCCCGTACTGGTACCGCCAGACTTCTCCAAGGACTTTGTTATCTACTGCGACGCCTCGCGACAAGGACTAGGTTGCATCCTCATGCAAGATCGACACGTAATTGCCTACGCTTCACGGCAATTGCACCCACATGAGGAGAATTATCCTACTCATGATCTAGAGCTTGCAGCCGTAGTCTATGCACTTAAGACCTGGCGACATTACCTCCTCGGTAATCGTTGCGAAATATTCACTGATCACCAAAGTCTGAAGTACATTTTCACCCAACCGGATCTGAATCTCAGGCAAAGACGTTGGGTTGAGTTGATCACAGACTTCGACTTAGGAATAACCTACACCCCAGGGAAAGCCAACGTCATGGCTGATGCGCTAAGTCGTAAATCTTATTGTAACAACCTGATGTTACAACAAAGTCAACCGCTTCTCCATGAGGAATTTCGGAAGCTTAACCTTCACGTTGTACCTCAAGGTTTTCTTTCCACCTTGGTGGCAAAACCTACCCTTATGGATCAGATTATCAAAGCACAGAAGGTAGATCCGGGAATCTCCCGCATCAAGAGAAACATTCAGAAAGGAATTGCGAATTGCTTCTCCATTAATGATCAAGGGGTCGTATACTTCGGGGATCGACTAGTGGTTCCCAAAGTGCGCAACCTGAGGCGATTGATCCTTAAGGAAGCTCATGAATCTCCTCTCACCATTCATCCCGGTAGTACTAAGATGTATCAGGACCTACGCCAGAGGTTCTGGTGGACTAGGATGAAGAGGGAAATTGCTCAGTATATTGCTAATTGCGACGTCTGTTGTCGTGTAAAAGCAGAGCATCAACGGCCTGCTGGCACCCTTCAACCCTTAGCTATTCCTGAATGGAAATGGGATAAAATTGGTATGGATTTCATTACCGGTTTTCCCAGGACCAAGAGAGGGAATAATGCTATTTTCGTCGTTGTCGATCGTCTTTCCAAAGTAGCCCATTTCTTACCTGTTCGTGAGAGTATAACCGCTAGTCAGCTGGCAGACTTATACATCTCCCGAATAGTGTCCCTCCATGGTGTTCCTTTGGAAATTAACTCGGATCGAGGAAGTCTTTTCACCTCTCAATTTTGGGAAAGCTTCCAAAATGCTATGGGAACCCGTCTCTCCTTTAGCACCGCCTTCCACCCTCAGTCGAGTGGTCAAGTGGAACGCGTCAACCAGATTCTAGAAGACATGCTTCGAGCCTCTGTTATCTCATTCGGAATGGACTGGGAGAAGTGCCTTCCATTTGCCGAATTCGCTTACAACAACAGCTATCAATCTAGCTTGGGTAAAGCCCCTTTTGAAGTTCTCTATGGACGACGGTGTCGAACACCCCTTAACTGGTCAGAGACCGGGGAAAGACAATTCTTTGGCCCGGATATGATTCAGGAAGCAGAAGAACAAGTTCGTATCGTTCGTGAAAAGTTGAAAACAGCCCAATCTCGTCAAAAGAGTCAATATGACCGAAAACATAAGGCTATGACTTTCGAGGTTGACGAGAAGGCTTATCTTCGGGTCACCCCTCTGAAGGGAACCCATCGTTTCGGTATCAAAGGCAAATTGGCTCCTCGTTACATTGGACCTTTTCGCATTCTCGCCAAACGAGGGGAAGTTGCCTACCAGTTGGAACTACCTCTGCACCTCTCCAGGGTCCACGATGTCTTCCACGTTTCTCAACTCAGGCGTTGCTTCTCGGATCCTATCCGTGGAGTGGACCACGAAACGCTTGATCTCCAAGATAATCTTACATATCGAGAGTACCCCATTCGTATCCTCGATCAGGCCGAACGTACCACTCGACGTCATAATATCAAGTTTCTCAAGGTTCAATGGTCGCACCATTCTGAGGATGAAGCAACTTGGGAAAGGGAGGATCGTCTTCGACTTGAGTATCCCGCCTTCTTCCCGGAGGAACCCAAATCTCGGGACGAGATTCTTTTGAGTGGGGGTGAGTTGTCACACCCTAGCTAGTCATGCATTAGAGTGTTGCATCATGTTTACTCTTTCATCAGAAACTTGAAATGGGGATCTGTGAAACCCTCAGAATCATTTTGAAAATGATCCAAATAAAAATTTCTCCAAAAGGGTCCAAGAAAATGCTCATGTGGCTCTCTGAAAATATTGGACAGAGATAAAAATCAAACCAATATTTTTAAGAGCTCATAGGTATTTATTTTGGGCTTTTGGAATTAATGCATAAATATTTGCATTGGAAATATATTAATTATATATATTAATATATGTCCAAATATTATGCCAATTATAAAGGAGCTCTGGAATAATATATCTAGCTCCTGCAAAATTTGGCATAAGTTAAATAAATGATTTAATATTTTTTTAAATCAAAACAAATGTCAGAAATTTGAAAACAGAAAAAATAAACAAAGGGAGAAACTTACCTGGGCTCCTCCCTGTGCGGCCCAGCCAGCTGGCCGGCCCAGCCAGCAGGCGGCCCAGCCCGCCTCCCTCCTCTGTCGTCTTCGTCCTCGACAGAGGGAGGGGAGTGTGGCCGGCGCGCGCGCGCGCCACCGCGCCACGCCACCTCTCTCCCTGCCTGCCTGCCCTCCCCTCCTCGCTCGATGCCCCGGACGACGCCACGCCTCCCCCCTGCTCTCTCTCACTCTCCCTCGGCTCTCCCCTCCTCTCCCTCGCTCTCTCTCTCACACGGCCGAACACCACCGTCGCCGCCGTTCGCCATAGCAGCCGTCTCCGGCCACCCCTCGCTCCCCCGACTAGCTCAGCGGCTCCGCCTCGACCTCCTCTTCCTCCCCGCCGCTCCACGGGTCTCCGGAAGCCCTGCATCGCCGCCACGTCGCCGTTCCCCTCTTTGGGCTCCGACCACCGTCGCCGTCGATTCGCCGTCTCCAGCGCGTCCCCGAGCCCGCTTCAACGCCCACTGCAACCGCGGTGAGCTACGCCACCGTTTCCCCCTCTTCTCCCCCTCGTTCCCTCACCGTAGCCTCCTCCTCACCACGGCCGAACCTCCGCCGTCGCCGAGCTCGCCGTCGACGCAGCTCCGGTGACCATTTGGTCACCCCGGCGAGTCCAACGAGTTCGTAAGGCTCCATAGAGCATCCCTAGCGCCTCGCTTCGCTCGCCTTTGAGCTCCAACCCCGTTTCCGTGCACGACCGAACCCCGGCGGCCGCAGCCGAGCTCGCCGCCGTCGACTCCGGCCACCTCAGGCACGGCCACCACCACCGTTCGACGCGCGGGAGCAAGAGCTCTCCAACGAGCCCAAGCACGGCCTCGCCCGTGCCCTGTAGCGCGATTCCGCATCGCGCCGCCGTCTCGGGCCTCGCCGGCGTCATGTCGCCGGTGGGTTTGACCCACTTTGACCACGGCAGGACCCCCCCTGAGTCCCTGACAGGTGGGCCCAGCCCTGTAGCTAATTAGGATTAGCGCTAACCACTGTTAGTTAACCCCCTGGCACTGACCAGTGGGCCCCAGCGCCACTAACCCCTAATTAGGATTAAACTAACCCTGTTTAACCCCCCCTGTCACTGACGTGTGGGCCCCACACGTCAGGTTTGACCTCAGCCAGCCGCAGTTGACCACTGACGTCATGCTGACGTCATGCTGGCGCAATATTTATATTTCTGGATTTAATTTAAATCAGGAAATTCCAGAATATTATTTAAACTTTGAAAATTCATAACTTTTATTCTGTAACTCCAAATTGGACAAATTATATATGAAAAATGATCAGAAAAATCCAAGCTATCCATCTGTACTATTTTCATGCATGATCAAACAAGTTAAATTGATGTTTTAAGCAGAACAAGGAAAAGCACTTTAAAAGGCCATATTTGAATTTGAAATTTGAATCCTTGATTCAAATTTGTTCAAACCCTTCTGGTTTTAGTTGCATTAGCCCAACACACTCATATTGCCATGTTTCATGCATGCATCATATTGTTGCACATTGTTTGGTGATGGTTGTGTATCGGTGTCCTTGCGACAGGTTCTGCCTCCGAGGAGTACCGTGATTACCCTAACGAAGAACCGTATCAGTGCATCGAACCATCAGGCAAGCAACCAACCTTTTGATCATATCGATACAATCCCATGTTCTCGCTCCTGCTCTCTTTTACTGCATTAAGACAACGCGTTTCAAACTGCTGTGTGCTACGGTAGTTGAACCCATTTCCTCTGCATGACCTGTCATTACCACAGTAACTAGATGAAACCCACTAGCATGTGTAGGAGTTGATTGAGCCATATGTATGTGTTGTTCCTACCTTGCTATGCCTGCTATGCTTAGAGTCGTGTCAGGTCTGGCTCATCTGGGTGATGGCTAGAGTGAAATGATTATGTCGGAAATGAGAGTGGTGTGGTGAACACGATTTGGTAAAGGTATCGATGAGAGGCCATGTAGGAGTACATGGTGGGTTGTTTCATTGAAGCCGACCTTAAGCACTGAGATCTGTATGTGTGATTTAAGATACAGCTACTACCATGCATTGGGCCCTGAAATATGACCCCGCTCGACTTCTTATTCACCCTAGCTCTCTGTCCAGGAGTTGCAAGTAGTTTCTGGTGTTTGTAGCCTACTGGAGGCCGTGGACAGCGCTGACCGTAGGGGTGGGCTGTGATGCGGTAGGTACGTGGCCGGGTGTACCGAATACCCGTTAGGTATCTCGGGAACCCTGTTCACATCGTTCGGGGCCGTATGGGAAACCTCGGCCGGACTCCCTGCGGATGGAACCTGAATAGGCGATAAACCTGGACTAGAGGCTTAAGTGTTTAGGTAGGTCGTGGTCTACACCCACGTCGGCTTTCGCTTGAAGTCTGCCGAGCACATATCATGTGCAGACGCTAAGTGGTGGAAACATGTATGAAGAAGTACACCCCTGCAGGGTTATCATAATCTATTCGAATAGCCGCGTCCGCGGTAAAGGACTACTTGGTTGCCTATACAGTTCATAGACAAGTAAATGGAAACTGCTAAAAGCCTCAAGATAAGTGTGAGTGCCGAGGATGGCTCTTCCGTAGGAAGACGGAGGTGGATCCTCGGTAGTGTATTGAAGTGGTGAGTAGTGGACTCGTGTGCGCAAAACCATTTCAAGTTGGAGTATCGTAGGATAGTCTAGCCAAGAGTCAAAGCTGGCTTGCTGCAATAACTCCACCAACCCTTCTTGATAATATGCATGTATGTAGGATCTGATGTAAGTCTTGCTGAGTACCTTTGTACTCATGTTGCTATAATCTACATTTTACAGAAGACGCTGCAACCCCTTCTGATGGGTTCTATGTAGACGTTGACATCAACGAGTAGGCTAAAGACCCAGGTGGTGACCCTGAGCTTGTGAAGGACCACGTAGTATAGTGAGGCTTTCCAAGCCTCTTTTATTTTACTAGTTGTCTGTACTCAGACAAGTTACTTCCGCTGCCGGTTTGTATGACTGTATGACTTGTATGTTGGGTCGTGAGACCCGTACCTTTGTGTATGTTATGTATGGCTCCCTGAGCCTTAAATAAAGTACTTGAGTCATAGAGTCATGTTGTGATGCTTCGTTGTATTTGCACATATCGAGCATATTGTGTGTATGATTGAAATGCTTGGTATGTGTGGGATCTGACTATCTAGTTGTTTATCTTTAGTAGCCTCTCTTACCGGGAAATGTCTCCTAGTGTTACCGCTGAGCCATGGTAGCTTGCTACTGCTCTGGAACACTTAGGCTGGCCGGCATGTGTCCTTCTTCGTTCCTGTGTCTGTCCCTTCGGGGAAATGTCACGCTTTGAGTACCGGAGTCCTGTTAGCCCGCTACAGCCCGGTTTACCGGAGTCCTGCTAGCCCAGTGCTACAGCCCGGACCCACCTGCTGATGACCGACACGTTCGAAGCTGGGTCATGGATGCCTGTCCCTGTAAGTCTGTGCCACTTTGGGTTTACGACTAGTCATGTCAGCCCGGGCTCTTTATCATATGGATGCTAGCGACACTTTCATATACGCGAGCCAAAAGGCGCAAACGGTCCCGGGAAAAGGTAAGACGACACCCGTGGGGATACCGTGCGTGAGGCCGCAAAGTGATATGAGGTGTTACCAGCTAGATCGATGTGACATCGAGTCGGGGTCCTGACAGCGTTGGTAGCTTTAGTTGCATTAGCCCAACACACTCATATTGCCATGTTTCATGCATGCATCATATTGTTGCACATTGTTTGGTGATGCCTGTGTATCGTTATCCTTTACGACAGGATCTGTCCCCGAGGAGTACCGTGACTACCCTAACGAAGAACCGTATCCGTGCATCGAACCATCAGGCAAGCAACCAACCATTTGATCATATCGATACAATCCCATGTTCTCGCTCCTGCTCTCTTTTACTGCATTAAGACAACACGATTCAAACTGCTGTGTGCTACGGTAGTTGAACCCATTTCCTCTGCATGACCTGTCATTGCCACAGTAACTAGATGAAACCCACTAGCATGTGTAGGAGTTGATTGAGCCATATGTATGTGTTGTTCCTACCTTGCTATGCCTGCTATGCTTAGAGTCGTGTCAGGTCTGGTTCATCTGGGTGATGGGCTAGAGTGAAATGATTATGTCGGTAATGAGAGTGGTGTGGTGAACACGATTTGGTAAAGGTACCGATGAGAGGCCATGTAGGAGTACATGGTGGGTTGTTTCATTGAAGCCGACCTTAAGCACTGAGATCTGTATGCGTGATTTAAGATACAGCTACTACCATGCATTGGGCCCTGAAATATGACCCCGCTCGACTTCTTATTCACCCTAGCTCTCTGTCCAGGAGTTGCAAGTAGTTTCTGGTGTTTGTAGCCTACTGGAGGCCGTGGACAGCGCTGACCGTAGGGGTGGGCTGTGATGCGGTAGGTACGTGGCATGGTGTACCGAATACCCGTTAGGTATCTCGGGAACCCTGTTCACATCGTTCGGGGCCGTATGGGAAACCTCGGCCGGACTCCCTGCGGATGGAACCTGAATAGGCGATAAACCTGGACTAGAGGCTTAAGTGTTTAGGTAGGTCGTGGTCTACACCCACGTCGGCTTTCGCTTGAAGTCTGCCGAGCACATATCGTGTGCAGACGCTAAGTGGTGGAAACATGTATGAAGAAGTACACCCCTGCAGGGTTATCATAATCTATTCGAATAGCCGCGTCCGCGGTAAAGGACTACTTGGTTGCCTATACAGTTCATAGACAAGTAAATGGAAACTGCTAAAAGCCTCAAGATAAGTGTGAGTGCCGAGGATGGCTCTTCCGTAGGAAGACGGAGGTGGATCCTCGGTAGTGTATTGAAGTGGTGAGTAGTGGACTCGTGTGCGCAAAACCATTTCAAGTTGGAGTATCGTAGGATAGTCTAGCCATGAGTCAAAGCTGGCTTGCTGCAATAACTCCACCAACCCTTCTTGATAATATGCATGTATATAGGATCTGATGTAAGTCTTGCCGAGTACCTTTGTACTCATGTTGCTATAATCTACATTTTTACAGAAGACGCTGCAACCCCTTCTGATGGGTTCTATGTAGACGTTGACATCAATGAGTAGGCTAAAGACCCAGGTGGTGACCCTGAGCTTGTGAAGGACCACGTAGTATAGCTAGGCTTTCCAAGCCTCTTTTATTTCACTAGTTGTCTGTACTCAGACAAGTTACTTCCGCTGTTGGATTGTATGACTGTATGACTTGTATGTTGGGTCGTGAGACCCGTATCTGTGTGTATGTTATGTATGGCTCTCTGAGCCTTAAATAAAGTACTTGTGTCGTAGAGTCATGTTGTGATGCTTCGTTGTATTTGCACATATCGAGCATATTGTGTGTATGATTGGAATGCTTGGTATGTGTGGGATCTGACTATCTAGTTGTTTATCTTTAGTAGCCTCTCTTACCGGGAAATGTCTCCTAGTGTTACCGCTGAGCCATGGTAGCTTGCTACTGCTCTGGAACACTTAGGCTGGCCGGCATGTGTCGTTCTTCGTTCCTGTGTCTGTCCCTTCGGGGAAATGTCACGCTTTGAGTACCGGAGTCCTGTTAGCCCGCTACAGCCCGGTTTACCGGAGTCCTGCTAGCCCAGTGCTACAGCCCGGACCCACTTGCTGATGACCGACACGTTCGAAGCTGGGTCATGGATGCCTTTCCCTGTAAGTCTGTGCCACTTTGGGTTTACGACTAGTCATGTCAGCCCGGGCTCCTTATCATATGGATACTAGCGACACTATCATATACGTGAGCCAAAAGGCGCAAACGGTCCCGGGCAAAGGTAAGGCGACACCCGTGGGGATACCGTGCGTGAGGCCGCAAAGTGATATGAGGTGTTACCGGCTAGATCGATGTGACATCGAGTCGGGGTCCTGACATTTAGCAACTTGTTCTAGTTGAGTTTGAACAATAGAGGCATGTTTTCCTACACCTCTAACATCATTGGAGATTCTAAATAACAAGTCACTCAAGTGAGCAATCATATCAGAATTATATTTCAATTGTTCCATCACATTGGCATTGAAATAATCTTGTTTTCTAATGTAGTTGTCAAACTCATAAAGGCATTGACTAGGATGTTTATTGTAAGGTATATCACCTTGATCAAATTTCGTTAAAGATTTTACCTCTACCACCTTCGGTGGTGGTGTATCAAGTCCATGTATTTCTTCAATAGGAGGTAAATTCTTAACATCCTCTGGTTTAATACATTTTTCCTTCATACTTTTCTTTGCTTATTGCATATCTTCAGGACTAAGATATAAGATACCCCTCTTCTTCGGAGTGGGTTTAGGCGGTGGTTCAGGAAGAGTCCAATCATCATAAATTTTCAATATATTATTCAATAATTCCTCAGCTTGTTCAACGTCCATTTCCTGAAAGCACAACTAGCACAACTATCTAGGAAGTCCCTAGAAGCATCGGTTAGTCCATTATAGAAGATATCAAGCATTTCATTTTTTTTCTTAAGTGGATGATCAGGAAAAGCATTAAGTAATTGGAGAAGCCTCCCCCAAGCTTGTGTGAGACTCTCTTCTTCACTTTGCACAAAGTTAAATATTTCCTGTAAGGCAGCTTGTTTCTTATGAGCAGGAAAATATTTTTCAGAGAAGTAATAAATCATATCCTGGGGACTACGCACACAACCAGGAGCAAGAGTATTGTACCATATATTAGCATCACCCTTTAATGAGAACGGAAATAACTTGAGAATATAATAGTAGAAAATTTTCTCATCATGAGCAAAAGGGGTGGCTATATCATTTAACTTAGTAAGATGTGTCACAACAGTTTCAGTTTCATAACCATGGAAAGGATCAGATTCAACCAGATGAATTAACTTTGGGTCGACAGAGAATTCATAATTCTTATCAGTAACACCGATAGGTGAGGTAGCAAACTGAGGATCACATTTCATTCTGGCATTCAAAGATTTTTCTTCCAGCTTGCATAGTAATTTCTTTAGACCATCTCTATCATTGAAAGCAAGAAAGTCTCTAGCTGTCTCCTCATCCATAACATAACCTTCAGGTACCTTAGGCAATTCATATCTAGGAGCACTAGGTCTAACAGGTGTTTCAAGATTTTCAGTTCCAAGTACTTCATCAGTTTCAGCGATCTCATCAGTTTCAATAGTTTCATTCTCTTTAGCTCTAGCAACTTGTTCACCAAGAAATTCACCTAGTGGCACATTATCATCAAGCAAGGTACTAAAATCATCATGAATAGCATTCATAGCAAAAGTAGCATCATCAATAACTTGCGACATATTAGGATTAATAGCATGTGGTGGTGTTGCAAGTCTACTCAAAATAGAAGGTGAATCAAGTGCACAGTGTGATGGCAGTTCCTTACCTCCCCTCATGTTAGAGGGAACGATCTTGGTTTGGTATCCTTCAGATTCTTCATAGTGATAAATTGATAAGAATCCCAAGTGACTCAAAAAATATAGCTATGCTCCCCGACCACGACGCCATAAAAAGGTTTTGATAACTCACAAGTATAGGGGATTGCAACAGTTTTCGAGGGTAGAGTATTCAACCCAAATTTATAGATTCGACACAAGGAGAGTGAAAGAATATTTTCAAGTATTAGCAGTCGAGTTGTCAATTCAACCGCACCCGGGGATTAGTTATCTGTAGCAAAGTGATCAGTAGCACCGTAATATGATAATTTTGATGGCAGTGGTAACAGTAGTAGTAACAGTGACAGTGATAGCAATAGTTTTGTAGCAAGTGCAACAGTAGCATTAGCAATAGTAACTTAGCAAGAGCAATATATGAAAAACTCGTAGGCATTAGATCGGTGAATTCTTTGGATGATATCCATCATATAACAGTCATAACCTAGGGCGATACAAAACTAGCTCTAGTTCATAAATATAATGTAGGCATGTATTCCGTAAATAATCATACATTCTTATGGAAGAACTTGCATGACATATTTCGTCCTACCCTCCCATGGCAGCGGGTCCATAAGGAAACCGAGGGATATTAAGGCCTCCGTTTGATAGAGAACTGGAACAATGCATTAACACATAGTGAATACATGAACTCCTCAAACTATGGTCATCACAGGAAAGTATCCCGACTATTGTCACTCTGGGGTTTGCGGATCATAACACGTAGCTGGTGCATATAACTTGCAAGGTTGGATCTAGAACATAGATATAATGGTGAAAACATAAACGGTTCAGATCTGAAATTATGGAACCCGGGCCCAAAGTGACAAGCATTAAGCATGGCAAAGTCATAGCAACATCAATCTCAGAACATAATGGATACTAAGGATCAAGCCGTAACAAAACAAACTCAATTACATGATGAATCTGATCCAACTCCCTCACTGACCAATGAGCCTATGAAGGAATTACTCACTCCCGGTGGGGAACATCATGGAATTGGCGATGGAGAAGGGTTGGTGATGACGAACATCAAAGAATGCTACTTCTTGAGCTTGCATTGATTTTCCCCTTGAAGATGAAAGGGTGATGCAAAAAAGTAGAGATAATTATTTCCCTCAGTTTGAGAACCAAGGTATTGATCCAATAGGAGACACCACACAAATCATCGAATACCTTCACAAACAATCAAACAAACTTGCACCCAACGTGATAAAGGGGTTGTCAATTCCTTCACGGTTACTTGCAAAAGTGAGATCCGATGGAGATAGATAAACGATAAAGTAAATATTTTTGGTATTTTTGGTTTATAGATCAAAAAGTAAAATATTTCAAGAATAGTAGATCGGAAACTTGTATGATGGAAAAGAGAACTTATATGATGTGAAAGAGACCTGGGGGCCATAGGTTTCACTAGAGACTTCTCTAGAGATAGAAAATAATATGGTGGGTGAACAAATTACTGCCGAGCAATTGATAGAAAAGCGCAAAGTTATGACGATATCTAACACAATGATCATGAATATAGGCATCACCTCCGTGTCAAGTAGACCGATTCCTGCCTGCATCCACTACTATTACTCCGCACATCGACCGCTATCCAGCATGCATCTAGAGTATTAAGTTCATAAAGAACGGAGTAACGCATTAAGATCATCTCTAGCAGACCCCGCATCCCGCCGACCCGCAAAACACATTTGCAGTTCGCGGAAAAAAGGTTTTGCATGTCGATTTTAGTTGCGGTCGAACAGAACCCGTATAATCAACCCGTAAAAAGGAATGTTCTCTGAATATACCGAACAGGCCCACAGCTAGCCCATTTTTTTTCTTGGTCATCTTCTTCCTCACACCAAATTGAAATCAACCGTAAGCCAGGGCGGCTGCCGGTGGACAGGAGGGCGAGGAAGACACGGGGCGGAGGCCAGGGCAACCGGGGCAGCACGGGACGGCCGGACTCCTTCGTTCACCATCACTGTAGATCAAACAAAACAGGCAAATATGAAGCCGCCGTCGTTTTAGCTAGCTGAAGCTAGCTAACTCAATCGATTTTGAGCGGATGCTAGCTAGCTTAGCTAGCTCAATGGATTTTGAACGGACGGAGCTAGCTAGCTAGAACTAGCTCGATCGATTCGAGCTAGTACGAGGATGGGTGGCGCAATGGCCCGGGCGGGCACGCGGGCGGCCGCCGGTCGGAGGGCCTAGACGGGTGGCTTGCGGCCGGCTGTCGGTGGCCAGGGACGGGCGGCCGGCGGCCGGGGACGGGCGGGGCGACGTCTGAGGCTTCACGGACGGCGGACGGTGAACGGCGAACACGGATGTTTCCGTTGCAGTTGGCTCTCGCCAACTGCTTTCTCTCGATACGGGGCACCGCAGAAGCGGACGCGAAAACTATATTTTTGCAGATCAGGAGGAGTTTTTTACCGTGCCCCTCAAAAATTTTTACGGGTCCGACGTGTTTACAGTATCTGATCGGGCAGCATTTTTCACGCGGACCTGCATTTTAGCAGTTATTTTGTGGGTCGGGGCATTATACGGGGTCTGCTAGAGATGCTCTAAGTAAGATGACATGATATAGAGGAATTAACTCAAGCAATATGATGAAAACCCCATCTTCTTATCCTCGATGACAACAATACAATACATGCCTTCCCGCCCCTACTATCACTGGGAAAGGACACCGCAAGATCGAACCCAAAGCTAAGCACTTCTCCCATTACAAGAAGAACCAATCTAGTAGGCCAAACCAGACTGATAATTCGAAGAGACTTGCAAAGACATCAAATCATGCATAAAAGAATTCACAGGAGATTCAAATAATATTTATAGATAAGCTGATCATAAATCCACAATTCATCGGATCTCGGCAGACACATCGCAAAAGAGTATTACATCGAATAGATCTCCAAGAACAACAAGGAGAACATGGTATTGAGAATCAAAGAGAGAGAAGAAGCAATCTAGCTACTCGCTATGGACCCATAGGTCCGAGTTAAACTACTCACACTTCATCGGAAGGACAACGGTGTTGATGTAGAAGCCCTCCGTGATCGAATCCCCCTCCGGCAGGACATCAGAAAAGGCCCCTAGATGGGATCTCACGGGTACAGAAGGTTGAGGCAGTGGAAAAGTGTTTTCGTGAATGCCCCTCATGGTTTTGGAGTATAAGAGAATATATAGGTGAAAGAATTAGGTCAGCAGACCCACGAGGGGCCCACAAGACAGGGGGGCGCGCCCTCCACCCTTGTGGCCGCCTCGTTGCTCCTCCGACTTCATCTCCAAGTCTCCTGGTTTGCTTCTGGTCCAAGAAAGATCTTCGCGAAAGTTTTATTCCGTTTGGACTCCGTTTGGTATTCCTTTTCCATGAAACTCTAAAATAGGGAAAAAAACAGGAACTAACACTGGGCTCTAGGTTTATAGGTTAGTCCCAAAATAATATAAAATAGCATAATAATGCATATAAAACATCCAAAATAGATAATATAATAGCATGGAACAATCAAAGATTATAGATACGTTGGAGACGTATCAAGCATCCCCAAGCTTAATTCCTGCTCGTCCTAGAGTAGGTAAATGATAAAAACGGAATTTTTGCTGTGGAATGCTACCTAACATATTTATCCGTGTAATTTTCTTTATTGTGGCATGAATGTTAAGATCTGCAAGATTCAAAATAAAAGTTTAATATTGACATAAAACAATAATACTTCAAGCATACTAACATGGCAATTATATCTTCTCAAAATAACATGGCCAAAGAAAGCTTATCCCTACAAAATCATATAGTCTGGCTATGCTCCATCTTCATCACACAAAATATTCAAATTATGCACAACCCCGCTTTCAGCCAAGCAATTGTTTCATACTTTACTATTCTCAAACCTTTTCATCTTTCATGCAATGCATGAGCGTGAGCCATGGACATAGCACTATAGGTGAAATAGAATGGTGGTTGTGGAGAAGACAAAAAGAGGGAGATAGTCTCACATCAACTAGGCGTATCAACGGGCTATGGAGATGCCCATCAATAGATATCAATGTGAGTGAGTAGGGATTTCCATGCAACGGACGCACTAGAGCTATAAGTTTATGAAAGCTCAAAAAGAAAAACTAAGTGGGTGTGCATCCAACTTGCTTGCTCATGAAGACCTAGGACGATTTGAGGAAGCCCATCGTTGGAATATACAAGCCAAGTTCTATAATGAAAAATTCCCACTAGTATATGAAAGTGACAAAATAGGAGACTCTCTATCATGAAGATCATGGTGCTACTTTGAAGCACAAGTGTGGAAAAAGGATAGTAACATTGTCCCTTCTCTCTTTTTATTTTTTTTCTTCTGTTTTTTCCTTTTTTTCCTTTGGCTTCTTTGGCCTCTTTTTTTGTTTGGCTTCTTTAGCCTCCTCTTTTTTTTCTACTCATATGGGACAATGCTCTAATAATGATGATCATCACACTTCTATTTACTTACAACTCAGAAAATTACAACTCGTTACTTAGAACAAAAATATGACTCTATGTGAATGCCTCCGGCGGTGTACCGGGATGTGCAATGAATCAAGAGTGACATGTATGAAAGAATTATGAAAGGTGGCTTTGCCACAAATACGATGTCAACTACATGATCATGCAAAGCAATATGACAATGACGAAACACGTCATAATAAACAGAACAGTGGAAAGTTGCATGGCAATATATCTTGGAATGGCTATGGAAATGTCATAATAGGTAGGTATGGTGGCTGTTTTGAGGAAGGTATATGGTGGGTGTATGGTACCGGCTAAAGTTGTGCAGCACAAGAGAGGCTAGCAATGGTGGAAGGGTGAGAGTGTGTATAATCCATGGACTCAACATTAGTCATAAAGAACTCACATACTTATTGCAAAAATCTATTAGTCATCGAAACCAAGCACTATGCGCATGCTCCTAGGGGAAGGGTTGGTAGGAGTTAACAATCGCGTGATCCTGACCTCCACACAAAGGATGACAATCAAAAAATACCTCATGCTCCAAATTCGTTACATAACGGACAGAAATCACAAACCTCAACACAAGTATTTCTCAAATTCACAATTACTCCACTAGCATGACTCTAATATCATCATCTTCATATCTCAATACAATCATAAGGAATCAAACTTCTCATAGTATTCAATGCACTTTATATGAAAGTTTTTATTATATCCGTCTTGGATGCCTATCATATTTGGACTAAAATTATAACCAAAGCAAATTACCATGTTGTTTAGAGACTTTCAAAATAATATAAGTTAAGCATGAGAGTTCATCAATTTCTATAAAATAAAACCACCACCATGCTCTAAAAAGATATAAGTGAAGCACTAGAGCAATATTGCCTAGCTCAAAAGATATAAGTGAAGCACATAGAGTATTCTAATAAATCACGATTCATGTGTGTCCCTCTCAAAAGGTGTGTACAACAAGTATTATTATGGCAAACTAAAAAGCAAAGGCTCAAACCATACAAGACGCTTCAAGCAAAACACATATCATGTAGTGAACAAAAATATAGCCTCAAGTAAAGTTACCGATAGATGAAGATGAAAGAGGGGATGCCTTCCGGGGCATCCCCAAGATTAGGCTCTTGGTTGTCCTTGAACATTACCTTGGGGTGCCTTGGGCATCCCCAAGCTTAGGCTCTTGCCACTCTTTATTCCATAGTCCATCAAATCCTTAACCAAAACTTGAAAACTTCACAACACAAAACTCAAAAAAAAATCTCATAAGCTCCGTTAGTATAACAAAATAAATCACCACTTTATGGTACTGTTGAAAATTCATTCTTTATTTATATTGGTGTAATATCTACTGTATTCCAACTTCTTCATGGTTCATACCCCCCGATACTACCCATAGATTCATCAAAATAAGCAAACAACACATAGAAAACAAAATCTGTCAAAAACAGAACAGTGTGTAGTAATCTATAACTCCTGAATACTTCTGTAACTCCAAAAATTCTGAAAAATTAGGAAAACTTGGGAAATTTGTGTACCAATCCAGAGCAAAAAGAATCAGATCAAAAGCACATTTCAATAAAATTCAGGAAATTACTTACTGGGCACAAAAGTTTCTGTTTTTCAGCAGGATCAAAACAACTATCACCGTAAGCTATCCCAAAGGTCTTACTTGGCACAAACACTAATTGAAACACAAAACAACATCTAACCAGAGGCTAGATGAATTATTCAACGCAAAACAGGAACAAAAATCAAAGAACAAAAATAAAATTGGGTTGCCTCCCAACAAGCGCTATTGTTTAACACCCTTAGCTAGGCATAAAAACACGAATAGATCTAGGTATTGTAATATTTGGTGTGCAATTCTTTTCTCATCAAATTCTCCAAAACTTGTCTTAGCGAATCTATCATCTCCTTTACTTCCCTTCTAGTAGATGAACTCAAGTCATGAAAAGGACTTTGATTAGTTATTTTGACATTCATAAACCCGTAATCGGGATCATTGTCGTGGTACTAAGTCTGACAGTAAGAATAGGGGTTAAGTATGAGGAGGCAAGGTCCTAGTTACGGCGAGGATGTACACATGAGTTTACGAGTTCAGGCCCCTCTCGGAGGAGGTAAAAGCCCTACGTCTCGGTGCCCTGAGGCGGTCGAATGGAATATGGTGTGTGTTACAGGGGGTGCGAACCCTTGTCCTAGAGGAGGGGGTGGCTTATATAGAGTGCGCCAAGACCCTAGCCCACCTCCATTACAGGAGTTCAATGTACGTTAAGACATGGCATTACTGGTAACGCTAGCTATAAAGTGTATTTAATGACCTTTAAGTCTACAGAGTGAATGCCTGACCGTTGCCATCCTTAGTGACTCCTGATCTCTTGCCGGTCGAGTGGTCTTCTGCATAGTCGAGTGACTGTAGGAGTGAGGGGTATCCGATTGAGATGATTGGTCGAGTGGATTGCACTCAACTACCTCAATTAATACCCTCTGTTGCTCTTTAAATGTCTTTGTTTATAGGGTAGTGACATTGGGTGGGGTGTATAGGTCAGGCCTATGACCCTACCCTAGGTCTATGTCATCATCATTAGCCCCCGAATGGATTGAGGACCGAGTGGAAAGAAGGTTGAAGTTGGTTTAGCTTTGGCTCTTGTGCTTCACAAGTATTCATGCTAGGTTGGAGGCTTATGCTGAAGCTTCGGCTTCGTTTCAGTCGCCTTGATCAATTCAGGAGTTGTCGAGTGTAATCATGATGTTACTTCATCGAGTGTTGCTTCGATGCGAGATATTCAGCGCAATTGGTTACTGTGGATCCCGGATCTCACGGGATTCGAAAATTTGGGGAAGCACACGAGGCGGAGCGCGCCTCGATTTCTGTGCCACCTTTTTTGCCACGTACCGGCGTGCGACTATTGCGGCATTTGACAGGATTGCATGGGCCCATTCGTTAGCCACTCGGAAGTGGGTCCTTAAAAGGCATCAGGGCCGAGGCGTCTGCACTGTGCGCCCTCCATCCCCCTCTTCTTTCTCCGCTTCTCCACTGCATCTTCCTCCGCTCTCGACGCCGCCGCCCCGCCAGCGCGCCGTCCGCCACCATGGTGAAGGACAAGACGGCAGTGCCGGAGTATGCAAAAAAGGCGATGGGGGCGGCGAAGGTCAAGAAGATGAATCGGGGCTCGTCGTCGAGGTTTGCGCTGCCGCCGGGTTGGATCCAGGGCGATTGGATCCGATCTTCGCTTCGGCAAGAGGATCTCAAAGAGCTGGCCACCTCCGGCCTGATTGCTGCCGGGTCTGCGAGATTGCCGGGGAAGGGGGGGGGGCGACGGAGCCTCAGCCGCGGTCGGGTGAGTGTGTCTTGCTTGCAACCCATGTTGACTGTGGATGTTCTCTTCCTCCGCATCCTTTTTTCCAGGGCTTCTTGAACTTTTTTGGTGCTCAGCTTCACCACTTTTCTCCCAACACCATCACATACCTCGCCGCGTTTGTGTCCATGTGTGAGAATTTCCTGGGTTGTCGACCGCACTGGTGTCTCTTCAAACACATCTTCACAGTTTGCTCCCAGGCTGTGAAGAAAGCAAATTTGAGTGACGAGAGGACGCACGTGACCCAGATGTGCGGGGGTCTAGGGATCCAGATGAGGCAGAGGAGTGCTTTCCCTCCCATGACACTTCCCGAGTCTGTGAGGGGTTGGCAATCGACCTAGTTCTATTACCAGGATAATGTGACTACTGGTTAGTCGACTGGCCTCCCCCCCTTTTCCCTAGATCACGCCCAGCAACCTTCTTCACTGAAAGTGACTGCTACGGAGTGGGTGGAAACGAACATGTTGGTCGAGAGGGTGGTCCAGTTGGTCCGTTAGGGTGTAACTGGCATGGATCTGTTGGAGGTGTTTCTCAATCGACGCATCCAGCCGCTCCAAGCTCGTGACCACTCGATGTGGATGTATTCGGGAGCCAACGACACCGCTCGGGTTCACCCAGAGGAAGTTACGGATGAGATGGTGGCCCTGTGGCTGAATGGCATTACAGGAAACAAGGATAACCCCAGGGGAGCCACGAGAGTCGATCCATTCGACACCAACAACCAGCCAGACAAGGTTCGATTTTCGCTACCGAGTGTACTTCAACCTGTTTTGCGACTGTTTCTGAATCCGACTGATATTTGATTGGCTTCTCGTCTTGTAGGTTTATACTGAAATGTACTCAATGACCAACGGTGAACAAGCTCTGGAGCAAGACCAGGAGGGCAAGGGAAGCGTAGAAGAGAGCGGCGACTGGCAATCTCCAGAAGATGACGATGAGGAAGAAAGTGATGAGTCGGAAGATGAAGAGGTAGTAGACTCACCACCTTGCTCAGAGCGTAGATCCAAGCAACTCCAAGTCATACGGGCGGGCGTGGCAAGTGTCGGTGTCAAAACCGGTGGATCTTAGGTAGGGGGTCCCGAACTGTGTGTCTAAGGTCGATGGCAATAGGAGACGGGGGACACGATGTTTACCCAGGTTCAAGCCCTCTCTATTGAGGTAATACACTGCTTCCTACTATATTGATCTTGATGATATGAGTATTACGAGAGTTGATCTACCACGAGATCATAAGGACTAAACCCTAGAAGTCTAGCCTGTATGATTGAGAATCTGCCTCTACGGACTAAGCCCTCCGGTTTATATAGACACCGGAGGGGACTAGGGTTATACAAAGTCGGTTACAGAGAAAGGAATCTTCATATCCGGTCGCCAAGCTTGCCTTCCACGCCAAGGAGTGTCCCATCCGGACACGGGAGAGAGTCTTCAGTCTTGTATCTTCATAGTCCATCAGTACGGCTCATGTAACATAGTCCGGTTGTCCGAGGACCCCTTAATCCAGGACTCCCTCAGTAGCCCCTGAACCAGGCTTCAATGACTGTAGGTGTCCGGCACGCAGATTGTCTTCGGCATTGCAAGGCGGGTTCCTCTTCCGAATACTCCAAATCTTCCTTCGAACACAGGAAACGTGTTCGGCTCTTCAAAACAAATACCACACACAACCATATAGAGTATAATACTTCACGAGTCCAATCTGCTGACAACTTTTTGCAGCATGACATCACGTCGATGCCCGGTTATTATTCGAACCGTTTTTTAGCCCACCGCTCCATATTTCGAGATGCGGTTCCATTGGCACGTCTTGCCAAAGCAGGGATCGTGTCCCCTTATTGCGAGATTCTCATCAATACGGGTATGGGTAATCCCATCGCACTGTTTGCATGGCCCTCAGGGATAAGCGAGTTTTTAGGGCAAGTGGGGAGGCGCTTGATATTCACTGCCTTTATAAAGAGATAAGGATCCAACTCTTTCACCCATGCCTTCTCTCTGCTTCCCCATTCTCGAGCTCCAGCGCCCAAGCTCTCATCCTTTCCGCCCCCAAAAAGCACTCCAGCCATGTCCGTATTTGGAGCGCAGGGCAACTGGATGGCCTCCTCCGTCAAGGAGAAGGATATCAAAAAGCTCCGGGAGTCCGGATATCTGGCCAAGGAAATTGCACACCGACTTCCGGTCAAGGGACAGATCGTCCCTACTCCAGAGCCCCATGAGAGGGTTGTATTCCTCCCTCATTTTGCCTGCGGGCTGGGATTTCCTCTCCACCCATTCGTTCGCGGACTCATGTACTACTACGGGATAGATTTCCATGATCTATCCCCAAATTCCTTCCTCAACATCTCAACATTCATCGTCGTGTGCGAGGCTTTCCTCCGCATACCACCACAATTCGTCATGTGGTTGAAGATCTTCAATGTGAAGCCCAAAGTGGTGGGTAGCGAGCACGCAGAGTGCAGAGGCGCCATGGTGAGCAAGATGCCCAACGTCACATGGCCATCAGGTACATTCAACGAGTCCATCAAAGGGTGGCAACAACAGTGGTTCTACATCACTGAGCCACGCGACACCACCTGGGTCGCGGCTCCCGAATTTCGATCCGGAGCCCCAATGCGGCTCATGTCCTGGCCCGAGAAGGGCCTGGATTGGTCTTCGTCAGAAAAACTGAATGTGCTTCAGGCACGTATCAAGGGCATGGCGGAGAAGAACATCAAGCTTGTCAACATGGTCCAGTTGATGCTAGTTCGCTGGATCCTTCCATGCCAAAGCCGGACTTGCCATCTATGGGAGTTCGATCCGGCCAAGCACCAGACCCTACTAGAGTTCTTTGGCACTACGCACGAGGACATCTGGAAGGTGCTATTCAAGCCCAGTAAATCGTGGCCGGACACGGCCGAGGATCCTGGGTACAAATTGACCCGTCCCGCAAGTTCGGTAAGTCTTTACATGTTTTCAAGGTGTATCCTTTACTCGCATATTTGAGGAAGAAACCTAAGCCTTCCTACTAATTCTTTCAGGGCTGGAAAAAGAGGGAGGAGCGGATTTACTGTCCAGCTCCGCTGCCCAAAGAACCAGCAAGCCCACTTCTGACGAAGATGCTGGTTCCAGTGCCCTATAAATCGCCGAAGAAGAAGGCCAAGAAGGAGGCCAAGGAGACTAGGGGCAGTCTCCGCCGCAAGGGCACTTTGGATGTGACGTCCGAAGACGCCGAGGCTCACTCCTCCGCCGCCGGGGATGACGAGGAAGAGGAGGAGGAAGAAGAAAGCTATTTCCCCCTACAAGGGGGAGAAAGAAGAGGACGGCCTCCACGCGTTTGGAGGCCGAAGCGTCTTAGAAGGGGAAAGCTTCCCTTCCGGACGACTCCACCGCAGCCACTGACAACAGCTCGGAGGGGAGTCCCAGGGTTAAGCCCCTGGCCAAATCGTGAGTACTAAAAAACCCAGACACATTCATATATCCGGCCTCACTACTGTATAGTATTATCGTGTTGAACCAGGTATTTTGCAGTCCGACTCGGTCCAACCTCGAGCGATCCTCATCAGAGGATTCGCTGGACTCGGATGCGATGGACAGCGGGACTATTCCGGTGGCCTCCTCTCCCAAGGCCATGGACAACACTGGGGTGTCATCCCAAAGGGTCCTAGGGCAGGAAGAGTCTCAAGAGACCGTCGAGGCGGCGCCGGAGGGCAAAACCTTGGCAGCCGGACACATGGGGGAGCAAACCCTCATGGATACTGACGATGGGGCCCATATCCAGTTCGGCCCCCAGCCGAATACAATTTTGGAGACCCAGATGGCTCTAGAATCAGGCGAGCAACCTCCTTCAAAGGAAGGGGGTGCGCCTATTCCACCGATGACCTCTGTCCATCCAGAGGCACTAGACACTTTGCTGGAAGCGCTGTAGGGTGCTTCCATCGTTGAAGAGCACCATACCATTATGGGCACGGTGATTGAGAAGATTCAGTCTGCGAAAAGCGGGCTGACCGAAGCCTGCACAAGCCTTCTAACAGGCTTTGAGGTAAGCAACATGAATATATATATATATATATATAGGGTGGGTCTATTCTAATAACACCCTCTAGAGTCTTATTCTGCACACCAAACCTGCTTATTCTGCTAACAGTTCGGTACCGCAAGAAAACTCGAACAGAACTGCGCAAGCAATAAAAAACAAACCTGGCTACTACTACCACTTACCACTACCGTCTCACCCCACCCCCGCACTACTCCCCCTGGTCAAACGGGGCTCCCCCACCTCCTGACCCAGCAACCACGCAATGCCGCCCGCCCCGGCCAGAAACCACCCCATGCCGTCGGCCACCACCCCGCCCCGCCCGCCGCCAGCCCCCCTGCCCAACGTGCCCCCCGTACCTGACG
>NC_041387.1:504304367-504316327 GCF_002162155.2 Triticum dicoccoides | reverse complement strand
GTCGACCACCCCCACCGTGCCGCCCCCTCCACCTACCATCGAATCCCACAAAAATCCAGCCGTCCCTAGCGCCCCACTCCTTCCTCCTCTACTCCGGTGCACCCAGCCTTCCTTCGTGCAGACCAGCATGGCCACATCCTGGGTCCAGTGCCACCTGGGACCCGGCGCCACCTTCCCCGATGGATCATGTCTCCCCCATCGCTCCTTGTTCTAGATTGACCACCATCGCTGGTCCACTTCTTTTTCAGAGCGCACGCCGGATCCGCCCCTCACCGGCCGCGGCCATGGCCCTGCCCCGTGACGGCCGGCGTCCACGACCTAGGCCCCACCTTGGCGCTGCCCAGCCTCCATGGTTCACTCGAATCTGACAAGATCCAGATCATGTCGATCCTCCACCGTCAGATAGTAACTCCCTGCCGGCTGTCTCTCGTCTCCCCCGCCATGCCCCATCTTCTTCTCCTTCTGCTCCGTCCGGGGCAAGCACGGGCTCTGCAGCTCCTGGGATGATGGAATCTGCGCCCATCTGTAGCTCGGTTGCTTGTCTATTTGCAGTACACGCCGCCGGCGATGTAGTTCGATGATTTTTTGTCTGTTGCCGTGCAGTCGTTATTTTGTTTGGGCCCTCCCCTCGAGAATTTTCCTTTGCTCCCGCCTGATAAACAGGAAACCACGCAAGGTGAGGCTGCTGTTGCAGTTCTCTCTTTTGATTTTTGGGATGAAAACCTCCACCGCACTACAGTTTCCTATTCTTTTTTCTGGATTTTTGGTGTGCAGTGCAGCCGGATGCAGCGATCAGTGCACATTGCTCCCTCCCGTGGTTCATTAACGACCACCATGGCCATCGTGAAGCGTCAAGTGGGGCGGTCCACTACTGCTTTTTGGTTTCCGTTTTTTATGTGTGTTTTGAGATGCATATTGCAGATTGCCGGCGACCATCCCCTGCTCAACGTGAGCACCTCAGGCGTATCACGAGCAGTTCATTTGGGCGCAACACTTCAGTCCGCCTGGGGCGTTGATGTGTTGCGGCTAGGTGTGCATTCCACCGACGAGGGTGCTTGCAGTGCGGCGCAACACTGCAGTCCGGCTGGGTTGTCGATGCGGTGTGGCTGGGTGTGCAATCCACCGGTGAGGGTGCTTGCAGTGCGGTGGCGCGATGCCCACGGTCTTGAACAAATTTGTTAAAAGTGAGACAAAAAATGTACTCCACTCCATTTGTGTAGCAGCCCATTACCCCTTTGTATGAAGTGCAATTTGTTTCGTGTGTCTCAAAATTCAGTCGATTACATCAACACTTGCAGTGCGTTTGATATTCGGATGTGGTTCACTTTTGAGAGTGATGATGTTCATTTGCGCTTGATCATGAAAAGTGTGAATTTTTTTAGCGAAACAACAAGATAGTAATGCAGTTAAACTTCGATATATGTCGTGGTTCATTTGCCCTCAACTCTGCGGTACACTCTCATTCATAAAAAAAGCTAGAAAAAAAGACAATAAAAACTCGTCTGAGAAAAATTTACGTTTGAGAAAAGAAATCATGAAGTTCGCTTGGCCGTCCGATGCAGTGCGGTTTTCAGTCTAAAAGCAGTGCGGTTTTCTTATTTGTCTTCAAAAATTTACGTCCCACAAAAAAGAAACCATGCAGTTCTCTTACCCGCATGATGCAGTGCAGTTTTTCGTCCGACGCAGTGCGGTTTTCAGTCGGATGAAGTACCCACGTCGATTTGGGTGTCGCGAAAAACAGAGTGGTCGCATTTCGGTAAATTCGAAATTTCTCTTAAACCGTAAAGAATTAGAGAGAGTGTTCTACATGAAAGAGTTGCATATCGTTGATATATTTCCAAAGGCGTATTGTTTGAATCATTCCGACTAGCGGTTTGCAAAAATTTCACAAAAAACGGCCGCTGCCACTCGTTGTCCGCCGCGCAATTTTCGAAATTAACTTAAAACCATAAGGAATCTCAAAACTATTTCAACATATCAAAGTTGCGCCTCATTCGTAGCTTTCCAACGGCGTATCACACGCCTCGTTTTGAAAAACGGTTCAAAAACTGGAGCGAAAACAGTGCCTAAAATTCAAAAAAACTTGAAAAACAGAATTCCGCGATTTAGTAAATTTAAAACTTCTCTTAAACCATAACGAATTAGAGAAAGATTTATATATGAAAAAGATGCGCCTCGAAGATATCTATCCAACGGCGTATCATTTGCTTCATTCCGACAAGCGGTTTAGAAAAAAACGTGAAAAAATGCTCGCTGCCACTTGTCATCCGCCGCACCATTTTCAAAATTGCTCTTAAACCGTGTGGAATCTCGAAAACTATTCAACATGTCGAAGTTGCGCCTAATCCATAGGTTTTCAACTGTATATTATACGCCTTGTTCCGATAAATAATCAAAAAATTAGAGCGAAAACAGTACCAGAAAAATACTGTGTGCAGTTTTTTCCGACGCGAAGTTCACTAGTCTATATTGCAGTGCTCGTCGTCAAGAAGATGGAGTGCACTTGCGTTCAGCGTGCAGTGCGGAATTGGTGTGCAGAATAGTTATTCTGCTAATATTAGCAGAATAGACCGTCTGTATGTATGTATATATATATATATATATATATAAAGAATGTCACAGTATAGACAGTAGCCCCTGATACACTATCCGGTGTTCGAAAAGAAATCCCGAACAAAGGATCTAATAAGTTTTGTAGGAGACTAACTATAAAATGTCTATGTGAATAAGCAGACATTGTTACTAGCTGCGACCTCCCATGCTGCTGAGGTCTCCGGACTAAAGCAGAGTCTAGAGCGGGCCGAGGAAGAGCTCGGCCATGTAAAGAAACAACTGGAGGATAACCAAGGTATGAAATAACCTTGTATGTATTCAATAAGGATGAATAATTTATTTTGACTAAAAAATGTCATGATATTTATTAGAAGTAGCGACCGAGGTCGAGGCTCTCAAAAAGGCGCTAGCCGAGGCTGAGGAGAAGGCGGCCAAGGAGCAGGCCGCTCGTGAAGAACACGAGGCCAGGGTCAGTGAGGTCCAACAAGAGCTCCAGGAAGCCGTGAAGAAGTGCGAGCCCTTGGAGCAAAATATTGTGGATAAAGAGTCCGAACTCACCAAGGCTCGTCAAACCGCACATGATGCCCGGGTTGAAGCCCAAGGCGCCCTCCAGGAAATCTAGGAGGCCAGAAAAATCACGGCAGGTAAGGCCTTTATTATGCAGAGCAAATATGTGAAGAAAAGGTTCCTTTTACTGACCCAAATTCAGAGTTCTCCAGGCGTGTTTGCGGATCTACTGTGCAGCGTGTCCGACGCCGCAGAATTCTACCGAGCCGAAGAGGGGAGCTCTACGGAGAAGTTGTTTTGGTCGCAATACCTTGCGCCAGAACATCCGGTGCCCTTTATCGATCAACTGAAACAGCTGGTCGAGCTGCATTCCGAACTAGCGATTAAGGATTTTATAATCCAGCTATGGCCGGCCGAAGCTATTCCTAGCAGCTACTTCGAACTCGTGAAGCGGCTGGTCAGTGCCTGCCCTCGGCTTGACGCCATCAAGCGGTCGGTCTGCATCGAAGGCGCACGAATGGCCTTCGCCCGCGCCAAGATGCATTGGGCGAAAATGGACGCCACGAAGCTGATGACCGAAGGACCATCCGCGGGAAAGGAGCACCGCAAGACCGAGATGTACTATGACAGTGTCTTGGAGGGATCCCGCATTGTGGCGGAGCAATGGGCCAAGGATATTATATTTCCATGAATACATTCATGTTATCCTATGCTGTAATATGGAACAAGATCGTTATGTAATATAATGGTTGTTATATAAAATTTTACCTCATGTGCGGCCGTTTTATATTAAATCTGAGAGTTGGCGAGTCGTTGGCTTCAGCTCCCATGTAGGAAGTACGGGGGTGTTCGGGAGAAATCTAGACACTCTTTACTCCAGAGTTTGGTCCTTAAAGGAGGTGTTTAGCGCAACGAACCAGGCAATCGGACTATAAGGCTTTATCACCCTCACTTAGCCATAGGAGTTTGACAATAAAAATGTAGGTGCAACCCCTAGTGTGCGGAAGTCCGAACTTGGGGTACTGTAAACACCTGATAAAAACAGATTCATCACACGATGCATTAGAAATTGCATAATGCAGAAGAAATCGCTAAAGATTTGTGACCTCTCGAACAACTAACCGGCTCTCACCGCATCATGACAGTCAGTTTTTGGCTTTCTCTACTGAGGTGCTCGTCCGGAAGAACCGAGACACAATCATAATAGTTCTCCCTTTACTACCCTAGCCGATATAACAGAACGTAAGGTAGCAAGCACATGAGCCGGGCAACCCAACAATTGACCCAAGACATGATAAGGAGCCGATGCATATAATGCTATAAGTTTGGGGTGCTGAACATCTGTAAAAGTGTTCGGACTTTTCTTGTCGTATTATGGGGCATAATGAATCCCCTAGCGAATTAAGGCGTACCAGAGTGTACGGGTGCAATTGACAAAAATATCAAGAAAAATGAAACAACAAGTTGATGTCATAAAAATTGGGCCGCAAACTGTTTTTATTGTAATTTAATAATACATCGAAGCGCATGTGTACAAATAGTGGGATAAACCATATGATTGTTTAACCTGCCGAGACCAGGGTGGAGCTGCGTGCGGGTCCAAAGACAGATAGAATGATTATCGAGAAGAATATCCAGAGATTCCCTCGCACGTTCGAGCTACTTCCCTCCTTGGTATGTCCATCCTTTGATAAGTCCGACAATCAGGTCACCAGTAAGGCCTGGAAAAGAGAAACCTGAAAAGAGAGAGAAAATTTAAAAATTATGTGTGTCCAGGAGTGGTTGAGCCGCATTGTGGAACACAATCTAGCTGTGCCTCCGTCTATGCCCATGGTATTTTGAGTGTGTAGTTATGTACGCGTGGTACGAACGCCGCTTTCTGGTCGGGATTGGGACGGAGGCCGAATTGCTAGGCGAGCTCCTGACAAGCTAGACTGTCCTGCTGCAGGATAGTTCGGACTCGTTTGATAGTGTCCGGGAGCTTTGCCGCTGAATTAAGGTTCTGCCTGAAAAGGCCGCTATGTGCTTCTGCTGCAAGGGCAGCTGTGTGCTCCTCAGTACGAAGGGAGCATTCCGTGTTTCCATCGACTGTCATGATACCGTGTGGACTGGGCATCTTGAGCTTGAGATAAGCATAGTGTGGCACCACATTGAATCAAGCAAATGCGGTTCATCCGAGAAGTGCGTGATAGCCGTTGCGGAAGGGGACGATATCGAAGATTAACTCTTCGCTTCGGAAATTATTCGGAGATCCAAAGACCACTTTCAATGTGATTGAGCCCGTACACCGGGCCTCTACACCTGGGATGACACCTTTAAAGGTGGTTTTTGTGGGCTTGATCCTTGAGGGGTCGATACCCATTTTGCGCACTGTATACTGATAAAGCAGGTTCAGGCTGCTGCTGCCGTCCATGAGGACTCAGGTAAGGTGGAATCAATGATTGGGTCAAGTACCAGTGCGGCTGAACCGCCATGACGGATACTGGTCGGATGATCCCTGCGATCGAAAGTGATCAGGCAAGACGACCATGGGTTGAATTTTGGGGCGACTGGCTCCACCGCATAGACGTCCATAAGCGCACGCTCCCGCTCCCTCTTGGGGATATGGGTAGCGTATATCATGTTCACCATTTTAACTTGGGGAGGAAATTTCTTCTGACCCCCTGTGTTCGGTGGTCGGGGCTCCTCGTCATCGTTGTTGCTTTGCGGCTCCTTCTTCTTGTGTTCGGCATTTAACTTGCCGGACTGTTATCCAGCATTCTGTGTTGGTATGATTGGCTGGTTTATCAGGAGCGCTGTGGATTTGGCATGGACGATCGAGTATGCGGTCCAAGTTGGATGGGCCCATATTGTTCCTTTCATATGGCTTTTTCCGCTGACTGTCTTTAGAGCCACTGAATTCGGCGTTGACTGCAGTGTCTTCGGTGTTGTCACCATTATTTTGACGCTTGCGTCTGCTATGTCGGGGCTTGCCGTTGCTATCTCTGGCTTCAGAAGTGCCAGGTTTACTTGAGTTGTTGTTGCTACGGGCTAGCTAGCTGTCTTCGCCCGCACAGAAGTGGGTCACAAGCGTCATAAGGGCTGCCATGGACTTTGGCTTTTCTTGGCCGAGGTGTCGGGCAAGCCATTTGTCACAGATGTTGTGTTTGAAGGCTGATAGGGCTTCGGCATCCGGACAGTCGACGATCTGGTTCTTTTTAGTTAAGAACCTAGTCCAGAATTTCCTGGCTGACTCTCCGGGTTGTTGGATTATGTGACTTAAGTCAGCGTCTCGAGGTCGGACATAGGTGCCTTGGAAGTTGTCAAGGAAAGCGTCTTCCAAGTCCTCCCAACTGCCGATGGAGTTTTCGGGCAGACTGTTCAACCAGTGCCGAGCTGATCCCTTGAGTTTTAGCGGGAGATATTTGATGGCATGGAGATCATCACCGCGGGCCATATGAATATGGAGAAGCAAATCCTCAATCCATACCGCGGGATTTGTTGTTTCATCATATGATTCAATGTTTACGGGTTTAAACCCTTCTAGGAATTCATGTCCCATTACTTCATCAGTGAAGCAGAGGGGGTGTGCGGCGCCTCTATGTCGAGCCACGTCGTGACGCAGCTCAGATGGAGCTGGTTTGCGGTATTCGGCCCGGACAGGTTTGTATTTGTCGTGTCCGATGAGGTGGCCGTCGTCGCGCATTGGGGCACGCCCCCGCGATCCATAGATCGATCTGGTCTGGCCTGCTCTATCTTCCAAGTCATGCCGCAGGTCATGTGTGTATCCCCGAGCTGTTGTATTTTTGTTTTTTCGGCGAGGTAGTGCGGGCTGGTGTTCGGCCTGAGTTGCGCTTTGTCCCGGCCACGTGGTGGTCGATCAGCCGCATTATGTGCTAGTAGGACGGGCTCTAGTGCCTCGTTATCGAATTGAGGGAGCAATTTGCACTTCGGGTAACTTCTAGTTGGGCGTTCGAGGCCGTATTCCTCGGTTGCCAGTATATCAGTCCATCTATCGTTGAGCAGATCTTGATCAGCTTGAAGCTGCTGCTGCTTATTTTTTAGGCTCTTTGCAGTGGCTATTAGCTGGCGCTTAAAGTGCTCCTGCTTGACGGGTTCCTCAGGCACGGTAAAATCTTCATCGCCGAGGCTCACCTCATCCTCGGAGAGTGGCATGTAATTGTTGTCCTCCGAGTCTTCATTCACGGCCTGTTCGTCGGGGCTAGCTCGCCCGTCTTCCCGTTCGCCTTGTTCGGAGGTTGGCTCAACGGGGTCTTCATTGTCTTTGGCATCGTCCGGAGTATTATTTTCTCCTATGCCGGTATCGCTGTTTTTGCCATGGCGTGGTTTAGAGCAGCGCCGCTGACGTCAGCGCTTTTGGTTGCTTCTCAGAAGGTTTATCCTCGATTGGATCCTTTTTGTTGCCATTGTTTTCCTTGGGTGTATCCACCATATATACGTCATACGAGGAGGTGGCCGTCCAGCACCCTGGACGCGGTGGCTCTTGCATCTTCTCCTCTCCAGCATCGTTGTCCAAACCGTCGATGTCTTTAGAGTCGTAATCGAGCATGTCGGTTAAATCTTCGACAGTGGCTATGAAGTGGGTGGTGGGTGGGCATCGAAATTCTCTGCTCTCAGCTTCCAATTCGAACCGCATATAGTTCGTCTAAGAGTTCCCTAACAAGGAGAGGGCTCTTATGAGTTTAGCACATCACCTAAAGGTGAGTGCCGAAAGATGTCCGCGGAGCTGAACTCAAAGATCGGCACCTGATCGATGGGTGCGGATGTACGCAGTTCGGAACCTATGACCGGAGACGAGTCCGAGGTTCCGATGACACAGGCCTCGTTCGAGGTCGGATCTGTGTTCGGCTCCAACGCCGCTGAGTCTGCGATTTCCGTGGCGGGGTCAAGCTTCCCATCCTCGGACGGCGCAATCTGCTCCAGATCTAGGGCCAGAGCAGTTACAGACTCTATCTCCTGAGCACGGTCCGATGACAGATTTAAGTCATGTTCATCATGGCGGTAGGGTGCGGCTATCGTGGGCTCGAATTCGTCGAAGATCAAGTCTCCATGGATATTGGCGGTGTAATTCAAGCTTCCAAAACCGACTTGATGGCCAGGGGCGTAGCTGTCGATCTGCTCCAGATGGCCAAACGAGTTGGCCCGCAGTGCGAAGCCACCAAATACGAAGATCTGTCCGGGGAGGAAAACCTCACCCTGGACTGCATTATTGTAGATGATTGATGGAGCCATCAAAACCTTTTGGTGACGACACAACGGAACTCTCAATGAAAGCACCAATGTCGGTGTCAAAACCGGCGGATCTCGGGTAGGGGGTCCCGAACTGTGCGTCTAAGGTTGATGGTAATAGGAGACGGGGGACATGATGTTTACCCAGGTTCGGGCCCTCTCTATCGAGGTAATACCCTACTTCCTGCTATATTGATCTTGATGATATGAGTATTACAAGAGTTGATCTATCACGAGATCGTAAGGACTAAACCCTAGAAGTCTAGCTTGTATGATTATGAATCTGCCTCTATGGACTAAGCCCTCCGGTTTATATAGACACCGGAGGGGACTAGGGTTATACAAAGTCGGTTACAGAGAAAGGAATCTTCATATCCGGTCGCCAAGCTTGCATTCCACGCCAAGGAGAGTCCCATACGGACACGTGAGAGAGTCTTCAGTCTTGTATCTTCATAGTCCATCAGTCCGGCTCATGTAACATAGTCCGGGTGTCCGAGGACCCCTTAATCCAGGACTCCCTTAGCAAGACCAGGGATCGAGTACCCCAAGCGCACAAGCGCACTCGGACTTCGACTCTGGAGCCAAAGGAGAAGGTCGCCAAGCAACCCAAGGTTGTTCCTCCAAAGCCTCGGAAGACTCTGCCCAAGATCAAGATGGATGTTCCTGTTGCCTCTGGGTGAGTGTTCTATCTTTCTGCATTTTCTTCTACCGACTCATATTTCTGCTTTGACCGAGTGGATTATGAACTTTTTCAGTGCTGCAACTTCTGCGACTTCCATGGACGTTGACAAGGCCCCAGGTGATGAGGAGGCTGATGACGCGGCCACTTCCAAAGCTGGTAAGCTCTCGCCATCTTGGTTTTTTTTCTGCCGACTGGGTTATTGGTCGATTGAACTCTGAAGGTTGCTTTCTATTGCAGCTCCATGGGGCGTCATTGAGCTTCCGGATGATGACGAGGAAGTGCCTCTGAGGGAGAGAAGAAGGAGGGGCAGGGCCTCAAGTGGGAGGACGACCGAGGGTCAGGTGCCTCAGTCGACATTAGTGCATGAGATGGTGGTCCAGCAATCCGGAGATCTGGCTCAGGCCAATGTTACCTTTGCCAATCCGCTGTCGACTGACCGTCCTTTGGCGTCGACTGCTCAAGTCTCTGCCGCTCCCGTACAACTCCATGCTTCAGACCCTGTGACTGCTCCGACTGTGCTGCCGTCATTGCTCTTAGCTGCATATCATACTCTAGATGACCGGCCGAGTGCTGCCAGGGAGGCCCTTCTCCAGGAAAACCTCGTGATGGAGCAGATGAAGGTAGTGCACGAGGCCAGCCAGGTTGCCTATAATGCGAGCACCGCTCTGCAAGCCAACGTCAAGGTTAGTTGGTTTCCGACTAGTCTCTTGACTATTGATAGCTGCAACTGTTACTTCATTGTCCGTAGGGTGTCCTTGGATGAGTGCTTTGGAACCTATTATGTGCATCTATCATGGGTCTACATTTTGCATCCAATCACCCACTAGGTGTTTCTGACTTACAGTTGAATAGTTCTTCCACTTGAATCGACCGGGTTGAGTCTACATTTTGCATCCAATCACCCACTGGGGTGTTTCTGACTTACACTTGAATAGTTCTTCCACTTGAATCGACCGGGTTGAGTCAAGTGTTTTTGGAACCAGTGGGGGCACGCAGAGTGCACCCAGTGGGTGTAGTTCCCGAGACCGCGCTCGACTGCTGGTAGTCGGCTGAGGTCTGAGAACCCTTGTTTTTTTACTCATGTTGGGCAGACCATGCTGAGTGTAAAACCGGACCATTGGGGGCACGCTAAGTGCACCCACTGGGTGTAGTCCCCGAGACTACTGTTGAATGTTTGATTCGGTGGTAGTCTTAGAGCAATTTTTTTCTGTGATTGACTTTTGTTCCCGTCAACTGACCTATCTTATTTGCTGACTGCAGAAGTCCTGTGATCTTGGAGCTCAATTTGCTAAACTGGAGAAGAAGCAGATCAGCCTTAACTTAGATCTGGATCTGGACATGAAGAATCTCAAGAAAGCCCGGGACGAAGCAGCTACCATGGGAGGTAATAATTCATCGATTGGTCGTCTTATGACTCTTTCTCTTTTTTTAATCTCTTTGAACCGAGTGACTTCACTCGAACAGATGTACATAGTGAAAGCCGTCAATTCCAAGCTCGTCTGAAGAATGTTATTTCTTTAGAGAAAATGAAGGAATCACTGGAGAAGAAGGATCAAGACCTTGCCGCGGCTCAGAAGGAAGCGCGGTAGAAAACAACACTTGCGGACAAGAAGTTGGCCTCAGTCGACAAGTTGGAAGAGGAGGTTGCACAACTGAAGAAGGACAAGGAAAGCTTGACCGACGAAGTTGGGAGTCTCAAGGCCAAGAAGGGTGAATTGGAGTCTTATCTGGGGCAGCTTGCTGCGAATTTGGTCTTGAAGCTTGAAGGTATTTCCTCTTGTTCGACTGATTTGTTGATGTCGAGTGACATGTCTTGTTTAAACTGTAGACTCACTGCTTTTCCGATTGTGCGGAGCTTTTTCAAGACTTCGAATCAGAAACTGGGCGGGTCGAGACAGGTCTTGACCCCGTGAATTCTCCTGTCAAAGATGATGTTGCAATGAATGTGTTGCGGTTTGAATCTCGACTGGACAGTGCTGTGGATTATCTTGCTCGACTGCAAGCGACAATGACACAGATTGATGCTGAACTCTGGCCTCAAGCGGAACTCTCACACGATCTCGTGTGTCTGATGACTCGACTGAATCAAATCCCTGGTCGAGTGCAGGAATGGAAGAAGTCATCTGTTTGTTGTGGCGCCGATGTTGCTTTGGTCCGAGTCCACTGCCAGGACGTGAGAGAAGACAAGCTGGCGGCTATCAAGGTTGCCAACACTAAGAAGCTCAGCTTCCAACCTTTCATGGACACCTTTCTTGACGCTGCCACCCGTATCGTAGAAAACATCGACGTCGACAGCTTTGTCAAGCCAGCGAGTCCTCCTCCAGCCGAGTGAACAAACATTATGCCCCACCTTTTATTTTCCTCGGGATGCTGAGTGATTAAGTAACCGTTAAACTCCTTCAGGCTTGATGTCTGAGTACTTTTGCCCGCTGTGGTTCTGAACTTTTGCGGGATTTATCTGAACTTGGTTTTCCTTGAATATCATGGCTTTTGCTTTTATTGCTTCTGAATTTCTTTCGATTCCAAGTGAACTTGATCTTTTCACCTTTCGTCGAGTGGGTCTGACGATGTGTTCAGTCGACCTCCTCGTCCTTGCGGATCGAGATGGAGCGCACATTGTACTTGTGATGCAGCTCAGACGTGTTGTTTAGTCGACACCTCGTCGTTCTTGCGGATCGGGATGGAGCGCACATTGTACTTGTGATGCAGCTCAAATGTGGTGTTCAGTCAACACCTCGTCGCTCTTGCGGATCGGGATGGAGCGTATGTTGTATTTGTGGCGTAGCTCAAAGGATCTTTGCAACTTAGGCGAGTTCGGGGTCGCAACTAAGCCCTCGAGTGGGAGGATTGCTCTCCACTGAGAGTGTTTTTAACTTAGGCGAGTACGGGGTCGCAGCTAAGCCCCCGCGTGGGAGGATCACTCTCCACTCGGAATGTTTTTTAACTTAGGCGAGTACGGGGTCGCGGCTAAGCCCCCGAGTGTGAGGAT
>NC_041387.1:504284862-504303866 GCF_002162155.2 Triticum dicoccoides | reverse complement strand
TTACTTAGGCGAGTACGGGGTCGCGGCTAAGCCCCCGAGTGGGAGGATCGCTCCCCACTCGGAATGTTTTTTAACTTAGGCGAGTACGGGGTCGCGGCTAAGCCCCCGAGTGGGAGGATCGCTCCCCACTCGGAATGTTTTTTAACTTAGGCGAGTACGGGGTCGCAGCTAAGCCCCCGAGTGGGAGGATCGCTCTCCACTCTGAATGTTTTTTAACTTAGGCGAATCGGGTTTGCGACTAAGCACCCACTGGGGGATCTAAACACAAGTATATGTGAAAACAAACAATCTTTGACTGCGGATATCATGTCTTTGATAAGCAAACTGAAGTACTTTTATTACAACTCATCGATCCGAGTGATCTATGTGTAGAAATGGTGGAGCAGCTCTATGTTTGACGCACGTGGCTCGTCGATCTTCTTGGCTATGTTGTAGATGTGGTATGCTCCATGGTGAAGCACCTTGGAGATGATGAAGGGACCTTCCCAGGCCGGAGCAAGCTTGTGAGGCCGTTTCTGATCCACTCGGAGCACAAGGTCTCCATCCTGGAAAGCTCGACCTCTGACATTTCGGGCATGGAATCGACGCTGATCTTGCTGATAGATGGTTGACCGAATCAAAGCCATCTCGTGTTCCTCTTCCAGGAGATCAACGGCGTCTTCGCGTGCTTGCTCAGCTTCAGCTTCTGAGAATAGTTCCACTCGTGGGGCATTGTGCAGCAAGTCACTCGGAAGCACAGCCTCGGCGCCGTACACTAGGAAGAAAGGGGTTCAGTCAGTCGACCGATTCGGTGTCGTTCTCAGCCCCCATAAGACGGAAGGAAACTGAGTCACCCAAGCTCTAGTAGCGTGCTTGAGGTCGCGCATCAGTCAGGGCTTTAATCCTTGGAGTATCAAACCATTCGCCCTTTCTGCTTTTCCATTCGACTGCGGGTGTGCGACTGATGCATAGTTGACTCGAGTGCCTTGGGACACACAAAATGCCTTGAACTCATTAGAATCAAAGTTGGAGCCATTATCGGTGATAATGCTGTGAGGAACTCCATATCTAAATATCAACTCCGTGATGAAACTGACGACAGTGCTTGCGTCAAGGTTTTTGATGGGCTTGGCTTCGATCCACTTAGTGAACTTGTCGACTGCTACAAGCAAATGGGTGAAACCACTTCTGCCGGTCTTGAAGGGTCCAACCATATCTAACCCCCAAACTGCAAACGGCCAAACAAGTGGAATAGTCTTCAAGGCAGGCGCATGCTTGTGGGACATGTTGGAGTGGAACTGGCAACCTGCGCACTTGTCGACTATATCTTTTGCCATTTCGTTTGCTCGAGGCCAGTAGAATCCCGCTCGGTATGCTTTGGCCATGATGGTCCGAGAGGACGCATGGTGACCATAGGTCCCTGATAGTTGACTCGAGTGCCTTGGGACACACAAAATGCCTTGAACTCATTAGAATCAAAGTTGGAGCCGTTATCTGTGATAATGCTATGAGGAACTCCATATCTAAATATCAACTCCGTGATGAAACTGACGACAGTGCTTGCGTCAAGGTTTTTGATGGGCTTGGCTTCGATCCACTTAGTGAACTTGTCGACTGCTACAAGCAAATGGGTGAAACCACTTCTGCCGGTCTTGAAGGGTCCAACCATATCTAACCCCCAAACTGCAAACGGCCAAACAAGTGGAATAGTCTTCAAGGCAGGCGCATGCTTGTGGGACATGTTGGAGTGGAACTGGCAACCTGCGCACTTGTCGACTATATCTTTTGCCATTTCGTTTGCTCGAGGCCAGTAGAATCCCGCTCGGTATGCTTTGGCCACGATGGTCCGATAGGACGCATGGTGACCATAGGTCCCTGAGTGGATATCATTTAGGATCATTCGACCTTCTTCCGGGGTGATGCAACATTGAGCAACTCCTGTGACACTTTCTTTGTAAAGCTGCCCTTTTACCATGGTGAAAGCTTTCGATCGACAGACTATCTGGCGAGCCTCATCTTCATCCTCTGGGAGCTCTTTCCTGAGAATGTACGCAATGTATGGTACTTTCCAGTCGGTGTGATCACCAAGACTTCCATAATCAAATCGACCACATCTGGAACCTCAATCTCAGTCGGGTTGGTTGAACTTATTGGTTGCGGGGGCTATTCCTTGAAGGGATCTTCTTGTACTGATGGGGTGTGGAGATGCTCCAAGAACACGTTGCTGGGGACAGGCTTCCGAGTGGAACCTATCTTCGCCAGATCATCAGCAGATTGATTCTTGATTCGTGGTATGTGGTGGAGCTCTAACCCCTCAAACTTCTTCTCTAGCTTTCTCACTGCATTGCAATGACCGTTCATTACAAGACTCCTGATGTCCCATTCCTCCATTACCTAATTAACCACTAAGTCTGAGTCTCCATAAACCATCAAGCGTTGGACGCCGAGTGAAATGGCCATACGCAACCCATATAATAGTGCCTCATACTCAGCTTCATTGTTTGAAGAACCAAAGTGAATCTGGAGGACATAACTGAGCTTGTCTCCTAGTGGGGACACTAAGACCACTCCTGCACCAGAGCCATTCAACATCTTGGACCCATCAAAGAACATGGTCCAATGTTTCAACTGAATATGAGTCGGCTGCTGTTGTTTTGTCCACTTTGCGAGGAAATCTGCAATTGCTTGAGACTTGATGGCCTTCTTTGCCTCAAACTTGATATCTAAAGGAAGAAGTTCAATCGCCCATTTCACCACTCGACCGGTTGCATCTCTGTTATTCAGAATTTCTGACAAAGGAGCATCGCTGATGACTGAAACTGAATGGTCAGATAAATAATGTGCAACCTTCTTCATGGTCAGGTAAATCCCATAAACAAGCTTCTGATAATGAGGGTATCTTTGCTTGCACGGGGTCAAAACCTCTGAAATGTAATACACAGGGCGCTGAACTTTGAAGGCTTTGCCTTCTTCTTCCCGCTCGACCATGAGCACTGTGCTAACAACTTGTCCTGTGGCTGCGATGTAAAGCAGTAAAGGCTCCTTACTGACTGGAGCAATGAGCACCAGCTGGGTGGAAAGCAGGGCTTTGAGCTCTTCAAATGATGGTTCAGCTTCTTCATTCCACTCGAACTTGTCACAAATCTTCAATAGTCGGTAAAGAGGCAGTGCCTTTTCACTGAGGCATGAGATGAATTGACTCAATGCAGCCAAACAACCAGTAAGCTTCTGAACATCATGCACACGCACTGGGTGCTTCATTCGGAGGATTGTGCCAATCTTCTCTGGATTCACGTCGATTCCTCGTTCGGAAATGAGAAAACCGAGTAACTTCCCATCAGGGACTCCGAATTTGCATTTTGATGGATTGAGCTTGATATCATACCTTCTTAAATTGGCAAGGTTTTAGCGAGGTCAGTCAGTATGCAAGAACCTTTGCGTGAATTAACCACTATGTCAACCATGTATGCTTCCACATTCCGACTGATTTGAGTGAGCAGACACTTCTGAATCATGCGCATGAATGTGGCACCAGCATTCTTGAGGCCAAAGGGCATAGTAACATAGCAAAATACCCCGAACGGGGTGATGAAAGCCATCTTTATCTCATCGGGCCCATACAGTCAAATCTGATGGTACCCGGAATAAGCATCCAAAAAGGATAGTCGCTCACATTACGCAGTTGAGTCGACTATCTAGTCGATGTGGGGCAGAGGAAAATGATCTTTCGGACAGGCTTGATTGATGTGCTTGAAGTCAATACACATTCGAAGTGATTTGTCTTTCTTGGGAACCATAACGACATTGGCGAGCCACTCGGAGTGGTATATCTCGCGGATGAACTCAGCGGCCAGAAGCCGAGCCACCTCCTCGCCAATTGCCTTTCTCTTCTCCATGGTGGACCGACGAAGATGCTCCTTAACGGGGTTTGCCTTTTGGTAGACTCGCAAATGGTGCTCACCAAGTCCCATGGGTACACCTGGCATGTCAGATGGCTTCCATGCAAAGATGTCCCAGTTCTCACGGAGGAACTGGATGAGTGCTTCTTCCTATTTGCTGTCGAGTGTCGTTGAGATATGGGTCAGAGCAGCATTGGGGTCAGTCGGGTGAATGTGAACTGGCTTGGTCTCGCCAGCCGACTGAAATGCGAACTCCAAGGCAGGCCTCTTGGCACGCAGCAAATCACTCGGATCTGCAGTCTTCTGATACTCTTGAAACTCCAGAGCCGCCATCTGCTCATCTGCTATCTTCGCACCGTCCTGAAGACAATCCTCTGCCATTTGCTAGTTACTGGAGACCGTTATCACACCTTTGGGGCCAGGCATCTTCATCTTGAGGTACACATAACACGGTCGAGCCATGAAGCTAGCATAGGCAGGTCTGGCCAAAATGGCATGATAAGCACTCTGGAAATCCACAACCTCAAACATCAACTTTTCCTTGCGGTAATTCTTCTCATCGCCGAAAACCATGTCAAGAATGATCTGGCTGAGTGAGTCATCTTTCTTTCCTGGGATGACTCCGTGGAACTGCATGTTGCTCTCGCTGAGCTTGGACATCGAAATGCCTATTCCTTTGAGAGCCTCAACGTATAGGATATTCAGGCCACTACTACCATCCATCAGAACCTTGGTCAATCGGGTGCCCCCAATGACTGGGTTGACCACCAACGCTTGCCGCCCAGGGGTAGCAACTCGTGGTGGGTGATCGGACTGGTCTAATGTAATAGGGTTTTTTGACCACTTCAAATACTTTGGTGTTGCCGGAGCAACCATTTTCACCTCTCTGTTAATGACTTTCAGTCGACTTTTGCTCAAGATCAGCAAAAATCACCAAGGTGGCATTAACATTGGGATATCCACCATCCTCCTATTCCTTGTCTTCTTCCTTATCAGAATCTTTATCCTTCTCGCTAGGCTGGCCTTTCTTCTGGAAACTCTGAATCAGGAGAGAAGAAGCCATCTAGCTACTCGCTATGGACCCGTAGGTCTGAGGTAAACTACTTATGCTTCATCAGAAGGGTAATGGTGTTGATGTAGAAGCCCTCCATGATCGAATCCCCCTCCGGCAGGATGCCGAAAAAGGCCCCTAGATGGGATCTCACGGGTACAGAAGGTTGCGGCGGTGGAAAAGTGTTTTCGTGGATGCCCCTGATGGTTTTGGGGTATAAGAGTATATATAGGTGAAAGAATTAGGTCAGGATACCCACGAAGGGCCCACAAGACAGGGGCACGCCCTTCCCCTTGGGCGCGCTCTCCACCCTTGTGGTCGTCTCGTTGCTCCTCCGACTTCAACTCCAAGTCTCCTAGTTTGCTTCTGGTCCAAGAAAGATCATCGCGAAAGTTTTATTCCATTTGGACTCCGCTTGGTACTCCATTTCTGTGAAACTCTAAAACAGGGAAAAATAGGAACTGGCACTGGGCTCTAGGTTAATAGCTTACTCCCAAAAATAATATAAAATAGCATAATAATGCATATGAAACATCCAAAACAGATAATATAATAGCATGGAGCAATCAAAAATATAGATACATTGTAGACGTATCAAAGATACCCCTCTACAGAGCCCCAGACGGACTCCAGATCTGGCCTCCCGATGAAGAACAGGAGGCGGCGATGGCTCCATCTCGTGAAATGCAATAATTCTTTCTCCCTGGTTTTTCTCTCCAAAAGTAGGATTTTATAGCGCGAGTCAGGGTCTGCGGGGCCACCAGGTGGGCAGAACCCAACCGGGCACGCCTGGAGGGGGCGCGCCCTGGTGGGTTGTACTCACCCAAGGACCCCCCCCTCCGGTGGTTCTTGGCTCCAGTATTTTCCTTTTATTGTATAAAAATTCTCCAAAAAGTTTTGTTCCGTTCCGAGAACTTTTATTTCTGCACAAAAAACAGCACCATGGTAGTTCTGCTGAAAACATTGTTAGTCTGGGTTAGTTTCATTTAAATCATGCAAATTAGAGTCCAAAACAAGAGCAAAAGCATTAGGAAAAGTAGATACGACGGAGATGTATCACACTCCTCGTCGATCTTGGTGAGCTCGCCGTCAAGGCGGCAGCGCCGCCTGGCGGCCGTCTCCGCAGTGGCCATGGAGCGGTTGAGCGCCCACACAGCGGCGAGGTCTGAGTCATTGTGGTCCCAGTCCGGTGCCATGTCGCTCTTAGCGAACGACGAGCTGTGGCTTCATTGCGCTGGTCGTACCGCTCCTGCTGCTGAGCCGCACGTTCCACCTCAGACACGACAACCCTCAAGTCTGAGGGACCGCCGAGGTAGTGGAGGAGGAGGCCCCGCATCTTCTTGATCGCGGGCGGTAGCTCCTCCTTGTCGGCGAGGGGGTGGCGATGCGGCAGCGACAACGATGCGTCAATGTGGTCGTAACGGTTGCGCAACGGGGACACAGGCTCGTCCTTAATGCGGCGTCCAGATCGGACTCCGCGGTTGTGCTGGGGCGAGGCCGGCTCCTCCTTCACCGGCAGGAGCATAAATGCATACTCGGTCTTGACACAGTGGCGCGGCGGGGAGGCCGGCTCCTCCTTCACGCGCACAGGCGATAGCGGCGATGGTCCCATGTCAGGAAGCAACCGCTCCGTCATTAACTCGATCTGGCGGACGAAATCTTCATCTGTCAGAGCAGCCTCCTTGAGGAGTCGGGGTAGCTGTTGTGGTGGCTCCTGCGATGGTGCCTGCTCCTCCTCGTCACCGGAGGAGATGAAAATATCCTCCTTGACAGAGGAGGCAACCGTCATGGACGCTGACGGGCCCGGAGAGTGTCTACGGTGGCGCCAAGAACCGCCGAAGGAGGAGCTACCGCCTACTCCACCTGCTGATGTGGAGCACCACGAATTTGGCATTGCTGCAGCTTGGGTCGAAGAGGGGGAGGGAGGGGCTCGGGCACAGAGATGGGGGAGGGTTCTCAGGGAGGGGTGGTGCATCTCTATGCAACTCCGGTGCATGACTTAAATAGCCTCGACGAGGAGTAGGCGAAGGGCCGGTCAACAGCTTTAATGCGACGTAGCGGTTGAAGTTGGTTCCTCAGGAACCTGTGTTCACATTGAAGCGGCGACTGTCGAGAGATCACGTCGGTCAGCACCACCCTCCCTCCCTCCAATCACATCGTGGCATCAATGCTGGCCTCCACGTGTTCTAGGCCGGCATGAATGTGGCGTAGTAAGCGGCGCGTGCATCGAATGGAAAGCGCGGGAGGGACAGGTGACAGGTTTTTGGTGGCCAGGGAGGTCAGAAGTGGGCTCGAGATTGGTTTGGACTCACGCAAACCGATATAGGTCCGTGTTGGATGGATCCGCGGTCCGGATAGCGTGGTCCGAATGGTTGCGGGAGGTTAACGGGTCCGCCTTGGAGATGCCCTAAGATTACCAAAATAATGGTATTCTACTAGTTCTTCATACTACATACATAGATAGGTCAAGTTCATCATCAAGGGCCGCCCTTGTCCCTTTCCTCTTATTGTAGAAGTAAGAATCTAAGATGTAATAGGGATCGACGCGGATCTGGTTGATGTCGGAGCTGGATGTGTCAGGCGCGACATCGAACATTTTCACGTCCTCTTTTGGCGGAAGCCTGGCGAGGGCACGACGACCTAAGATTGCTCCACCGCAAGGGCATGGGTGGTTCGGGCTTGCCACTTCGCCCGGATCCTGGAGTGGACATCTGTTGGGAAAGTAGTACAAATAAATAAATAAATGTACCTATGAATATGCCCAGGAACACTATGAAGATGCAAGGATAGTGATCATATTACCACCAACTAAATTTCCCGCACAGTGGAAGTAGTCGAGGAGGAATTGGTGAAGCATGACTCCTGCCACTAGATTATACCTCCCAGCCACAAGATTTTTTTCTGAGGTGATCCATCGATCTAACATCGAAAGTACGATGCCTCTATGGTTTCCGTGCATACCGTATCAGCAATCCAACAACACTCCATCGCCCAGGACAAAATACTACTATAAAACTATGGGAGGAGGTGCAAACTTTCGACGTGGACAAGAGATGGCATAAAGGGGGGTGAGGGAGTCCTGGATTAGGGGGTGTCCGGATGGCCGGACTAAGGCCTTTGGCCGGACTCTCGGACTATGAAGATACAAGATTGAAGACTCCGTCCCGTGTCCGGATGGGACTTTACTTGGCGTGGAAGGCAAGCTTGGCGATACGATATGAAGATCTCCTCCCATTGTAACCGACTCTGTGTAACCCTAGCCCTCTCCGGTGTCTATATAAACCGGAGAGTTTTAGTCCGTAGGACGAACGACAATCATACCATAGGCTAGCTTCTAGGGTTTAGCCACTCCGATCCCGTGGTAGATCTACTCTTGTACTACCCATATCATCAATATTAATCAAGCAGGAGTAGGGTTTTACCTCCATCGAGAGGGCCCGAACCTGGGTAAAAACATCGTGTCCCTTGTCTCCTGTTACCATCCGCCTAGACGCACAGTTCGGGGCCCCCTACCCAAGATCCGCCGGTTTTGACACCGACATTGGTGCTTTGATTGAGATTTCCGCTGTGTCGTCACCATCGGGAAGGATGCCGCATCCCGTCTTTAAAGACGGCGTCATTGCTAAAGGAGCTTTGGCTGTTGGCCAAACTCTCTGGTTAGGCAGGTTTTTGATGACCGCCTGTCCGGCCGTCGCACCGACGATGACCTCTCGGGCCATCAAAAGCAATCTTCACATCAGCTCGGAGCTTGCCGAGTAGTTAGATCCTAAGGAGCTCTTCTCCCTGAACGAGCTCTTGGATCGCATCACGGCCCTGGGAGTCGCTACTGATTACGACCAGATTGGGCTTAAACCCGATCAGAGAGAGCTTGACTCTCCCCAGATCACCCATCATGTCGAAGTGGTGGAAGAACAATGCGGCGAGTCTTCGCCCGCCCTAAGGACCAGATGCGTCCGGATTCCCGATCCCTCCAAGCCGGATACCCGCGGAGGAGAGGATGTCGCCCAAACCCTGAACCTAAAGTCAGGCAGCAGGCCGATTCATTGAATAATATCCGAGAAAGCATGCTTCCGAATTCGGAAACCGCTCGGCCCCTAAATATTACATCGGGCAGGGTTCCGGATTTAATTCCACCCGCCTACCCAACTATACGGGATTTATCCCTAAAATGGCAAGAGTCCGGAGAAACAGTACACCACTACTGGGCCAGATTCCTCCTGGTTATGAACAAGATAAAGGACTGCCGTGAGAAAGAAGCAATTTCACTCTTCTGTAACAACTGCACGGACATCGGAATCCTCAACGCCATAAGTCGCCGCGAAATTACACGATTCGCCGACTTGACATCCATAGTACGAAAGTACTGTGCGACTGAAAGCGTTCGGAAAACCGAAGATAAATTCTGGGACAATACGGCCCCGAATATAACATGAGTCAGAAACAAAAGGGTGCATTATCGCCAGGCATCTGAGCCAAACATCAAAAAACAAAAACCCTCTACAGGGTACGGGACCGTACTGGAAGGATGGCTCAATGGACCCTGTAAAATTCATAATTCAGGGAAAGCCACACCAACACACAGCCTCAGAGCATGTTGGATACTATGGCAGGTGGCCAGAAATGGCGAGGAGCTTTTAACTCCAGCACCCGAAGAATACCTCCCCGGTACAGTGTCGACAGTCTTCGAGACCTTCACATCAAACAATGCAAGGAAACAAATGCTCCGCAACCTTGCCGAAGTCTACCAAGTAGCAACAATAAACCCATGGAGTGACACGGCTATCACCTTTAATGCCAGTGACGAACCTAAATTCCGGACAGCGCGAGCACCAGCCGCATTGGTCCTCAGTCCGATAGTGGACGGCTTACGACTTACAAAGGTACTCATGGATGGCGGCAGCGGACTCAACCTCATCTACGAGGAAACCCTGCGAAAAATGGAAATTGACTGGAGCCGCATTGAGCGAAGCAACACAACTTTTAGGGGAATAATCCCAAGCCGGGAAGCGTGCTGTTCAGGAAAAATCACACTGGATGTGGTGTTCGGCACGCCGAACAATTATAGATCCGAGGAGGTCACGTTTCAAGTGGCCCCGTTCAGCAGCGGATACCATGCTCTGCTAGGGCGAGAAGCATTTACAATTTTCCAAGCCATACCCCATTATGGGTACATGAAGCTCAAAATGCCCGGACCCAACGAAATCATCACTCTCGCAAGTGATCCGGACATAGCGCTCCGCGCTGAAAACAAGACAGCCGCACTGGCCCTGGAGGCATTATCTGAGGCCCTAGCGGCCGAGGAATTAATGGCGTTGCGCTCTACGGTGGACAGGGACGATGTGATACTAGACAAGAGATCCAAGTCCACCTCTTTTAAACCAGCGGACGAAATAGTCAAATTCCAAGTCCATCCAACGGACCCTACAAAAACGGCCTCCATCGGGGCACAATTAAAACCTGATGTAGATGCCGCACTCAGAGACTTCCTGCGAGAAAATTGGGACATTTTCGCCTGGCACCCTTCGGATATGCCAGGAATCCCACGCAGGCTGGCCGAGCACAGCCTGAATATCCTAAAAGGGTTTAAACCCGTCAAGCAGACCCTACGGCGTTTTTCCTAACCCAAGAGACAAGCCATGGGAGAGGAGCTAGCAAAACTGCTGGAAGCCGGATTCATCAGAGACATAAAACATCCGGACTGGCTAGCAAACCTGGTGATGGTACCAAAGAAGGACAAATCTTGGCGCCTATGTGTCGATTTCAAAGACCTAAACAAGGCCTGTCCAAAGGACCCTTTCCCACTCCCCCGAATTGATCAAATCATCGACGCCACCGCAGGACACGACTCATTGTGTTTCCTCGATGCATACTCTGGCTACCATCAAATCAAGATGGCAGAGTCAGACCAAGCCGCAACGGCATTCATCACCCCATACGGCCCATTCTGCTTCAACACGATGCCCTTCGAGCTCAAAAACGCCGGCGCAACATATCAGCGCATGATTCAGACATGTGTGGCCAACCAGATCGGCAAAACAGTTGAAGCATACGTAGATGACGTGCTCGTGAAAACAAAACACGCCGATACTCTAGAAGACGACTTGAGGCTCACGTTCGACAATCTCCGAACATATGACATTAAGCTCAACCCGGAAAAATGCTTTTTCGGCGTACCAGCCGGAAAGCTCTTGGGCTTCATCGTATCCAGTAGAGGAATTGAAGCAAACCCAGCCAAGATCTGAGCTCTGTCACAATTGGATACCCCAAAGGACCTCAAACAAATACAAAAACTGACAGGATGCGTGGTGGCTCTAAGCCGCTTTATCTCCCGCTTAGGAGAAAAGGCATTACCCCTCTATCGCCTCCTGTGGCGCACCAACCACTTCGAGTGGACGGATGCCGCCAAGGCCGGACTCAAAGAAATAAAAGCCATACTGGCAACAAATCCGGTCCTGGCTGCGCCCAACACGGGCGAACCAATGCTATTATACATCATGGCAACCCATCAAGTTGTAAGCGCGGTGCTCGTCGTCGAACAAGAAGTGGACGGACACAAGTTCCCCCTCCAAAAACCAGTGTACTACGTGTCCACTGTACTAACTCCATGCAAGTCACTGTACCCGCATTATCAAAAGATAGCATACGCGGTGTTCATGGCATCCCGGAAGCTGCGACACTACTTTCAAGAGTGCTCCATAACAGTGGCATCCGAAGTACCCCTTAATGATATTATAAACAACCGCGACGCAACGGGCCGGATTGCCAAATGGGCCATCGAGCTCCTCCCGTTCGACATAACCTACAAGCCAAGGCGAGCTATTAAGTCGCAGGTTTTGGCCGACTTCATCGCCGAATGGACTGAAGCCGAACTCCCTAAAGAGTACGGCGCATACTCCAACTGGATCATGCACTTCGACGGCTCCAAAATGTTGGTTGGCCTGGGGGCTGGCATCATTCTGACGTCCCCAACCGGAGACACAGTCCAATACGTACTTCAGATAATGTACACGGATTCCAACAACGCAGGCGAATACGAGGCCCTTTTACATGGCCTCCGGATGGCAGTCTCCATGGGCATTCAGCGCGTAGAGGTCCGCGGGGATTCAAATCTCACAATATCCCAAATAAATGGAGACTTCGACGCCAAGGATCCGAAAATGGCAGCTTACCGCAACGCCATCTTAAAGATGTCAGCTCGGTTTGAGGGGCTCGAATTTCATCACATAGCCCGGGAAAATAACCAAGCAGCAGACGTGCTGGCACGCATTGGCGCCAAGCGCGAGGCCATCCCTCCCAACATCTTCCTAGAAAGGCTGTTCAAGCCATCTGTATCATGGGAAGGAGAATCCGGAAACAATAGCCCGGACACAACTACACTGCCCCTCACCGAACATTCTGACACAGTTGGGGGCTCCGCCAACGAAACAACACCGTCAGCCCACGCAATAATGGCAGTCATTGCCCCTTGGATAGAACCATTCCTAGCCTACCTAACTAGGCAAGAACTTCCCGAGGACCAAAACAAGGCCCGCTGCATAGTGCGGCGATCTAAAGCCTACAAAGTCCACGAGGGAGAGCTTTACAAGAAAAGCACAACCGGAGTCCTTCAAAGGTGTATCTCCGAAGAGGAAGGGCGGGACCTTTTGGCTGAAATTCATGCCGGACTCGGCGGGCACCACGCCGCAGCCCGGGCCCTTGTAAGCAAGGCCTTCCGTACCGGATTTTATTGGCCAACAGCCCGGGCAGACGCTCAGGACTTAGTGCAACGATGTGTTGGTTGCCAGTTATTCGCCAACCAAAGCCACATGCCGCCTACCGCCCTACAAACTATACCCATTACCTGGCCTTTCGCGGTCTGGGGGCTCGACATGGTCGGACCCCTTAAAGGAGGAACCCACAAGCAAAAATATCTACTGGCCATGGTGGAAAAATTCACCAAATTGATAGAAGCCAAGCCTATAAAGACGGCCGAATCTGGACCAGTGATAGACTTCATATCCGGGGTCGTACACCGTTACGGCGTCCCCCACAGCATCATAACCGACAACGGCACAAACTTCACGGCTGATGAAGTCAAACTTTGGTGCAAAAACATGGGCATCAAGCTCGACTATGCTTCAGTCTATCACCCTCAAACTAACGGTCAAGTCGAACGGGCCAATGGTCTCATTATGAGCGGCATCAAACCCAGACTAGTGCGATCCCTCAAAGAATCTAACACGCACTGGGTAGAGGAGCTTGACTCCGTACTCTGGGGGTTGCGGACCACGCCGAATCGCACTACCGGATTCACACCATTTTTATGGTATACGGCGCAGAGGCAGTACTGCCATGCGACATAATCCATGACTCACCTCGAGTACGCATGTACGAAGAAAGAGAAGCCGAGCTCGATCAGCAGGACAGCTTGGACGCATTGGAAGAGGAGTGCGACGTGGCAAAAGATCGTTCCGCATTCTATCAACAGCAGGCTCGAAGATACCAAAGCAGAGAAGTACGGGCCAAAACCTATAACATTGGCGAACTAGTTCTACGCCTGCCGGACAAGAAAAAGGATAAATTAAAGCCCAAATGGGAGGGCCCCTTCATCATCGACCAAGTACTAACCGGCGGAGCGTACCGTCTACGAAGCGCATCGGATAACCGACTCGAGCCGAACCCATGGAACGCAGCACGCCTACGAAGATTCTACGCCTAGCGCCGGACTCCGTGTTCGTTTCCTTCCCTAGTCCCTTTTTTTGGCAGTCCGGGATTTTTTTCCTTCTCCCTAGCCTTTTTTCTCACAATCCCTTAGGGGCTTGCCTGTGCAATATTCGCACATACCCGATGCGCTACCTGCGCTCATAATACCTGGGGGCTTCTCTACCAAGAAGTTTATATAAAACGGGCCTCATGCCCAAAACATGTGTGATGCTTCCGCATGAACCTTTTATACACCATTATATGCATCGATATGACTTAAGTTTTGGCCAAGATGGGTTGCCTGGCTCCTGTGCTTACCCCTACGTTCCCGTCCGTTCGTCTAGGTGGTAAAGGGAGCACCTCTGCGATTGTTACTGCCGGGTCAGCCGGATGTGTACCTCAGACTAGGTGAAGCCGAAAGCTAGCGTTCTTAAGGGAATATTCGGTCGGTGAACTTAAAGATGATCTTTTGTATTTATTCATTTGCCCCCAGATGCTTTTCTGCTCTTTCCGGCAGTTCGGACATGCACTTTAGGGCATGCCTCCCAGGGAAAGGAACCCCTAACGGAACTATTCTCTCTGGAAGATGTTTCTTACTAACCATGTAATATAACATAACTAGTTGGGCACTTGTCTGCTAAAGCACTTATGACCCCTATGCCTTGTCTCCATGCATGCCCCGGTTCTTACATAACCGAGAGGGTATTCAGACACACTCCGGACTATAGGGTCCAGAGGTCGAAGCGAAAAGGTCCGCAATGACAAACGATCTACAATCCGGCTAGAAGGCATTTTTTATGTCATTATTACAGAGTCAATCCGACTCGGCATATTCTTCTTCAATACCATCCAACAGGCGGTCTAATTTACAGTCCTGTTGGGAATACTTTGCAGCCAGCTCCACCTGGCCATATGCTAAGCTGACCGGGATCTCCTTTCCGTCCGGACCTATAGGGCCGACCTCGGCCATGTGGTTTGGGTCAGCCTTCGTGTACCGAGTCTTCACCATGGCCCAGGCCTCCCTGGCACCTTGACGGCAAGCCGATATCTTCCACAACCGGAAGCGCTGACGCAATCCCTCCAGCTTCTTGGTAAGCTCCTCAAGGCCTTCGGGCACGGAGAGGGATGGCCACATAGCCTGGATGATGCTTTGCATTGCCTGCCGAACTCGTTCGTGTAGTTGCAATAGCTCGGGAAGAAGGTCTCTCGATGAACCGAGCATTTCCTCCACCGGACGACCCGTCAGCAGACCTACAGACATAGCTCTGTCAATCGACTTCCTCGCTGAATTCTTTTTTCGAAGATTCGTTCAAGCACTTACTAAAAATGCCGCGTCGAAGTCATCGATTCTCCTTCACGGTAGAAGACAGCTGAATACGAACATCTTTCAGTTCCTCGCCTAGCTGGGTATTGGCGTCTTGAAGCTTGTTCTTCTCTTGCCACACCCTCGTCAGCACGCTCTCGCCAGCCTTTAGTTGGCGTAGGAGTTGTTGCTGGTCCGAATTTACTCCGGCCTCATCTGCATTATTATCGTCAGGGTTGCACGCCTGCCGCATTTCTAAACGGAAGTACCTTTCAAAGCATATATTACCTGCGGGCGTCCTCTTGACATTCTCTGAAGTGGCCAATGCGGCCTCGAGCTGAGCCTTGCACTCTTCGAGCTCCTGGGACAATTGTGTGTTCTTCTTTGTAAGACACTGCATAGCACATGATCCTTCAAACAGTTATCTTCACTGTTTCAAGTCTCGGGGGCTACTAACATATATAACCTTCAATTTTACTCACCTGTATGTCTTTCATATACTGCTCCGTGGCTCTGGCTATACCATTTTGAGCAGCACGGAGATACGCATCTCCTGTATTAAAGGCGTCCAACGCCTCCGGGGAAAACACGCATCACGAAGAACAGTCCGGCGACGCCTGTGGTTCAGGGCACTCTCCACCTCTGAATTGGTGGCAGATAGCCCATCGGCGCCGTCTGTCGGAGGAGCGCCCAAGGCGCGTCCCATGTCCGCCTCCGCTTCTGGACCCGGCCTCAAACCTTGGCCGGCGGACATAGTCCGGCGGGCTCTCTTCTTTCTAAGAAAATCATGAGCATTAGTAAGACTCAAGGGCATAAACCCTAGGCGTTAAATCCGCACGCCATACCGTTGCGCCGGAATCTCGATCCGGTCCGCACTTCTTTTTGGCCCGCCTGGCTTCAGCGACCCTTGTTGGCTACCCACCGTGGGCTCGGCCTTCTGCCTCAAGGATTTACCCTGCGAAATGCTGTTAGTACATGACATGCAAGATAAAACATGAGAATATTGGGACTTCGGTCTTAGTTACCTTGGAGGCTGGAAGTAGTCTGGGATAGTCGACCGTGATGGCCACTAAGGAGTTGTCCTTGCTCAATTGATGAAATACTCCATCAATCAACTCCACGCATAAGTCCGGATCTTCTTCGGAGTCTGGATCGAGGGGCCGTTCCGGGTCCTCGGGTTGTGGAGCAGGGCTGTTTATTTCCTTCACAGTCTGGTGCAGCTCCTGCGTTTGAACATTACTAGTCTAAGTACTCAACTACGGGAATTTCACAAACGGATAGGCAAGTAAAAGTGTCCGCTCACCCAACTAGGAGGATTGTACATAGAGAATCCGCCTTCCGGGTTGACACGGAGGAATTCTTCCTCTTCCCCCTTGTACAAAGAGGATAAGATTCTCGTTAAAGTGGCGGCCGAATCTGGCCCCTTGCGACCGCACCGGGTAGCGTCATCCTCCCCGTTGAAATCCCACATGGGGTGGCCTCTGTATTGAAGCGGCTGCACCCCTCGCGTAATGCATACGGCCATGACCTTAATCATGGTCAGTCCGGAATGAGCCAACAACCTTATCTGGCTCATCAGGTACAGGACGCCCCTGTCAGCTTCCCTCTGAGGGTTCCGTGGGCGCCAACTCAGGCGCTTCTTCAACGGGGCATTATTGAACTCGGGGAGGCCGATCCATACAGGGTCCGGCAGGGGGACGTCATCTATATAAAACCACTCCGAGGGCCAGTCTTCGGACGCCCTCTTTGGGGTGCCGGATAGATATCCGGTCCCGACGATGCGCCATAGTTCGGCTTCGCCCACCTGGTAAATAGACCCCTCCTGAGAACGGGGCACAAGGCAAAACAACCTCTTCCACAGTGCGATGGAGGCGGGCATGAGGTTATGTAGCTGGAGGCCGTAGAACTCCAGCAACCCTCGGAGAAACGGATGAATTGGAAATCCTAATCCTCTCATCAAGTAAGGGACTAGGCATACCCGCTCTCCTTGAGAGGGATTGGGAACACCCTCCGCCTGCTCTCCGCCGCTATAGGCAGCAATCCCGGCTCGAACTGGGACCATATATGCTGGGGGGAGAAGCCCCTTGGACTGAAGCACTACTAACTTGCTATGCGGGACGGAGCACCGCCCCCAATCTCTGGGCCGACGGCTGGAAGGGCGAGCGGAGGAGCGGCACCGACTGGCCATGATGGAATGGATCTCTGTCAGAGGCGCTCTGATGAAGACTCGCGGAGGGAAGATGGTGCGAATTGGATCTAAATCCCCGTCTCTTTTATGGGCGGCTCATTAACGCAACCGGGTGGGGGATAAGTGAAAATAATACCCCCTGGCTTTTCCCATTCGTTTGACGCGTGGAAGATGGTCATTATGGGGCACAGAAGCCGAGGAGGACAGCACACACTAGAAGCCGGACACTATTCGACGGATACAGAGGATTTGCAGGAGAACCCGCCTTGCAATGCCGAAGACAACTTGCGTGCCGGACTCGTCATCATTGAAGCCTGGTTCAGGGGCTACTAAGGGAGTCCTGGATTAGGGGGTGTCCGGATGGCCGGACTAAGGCCTTTGGCCGGACTCCCGGACTATGAAGATACAAGATTGAAGACTCCGTCCCGTGTCCGGATGGGACTTTCCTTGGCGTGGAAGGCAAGCTTGGCGATACGATATGAAGATCTCCTCCCATTGTAACCGACTCTGTGTAACCCTAGCCCTCTCCGGTGTCTATATAAACCGGAGAGTTTTAGTCCGTAGGACGAACGACAATCATACCATAGGCTAGCTTCTAGGGTTTAGCCACTCCGATCTCGTGGTAGATCTACTCTTGTACTACCCATATCATCAATGTTAATCAAGCAGGAGTAGGGTTTTACCTCCATCGAGAGGGCCCGAACCTGGGTAAAAACATCGTGTCCCTTGTCTCCTGTTACCATCCGCCTAGACGCACAGTTCGGGACCCCCTACCCGAGATCCGCCGGTTTTGACACCGACAGGGGGACTGCTCCTCCCTTCTATTTACAGATGGCTAGAGGGGGTATGACTTGGGGAGTGAGGAAACCACCTAGGGTCGGCGCACCAATGGGTCCCTTCCTCTCAAGCACCACTTGTCTCCCAAGTTGGGGCGGGTGAGGGGCACACCACTTTCACCCATGTGGCAGCTACCCCTTGGGCCATCGAACACATCGAAAATCACAAATAGAGAAAGAGATGCAATGGTGGGGAAGATGTAGGGGAGGGAAGGGAATGAAATCCTCAACCACAAGGGGAGATACAACGGTTGGGGAGGGAAGGGAGCAGAGCTCGGACGCCTGACCACGAAAGCACTGAAGCGAGTTGCGAGGGGAGCTCAAAATTGACATGTCTCTCTCTCTATCTCTCTCTATCTCTCTCTCATCATGGGAGGATAAAATAAAAATAAAAGTGGACTCCAACCTGAGCTGCCAACAATGTGAAAATAACGAGTCACCCCGGAATTTAATACTGGTCGAGTAACAAGCCAACGGAGACATGGAAAAGAAAATCCAGCACGAACCTCAGCACAGAGATTGCATGGCTGAAAGGAAAAAAAATAGGCATGAAAATCAACCAATTGTTTTTCATTCAGCTGAAATTTAGCAATTTTGTTATTTTTTGGCTTGGATGTGGTTAGGTCTTAGTCGCATAAGACTTAACCAAGTCTGAGACATTTGACATAACATGTAAGAAAGAAAAAAGAAAAAACGAAAAAAAGATTTGCACAGATCTCAATGTAAGATCTCATGAATATCGTATCGACCGAGACATTTAGCTTTTTTGGCTTGTGAGCCGAACTCCCAAGGTTATAGCAACTCCAACGCGGCGACACATTTCATTTGCCCACGTCCTTTTGGGTCGCCACGGACAAGAATGCTGGCCCAACGCGCCGACCTACTTCCAAAACATGTCCGCTTGGACCCATTTTCGTGCCCAAATTTGGGCCTCAAATGCGTCAGCCCGGACGCGCCGTGCGTCCGCTCGGTGTTCGCCGCGTCACCACATGGCGGCCGGTCAACTACCTCCAGTGTCTTTATTAATGACGACCACAGACTGTGGGCCCACTCGTGAGCGACGACG